>NC_092828.1:58130827-58437864 GCF_039878825.1 Excalfactoria chinensis | reverse complement strand
ACATGATACGTTTGAGGTATCATCTGAGGTAATTTCAATTCTGCGCTTCTCACAAAGACTGCAATCGAGAGTTGTTTGAGTTTATAATAAATATGAGAATTCCAGAAATAATAATCTTGAAGAAAATCTGTACAAGCAGAAAAAAGGAGAAGAGAGAATGCGGAGGGAGAGAAAGAGTTAATATAGAATAGATACAGGCAGGGTACCATAATGTGCAGAAATCAAAGCAATCACACATAATCTTGCAACTGGAAACTCAAACATAAATATTACCGTTCCATATAAGTGGTAACACTTGGAAACTGGGGGTGAGTAAAGGAAGAACTACCACTATGGCAAACTTATTTAATATAATATTTAATTCCAACTACATGCCACAATTCTTAGGCCAGTCTCTGACACCAGCAGAGGGATCTCACCTTTCTACATCCCCTCCACTTCATGAAATGTATTTCAAATATTCCTGAAAAATGTTCAAAGTATGGATGAAATGATTGTTTTTCAGCCCCCACAAAGATTAGTTTTGGGAAAACAGTTAGGTGAAGAGTAGCAAAATGTTGCAAATAGTAAAAGTCCAAGCTCAAAACAGCTATAAGTTTTAGTGGAGAGTGGCAGAGAACACCAGTCTTTATAATCACTGAAATTGCTAACGTGTACGAACTCAAGTTATTCAGCGTGGCTGCAGGAACATAATTTCCCTTTTCTCCCTCTGCTGGGGCAGTTCAATCCTAACTACAGTGTTAAGTTATTAACGAGCATCTGGAGTTACTGCACAAGCAATACAAATAAGAGCTTTAGTTCATTTAGAAATGAGCACTTCTCCATGTAAACCAACTTTTAACCTGGCATTAAGATGATGTCTATAGAATATTCACACAAACATTCCCTGAGGTTTTAGGAGTAAGAGTCATAAACATCTGTTGACAGAAAGCTCACTTATTATCATACATCTGGCCATTTTACATGAGAGCAAGTGACACGGAGCAAAAGCTTGTTGTCCCAGAGCTCTTTTTCTCTAGAAACAAGGTTCTTATGGTTCAATGTTATCACTACATGCAGACACAAGAAGTAGATGCGTCTATTTATCTGTGGTGATATTATAGTCTACATCAGAGATGGCCTAATTGTAAAGAACACATCTCGAATAAAATTGTTCTCTCCAATCAATGAAAATCAAGTGGTTCACTGTTCTTTTACATGAGGGGAAATACAAATACATAAATTTTATGTTCCTTCTTCTCTCTCACCTTTCACGTTTTCTTGTAGCCTATCATGCCTTCCACTCACCTTGCATATTAAGCAATTTATTTTCCATTTGCCTATAAAATGTGTCACAAATGATCATTTTGCAGCACGTGTCAGAGTAAAATACAGAACAATCACAATTTGTCTTATAACCCTTTTGTGAGAAGTTAGGGAGGGAATAAATCAAATAAAATGTTTTTTCTTCATACATCAAAGATCTGACACCCTAGGTTCTTCAACAGGATGCTTCTTCCCTAACAATAGTTTTCCCACCAGTTGTCAAAGAGCTAACTGAATGTTAAGTTTACTTCTGTGGTATAAAGAACCAAGAGAGAGGTTTCTGGCTTACTCATTTTGTTTCTTTAAACTCAAAAGTCAACCTAGTAACAGGGAAATAATGTGCAACGGGGCTTGACTGTGCTGAGATAAAGCAGCCTGGGACAAATCAATGGCACACTGACATTGAGATGTGCCCTTTCACATACAGTGCTACAGTTGCACACTTGGGCAATGTCTTGATGCAGCAACTACATCACTCAGTGCCATGGAGACTCTGTGTTTCCTTTGGGATGCATCTTGGGTTCATATCCACATATTCTATTAAAGCCCTTTAGAGGTGTGCTCATAGATAAAGAAAGTATTTTAATAGCATTCATGATTAAAATTCTGTCATAAAATGACAGTGCTTTGGAATGGAAAGAATCATACATGGGTCAGTACCTCAGAACAATATCTGAACACCATGCCAATATTTGTAAATAATTTATAGGAAATGACATTTTATGGTCTTTGCAACTCCAATCATGTTACGTAGTCAGTCAGAAATGCAGAGCAGAAACAGCTCCAAGGGGCAATGTGCCTACCTTTTCTTGTATAATGCATGACAACATGCTCTGTTCCCTCCTAGGTTCTAGGATAGCAGAAGCAGCTGGCAAGAGAAGAGGAGAATATCTATCCAGAGGCAATCTAATACTCCCAAATTAAATATTTTTCCTTCAACAGCACTGCTGTACTGCTGCCTACATACAGAGCACCGATATAAACAGCTCAATCCATACTGCTGTCAGCTACAGTGGGATCAATATCTGTACTTGATATCAAAGCAGAAGTACAACACATTGCTATGGAGAAGAGGAAGGCTTTCTGGAAAACACCATTCCCACAATGAAAGGGCACTCAATGTGCACAGTCAAGAAACTGGGAGCTATTCCTTAAGATAAATTTGGATGCCAGGGAAGGAGGAGATCTTGACAAGTTGTTTTAGTATTGTGCTTTGAATTCACTTTTGTGATGTTTGTAGGATAATGCAGTCTTTGAAAGAAGGTGGAATGGGGTCAGTTCAAAGAGTTGTTGGACACAATTTAGATTTTGCACAACTGCAAAATAGAAATCTGAGTTACAAAAACAACTCAAGATAATGGAGAGGAAAACCAACAAAGGAGAATTATAGTACCCTGCATACAAATAATTTTCTTCTCTTTTTATAGCTGGCTTTCAGAGTATACTAAGTTTTTTTTTTATTTTCAAATTTTATACGTGATTATTCTTACTATTTCCAACACAATAACGTGAGCTTGATCACTAAAACTCACATTATCATTACCTGCATTTTAATAAAGAAATGAATATCAATGGAAGCCTAATGCCTAATCTTCAAATTTAGAAAAAAGAGAATATTTTTTTACGATTTATAATGCCTCAAGTTTGATATTGACTCAAACTCAGTTTATTAATTCAGAAAACATCTAGGGATGCACTTAAATTTAACCAAGCAGGTAATTTCACTAATTCAGCAAGAATAAATATCCCAATGCTGTAAACTAATGCATTTCTGTGGTTTAGTAATTAGGTGCAAATATCTGGCAGAAATATATCAATAAAAAATCAACAATAAAATACAGTTCAGCTAGCTTCTCTGCAGCAGCAGAATTAGTACATTAAAATACAATTTGCACAAAAATTTCCATTCTCCCCTTTGTCAAACATATTGTGATATTTATTTTACTGAATGCCTCAGCAGCTGCAATCAAACATTTCGGTTTAAGTTTCAAGTAAAGAGAGACAGTTCTATCAGCTGGATTGCAGAAAAGAAATGTGAAAAATGAATGCAAGGTTTTAAAGCAAGCAGATAAATAAAAGAATGAGTTAGTTATTTATTGCTTAACTCTCATGTCTCCCTAATGAATGGGCATGGAGATAATTGTCTTTTCTCTTCAAGTCACATTCTTCTTCACTTATTTATGGTATGGATAAAAGTTACCATTCCACTGTAGGTAACAATAGCTCACAGTTATTAATTATTTACAACACAGATTAATATGTCTGAATCTTTTATATTTATGAGAATACAGTGATGAACTGAATACAGTGTGAACCTGAACCGAATAAAAATAACATGAGTTCGGGGTATATATAACAAAGAAGTGCATCTTTTGTGAGCACATCTACCAAATCATTTAATTTATAAAGTCTCAGCCACAAACAATATACACCTTTGAAAGACATACCAAGAATGTTAAAATCTAAAACCCATGCTTGATTTGTTTTATGCAATCTCAGATATCTTCTAGAAACAAAATCAATGGGAAAACAGCTCTGTTTTGCTAGGACTTAACTCATGGATGTTGAAACTATTTATGTCCAGTCTTGGCAAAAAAAAAAAATCTCAACATCAGTCTATGCCTTTTCAACCTCCTTAAATCTGTCTAATCAAGAAAAGGAACTCAAGTAGGAGTAAATAACACTTATTCTCCTGTTTAGACAAGAAGATATTCATCATCCTCACTATTATATGATCCTCTAAGCTGTTGCACTGAAGCACACTGCAGTTAGGAAAGTTATTTAAATTAGTTTTAGGGAAGTATATCATTTTTAAATTCTAGTAACTCAAAATATATTTGAAAATGTTATTTAATACTTTTGAATTACTTCCTTCCCCAGCAAAGTGTGACGAATATACTAGGGGCTTCCATTTGTTTATGCTCATTTTTAGGTTTGGCATTCAATACCAACCAAAAGTATTCCAGATACTTACCCACTCTTCCTCATCATACTCAGAATGATGGGGTATAGAGTCCTGTCTTTTAACCTGAGATGGATGATCCTGATGCTTTAGGTCATCCCCCTCTTCTGCACTGTTTCTAGGCACAGCTGGTTTCTTGAGGACACAGCCAGGTCGGGCTGTATATAGTGCTAAAAGGGCACTTCTGACCAGCTGATCTTTAAATGCATGCACAAACAACTCTGTCTAGAGATAAAAAAAAAAAAAAAAAAAAAAAAAAAAAAAAAAAAGAAAAGAAAAAACAAACAAACAAACAAATGGTTAGAACAAATAATTATGCTTAGATAGGGAAGTTCATGTTTCTGGTAAGCCCAAAGAACAGAAAGCAATGTAAACCAGCAAAAAATAAGGAACAATTCAAGACATTTTACAACATCACATTCTACAATCTTATCACCCTAAAAATTAACTAACACACCAGTAAAGTATCTGTATTAGAGATTATCATCTTTTCATACAATCCTGTTTTATTTGAGCTCAAATTCTGCCTGCAGCAACAAACCTGTACAAAGACTAGTTCTAAGTGTATTCAACCACCTCTCAATCATTTGCAGATGTCAGACAAAATCTGACCAACAAATCACAGAATCACAGCATGGTTGAAAATCACAGAATCACAGCATGGTTGAAATCAGGTTGAAAACCTGATTTAGTGGGAGATGTCCCTGCCTACAGCAGGGGGCTTGGAAGTAGATAATTGTAAAGGCCCCAACCCAAACCATTCTATGATTCAATGAAAACAAACACACTTAAGTTCTAAGTGTTACTCTCTATCTTCCTGGAAATCTTTCTCCCAGTTTCGGCACTCCTTTCCAGTGTTTTATCCAGACGCTTTGGGCTAGCATTGACTTCACTTTTATGTACCTTTACTCAAACTCTTCTTTTTCTGTGGTTTCCTGCCACTATAGTTCTCATAAACTGACTGATATTTATACCACAGTGCTCTAAAGAACTGGTAATATTTTATGTAATTAAAACTTTAGCTGCTGAGGTTGGGCACCTACATGAGAAGTTACTGCTCTTCTGCTGTTTTCAGAAAAAAACTGTTCATGATCACAGAATCATAGGGGTTGGAAGGGATCTTTAGAGATTACTGAGTCCAACCCCTCTACTAAAGCAGGTTTCCTACAGTAGGTCACTCAGGAAGGTATCCAGATGTGTCCTGAATATCTCCAGAGAAGGAGACCCCACAGCCTTTCTGGACAGCTTGTTTGAGTACTCCGTCATTCAGAGTTAAGAAGTTCTTCCTTGTTAATACAGATCTGCCTGGTTCCAGTTTCTGCCCGTTTCCCTTGTTCTACTGTTGCAAGTAATTGAAAAGAGACCATCCCCATCAACTTGACTTTTGCATTTTATACAGTTTTGAGATACCCTCTTATCCTTCTCTTCTCCAGGATGAAGTGTCACACGTCTCTCAACATTTGATCCCTAATTGCTGAACAGAGAATGCATGAAAATTCACTGCAACTAAAACTCAAAAGGCTTTAAAATAACAACCTTAGAAACATGAAGTTAAGTCACGTTTTTTTAAGTTAGCATCAGGACTTCTTCTGGACTTAATTTGAGATTTTTCTGTGATTAGCCACGATCAATACTATTTAACTCACAGGCAATTTTATCAGACCCATTTTGCCTCTTCGCTAATTTAGTACCTGAGGGAAAGGCTACTTAGATACAGACAATTTTCTTATTTGTAGACCTTCAGGACTGCTTTATGGTAGTCTTCAAATGAACTACAAGACAATTTTGTTTTTCTACACTTCCAGCCTCCAAATGGTACACACTTAGAAAACACATAGTCTTTAAGTACTACTGCTATCAAACCATACCAATCTGCTATAAAAATCAGGTAAAATTATAACTGCAGAATTGTCTTTTCTCACACAGTAACAGCAGAGCTACTTTTTGTGGCTATTCTACAGTTCCTGTTAAAAGAGTCCAAACTACATGTTTGTCATTAGAAATGATAATACTACGGTTTTGCTGAGGTCTTGCATCTCTCCTTCCCCTCACAGTCTGAGATCGTATCAGGTTTTTGCATCAGGAATGGTAAATTCAAAAAAAAAAAAACTTTGAGTTTCAGAAAGTTGTAAGCATTGGACAATTTTAAGTCAGGAATGCCAACTATGACTGTGATACATATTAGATAACTCTGAAGAGTTTAAGTAATTTAATTTCAGTGTAAATATTTTGTAGGGAAGAACGTGTTCTAGAAAATAAGTTGGCATAGAAGTGAATATCTGTTTTTTCATATAGAAACTAAAATTCTACCGTAATTAAATTCCATTCAAAGATTCCATTGGTTTGACAGCTATCAATATTTAACTACATTTTCTTACAGTTAAATACAGCCAAATTTGCAGAACATCACTATTTATAGAATTTCATTGAAGCTACAAAATAAGTATATACAAAGAAATGCAAACTTTGCAAGTTCCTTTAGATACTTGATTAAAGAGTATTTCTGTAAATAAGGATAGGCATAGCTGGAAAATGAATGCATCAAGCCTTCTGCAAGCTGCAAATACTGATACACTTGTCAACAGCTAATGGCTTTTAAAATCAATTAACAGAAAGTGTTGATAAAAGATTTGTCTCAGGAAAAACTGTACAGTAAATTCCAAATCATATACGGAGAAGTAAAAGCATGATAGAAATATTAGAAAATAAGCTCAGTAAAATAAGCAGTGGAATTATTTTCACTTCCAATGAATGCAGCCAGTCCTTCCATTTCTAACAAAATTACTTGGCTGAAACTTAAATTTTACTGCTACCTAATGTTTGGAAATAGTCTTTATATGATGTCTAATATTGCCGTCAGTTGAAAATGACACACTCTTTAACAAATTTGATATATGTAATTACCTGGCAAATATTTTTGTCCAACTTCTTCAAACTTAACTTTGAAACTGGCATCAATTTAAGTCATAGAAAATTTCTTTCTTACATGTAAAAGATACACAAAGGGTACAACAAAATGAATTTCCTTCCTTTTACTTTCAGGCCAAATTCTACTTTCCTATATATCCCTGACATTTGCAGCAACTCCACTGTTCCTAAAGTTACTGTGGATTTACACATCTATAACCAAGAGCAACATTTGTCACCCCTGTGGCTCCAAGTGCAACGCCATCACAGTATGTGGCTGAGTTTAATATTGAGACTTGAAACTCTCACACTGAACAATGTACTGCTGGGATAACAGCTCAACAGACCACAGGGGCTGCCACTTCCCAGTAGCTGAAGATACACTGAAATCATTATTGATCGTGCTATTAAGTCATATTGAGATCACATTACAGAAGGTAGGGCCCATGAAGCAACAGGAAAATTTTAAAACCCCTTTGGTTATTGCTGTAGAGCTTAATATTTTTTGTAGAGTAACATATGCTTAAGAGTACTTTGCAGACACAAGATAATCTCCAAAATCCCTCTGTGAGACAGGTGGAAAATATTATCTTCCTTAATTTAGAGCTAAAGAACCTAAGATAAGGAAGTGCCTACAGCTAGAGAAGAAAATAATAGGAGATGGAGGATTAAAATTTGAGACCTTCCAGTTCCAACTTATCCTTCCAAACTTCATCGTCATTTCTGGTCATGCTATTATTCTCACCTTTATGCACTAGCTTGAATTTCCTCCCATAGGCAGTTGGAATATCACAGAAAGAGAAATAATATTACAGTTTATCATCTTACAAAATTATCTCCAATAATCTATTTTTGGTAAACCCTATTATGTGAACACAAGAGGATAACAATGACGTGAAATCACATCAATTATACTTTCAAATAATGCAAACTCTGATAAGTTTCATTAGTTTTCTACATGGAATACCCACAGAAAGGCAAAATACTATATTTTTTTACTCTTTTTCTTATTGATGGCAACATTTTGAAGCTTACTGTAAATGCTATGAAAGGCAATTTATGCTGGAGAAAAAGCCCCAGCAGCTACAGAACAATGGTTATTTCATTTTCCACTGCAGCAAAGATTTGAGTCTTACTTTTTCGGAAAGCATCTTTAAAGAGTTCTTCAAGCTGTCCGGAGAACGCTGGCTTGCAGAATTAAGCAGAAGGTCTGCATGGCTTGATATGAGAGGTTGTAGATGATTGATGTTGCTGAGAACTTCTTTTGCCTTAGCTGTGTTTTCAGGTGAATAGTAAATACACTGGTATCCAGTACTGTAACAACACAAAGATGCACATCAAAATGATTTCATTAACATGCTAAGAAATGTTAATACATGCTGTAAGAATGACAGATACCAAAAATTGATTGTTATCACTGAAACTCTCCTTTTTTAAAGTCCTTATTTGAACATTAGAAGACAATGCAAAATACCAAACTTCCTGCTTTCCTTTTAGCTGTTCACAAACTACTGGCATTTAATTACATCACCAAGCAACTACTGGAAACTTATCAATGACAAAGCATCCACAGCTGCCTCCGTACGCATCTCCCATCTTTCTTCTTGTGACTTTTCTTCATTCATCCATACTTTTCTTCCATACCCTTATGCCCCCCCCCAAATTTCAATTCATTTCTTCACTGATCAACACCTGAATTTCGACACTCATGTAGTCTTTTGAACTTCACTGATTGTTGCTTTTCATTTAAGCCCTTTTTCAGAGCTCTTCTCTCCCATCTCCCCTCCAGAATCCCTTCCAGTTCCCCCTTGATAGCATTCTATAAATAAGAAATTAAATTTAATTCAGTGAAGGACATGCACACAAATTCAAATGAAGCAACTTCCACAAAATCTAAAGCACATAAACCATTTTGCAAATAAGAATGGATTCAAAGTCTCAAAAATAAGCATCTTCCTTAAACACTTCGTTGAGTTGCTGTCACAAATTACACAATACTAAATCCTAATTTTCTGTCACTAATGTCTACATTTTAGAATACAATTCTTTGTAGAGGCGGTCAGGCTGCATAATATTTAAGTCAGTGAAGCTTTGTTGTGATCAGTCATGCTACCAACCACATCAAAATTCCTAAGTCTCTAATTCCATTGAACTAGTTACTGACTACCAAGTGTAGAGAGCAGAATTCTGCATAGCTGGATTTATGTCAGAATATGTCAACTAAATCTGCAGTTTCAACTTCAAATTAACAAAGTTCTTGCCTGGAAATAAATATGGCAATATGCTAAATGTCTAAATTTTAATGACACTCAGAGTAACTCTATACTCCTGCTGTTAACTGAGTCGTTTGTGTGACTAAGTTAAATTATCACCATCTGCAACTGGCTTAAAATCTTTTAACAATGAACATTTGATTTCACATTTATCAAAATAAAAACTGCAGAAGATAACTTCCAGAACATGTTTTAAAAATGCACAACAAAAAATATCTCCTGCCATGTAATCTCAAGCTTATGTACCTTACAGATGCTACCAGTGTAGAGGCTTGTTTTAAAGCATCACATGCATCCTATCTAAAGCTATGACCGTAGAATCACAGAATGGCTTGGGGTGGAGGGGACTCCAAAGATTATCAAGTTCCAGCCCCTCTGCCACATACATAGCCACAAATCTCCAGATCTGGTACTGGACCAGGTTGACTGTTCCAGCACCTCACCACTCTCTGTGAAGAACCCCTTGACATCCAATCTAAACCTTCCCTTCTTGAGGTTAAAACTATTTCCCCTTGTCCTATCAAAGCTCAACTGATTACATAAAAAAACAACAACAAAAACACAGGAAAATTTACTGGATCAGAAAATAATGGTAATAATAAAATAATATATAATATTAAATATAACAATAATAATAATAATAATAATGACCATGTGATCAGATATGATCAGTACTGAGGTCTTGAAAACAGTCCTGAGAGAGATTAGATGCCCCAGTAATATTTATTATTATTATTATTTTATTTCCTAAAGATTCTCTTGACAGTTTGGAAATTTACTGGCTCAATTCAATCCATTTTTATTGATCAAGTCTGAATTTCTATTAATCTTTTCCTTGAAGCAATGAACAAGGCTGTACGTACAGTGCTTCTTTTGCGGTTCTTCTACAGCGTCTTGATCCCCCTTGAAGTAAGATTAAATAACTGTCTTTGATCGATAATGGGACGTGTTTCAGTGAAAATAGAAGTCATGACACCCTTTATCAGCCCTCCACTGACCTAAGCAGAATTCATGCTCAAAGTGAGTCTTTCTAAGAAGATAGGCAGGGAAGCATGACTACCTAGGAAAAGCCTTCTGCAGTTCTTGAAATTGTTTTTTGTGCATCTTTGAGCTAACTGAAAGATAAAATAATCTTTAACATATGGGAGTACCTTACCCAGGGTAAATGAGCAAGAGTTTTAGCAGAAGACAAAAGCTATAATACTTCACCACAGAACCAAGAGTGAATGACATCTTTCAGCATAGTAATTTCCTGGAAGCCTGCTGAGGTGCACATCGCATCCAGAAGACAGTGTTTCAGACATGCTGCCCTCCTCTTTTGTTCCACAGAGAACAACTGACAAAGTCACGAATCTGCTCTCTTCCTATCACACCTGGAGCCCAGATATAGTTTCTTGCTCTCCAAAGGACAATCCTTTCTAACCTTCACATGTGGAGAATTTCTAAACCCCTCCTTCTCTTCATTTTCCAGTCCACACTACCTTTCTTTCAGGCCACCTTAAATGCATCAGGCAATTCTGTTCAGAAAGACTAGTGGCTGAAAAACTTTCAGATGAAAAGTTAATACCACTGAATAGCACATGAACTGTGGCAATTTCTCTCTGACACTTTCAACAACCTTAATAAATACATTTGGTCAGTATAAAAAAATGTTAATCTCCATGAAGTCTGTCTCTCTTTCACATATACATATGCATATTTACACACATGTACATATGAAGAGAAAGTGATCAAAGAACATCTCTTTGCAAAGTACTATACACTACAAGCTGTGATTTCCCTTGAGAATCAAGGTTCAAGTTAAACCAAACACAAGCCATCATTATTTTAACATTTCTGGGCTTTCCTATGAAGCAATAATATTTTAGATTCCTCAGAGATTAGAAATGGTTGAAGGTTATGAAATTCACGTATAGGAACCCAGAAGATCTCAGCTTTAATAAAAGCTCTGTTGGCAAGCAAGTTAACAAAAGAAGTTAGTAAAATCATTTATCTAGACCTCGTCAAACAAGAAAAAATTCTCTTAGTTCAAACATAAAATAAAAATAAAATAATTATGGCCAAAGAAACCCACTTAAACATACAAAAATACAACAATTTTTTATTACTCCTTTAAGTTTGTGCTAATTTAATGAGGGATCATTAATGAAGATCTTGCTAGAAACGATGTAAAAAACCACAGTGAATTACAACATCTAATGCCTCTGTTTTTCTTGATGGTTAGTATTTGGGCTTTAGAATATTTTCTTAGACTTATGATGACAAGAAAAAGGGTCCTTGATGTAGCTTGAAAGTGATTTATGAACCCTTCAAACAGAGAGGCGTAACATGGGTAAAACATGCAGAACACCTGCCTCCACTGTTCCTGCACAACTGAGCTCTCTAAATAATAATTTGCTTTGCCATCTAGACCAGTTATAAGACAAGTCCTTCCATCTGCTGGAAGGAGAAGTAATTATCAGGCTGACAGAGGCTGAATCTGAACAACCGATTTACTTTCTCCTTTAGCTAGAAAGAAGAAAAAAAGCAAAAAAGAAAAAAACCCTAAGATAAATGTATATCATCCACAGATAATTATTTTAATTGCTTCACAGTGATTTAGCATACCTTAATCATCACATTTCAGTTATTTGAATTTAAATGGTCTCATACCTAAATATGATTTAAAAGTATCTCCTGTTCTCACTGATGAATTTTTTATGAAGTTCACTGATAGCTACCAAAAGAACAGACTACCTACAGACATGCATTGAAGACATGCCTAATTTTTATAGTGCTGAAGCCATTTACCTGCAACTTTGCTGAAGATACCAAACTGTACAGATTACGAGTGGGTTATAAAGCAATCCATCTGACTTTAGATCACATGCAATTAAGTGCTGTTTTACAAATAGAACTTTTCTTTAATTTTTCAACTGAAACTGAGACTCTCGCTTATTTAAGATGATTTTAAAATTTATTTTCTTGACTTACTTGCTTGCAATTATCAAAAGAAAAAAATCATTAAAATACCACATTTTTAATAAATATTATTACAAAAATCTTTGTCCTCTGTTTAGTCTGCACAGAGATCTGGATTGTATGTAGTAATAATCCATGCTCATCTTCACACAGATATACTTATTACACATTCCTTTTCGTTTGGCAATTGCTTATGTAATTACATCTTGTAAAGGGTGATATAACCTTGCTACCAGTTAACACTTCCTGCTGTCTGTTAATTCCACAAGCCCAGATTTGAGCAAGGAATATTTTGTGATACGCTGACAATGTTGAATATTTCAATACATTGTTCTACTAATCAGCCTGAAGGTCAAAGACATGCAAGACATTCCATCATATGCACTGACAATGATGTCTTGAAAGCTACCAGGAGTGGATTGAGGAATAATCTCTTCCCACATCTTTCCCCAGGTCTTCAGTTCAGTTAGCCTAGAGGAAAAGACAGCTAAATATGCATTTTTTCCTGCTCATTTTATATTCTGACTGATATCTCAAGGTGTCACTTCTTTCTTCACTCATAGCTTCAGAAAAGCTGCTTCAACTGTAGAACGGGAAATTTAAATTGTCAAGTCTGCCCCCAGAAATGCTAAGCATCCTCAAAGCATCCCTAGTGTGGCTAAATAAACAGTCGCATACAAAAGCTGTCATTGCCTCATTGCTACAACAGAAGAATTTTCTCCATAGTAAGGATGACAGTGGCTCCTACAATTAACTACTTAAAATACCCCCAATTTTAAATTTTCAGGTAAGCCAAATCATATTCAGAGCTCGCTTCCACTCATTTTTTGGCCCAACTGAGTTTCCCTTGAGCACTTCTCAAAGACAGAAAGGAAGATGACTTTTGGAAGTTTCCTCATTCTATCTTGTGAAAATTCATATGCTAAGTGATCTCTTCTTCAGGGTTGGCAAGCTATTTGCTAGAAGCTGCACTCCCCCATTGTCAATGCTCAAATATAAGTCTGTCAGTATGACTTTAGATTTTTTTTCTGTGAAGCATCTGAAAGGATAGTGACACAGTCGCCCTAGTTATATCATCCTAAAGACAGACTTCTGCTCTTCAGGGGAATAAAAGAAGAAAAAAGAAAATTGCACTGTTAGAATAAAGGTCCAGTATGGCGTCCTTGAAAGTCATCAAAATACATGGGCTTCTAAGAGACACAGAAAACTCTCAGAATCAGGGTAAATATCAGAGGATGTCTAAGCACTTAGAAATAGGTATGAAATGCCTTGGTAAAACCTACACAAAGCTTTACACATGGCTCCTGAGTAAAATCCTTTACAAACTAAGAGGCCTACACAGCCACGAGTCAGTGAAATAAGGATGAATGAAAATGAGAAGAGATTGTGCTGTGTTGAGTACTCCTTGCCATCTTAGCTTTTTGAAGCCTAACATTGCATAGGATGTAAAGGTCTAGCCCATCTTCTCTCTTGTTAAAGGCAACCATGAATCAAGTGCATTGGCAGTTCAGTCCTACAAGACACTGCAATGAGTGATTTTCCATAAGGACTTCAAAAAAAGACTAGAAAAGACTAGGTCTCTCCCCCGGGAGGCATTTTCTCTTTTTTTTTTTTTTTCTCCAGTTAACAGTCACTTTAAGTGACTCAAAGCTATCCCAGTGCTCAGGAAATCATGTCCCATCAGTGTGAGTACTTTGCTGGACCATGCAAGTGAGAAACAATGAGTGTTGAATATTGTGAGGGCTGAAATTGCAAATCTCGTCAAATTACTTATAACTTCAGTTCCTTCTTATATAAAGATTATAAGCAGATTAAGTACTACTGCAAATATTTAAGTATCTAAGGATATAAATATGAGGTTTGCATTTAATGCATCAGATAAATATAGTTTTGGAGATAATTTTGAAATATCAGTAACAAATATTTTAAGAAATGTCTTTAGACATTTTCTTCATAAGGAAACATGAGCATCACAGGATAATTTCATAAAGATAAGGCCACCTACACCAGACAACTGACAGCAGAATAGATACTTACTCTCAATGCAAAATCCATTTATGGATCTCTAATGATAAAGAGTATTAATGGACAACAGTATTTACAGACAACAGGTTGGCCATGAGCCAGCAGTATGCTCTTGTGGCCAAGAAAGCCAACAGTATCCTAGGATACATTAAAAAGTGTGTGGCCGGCGAGTGAAGGGAGGTGATCCTCCCTCTCTACTCTGCCACACTTCAGACTACTGTCTTCAGTTCTGGGCTCCCCAGTTCAAAAAAGACAGGGACCTCCTAGGATTCCAGCGAAGGGCCACAAAGATGATAAAGGGCCTGGAGCATCTCCCGTATGAGGAAAGACTGAGTAACCTGTTCAGTCTGGGGAAAAGAAGACTGAGGAGGGATCTGATCACTGTTCATAAATATCTAAAGGGAGGTGGAAAGCAAATGGATGAGGCCAGGTTCTTCTCAGTGGGATGCAACGATAGGACAAGGAGTAATGGCCTAAACCTTGAAGATAGGAAGTTCTGTACTAACATGCAGAAAAACTTCTTTATGCTAAGTGTGATGGATCGCTTGTGGAGTCTCCTTCTATGAAGATATTCAAGACTCATATGTATGCCAACTTGTGTGACCTGTTGTGGGGTATCTGCTTTAGCAGGGGTTGGACCCAACCTCTTGAGGTTCTTTCCAACTCCTATGATTCTGCAATATTTCTTTTGTCACGAGAATTAGCTACAGAAATGAAAGATTTAATAAGCCTTTCATGTATATTCAGTGTAAAACAATAAAAAGAATTTTTTTAAAACACAACTTTCACAGCAAATGCATCTCCTAGTTTTTTTTGTTTTTTAATGTTAATACCAACTTCTGATCAGCTTAGAATTCAACAGCAGATTTTCATTATTTCTATTCCTTATGATGCTGGACCTATGAAACATTTGGAAGTATTGAATACAAACTGAACTAATTGTCTGTGAAGAACTGTCATGATTTAGATGAGCATACATACAGAACTTCCTGCATTCCCTTTCAAATGTGCCACTGACTACAAAGGGTTGGTACAGTTAGTCCAAGTGTTAAGCAGTCACAACTGTAGGTGTTGCCATTCAGAGCTGTGCCTGCCAAAACTTAACAGCCATAGCAACAAATGTACATGGCTAATAATTAGTTAGCAAGACATTTAACTGACACTGCTGTACATGCTTAGGGTTTACCTTAAAGCAAATGGATATCCTACTTCATGCCTTTACCTTTGCTTAGTGTCATTTTGATTTTATGAAGAAAAACAATACGTTCTGATTTACTTCACAGGGTACTGAAAAGTGTTTTGTCTCACATGCCCAAGGCTGTCAGAAATGAAGATGGTACCACAAGCTACTGTTTCTTTATTGAAAAGCTGTCTATAGCTATTTTCTGCTTGGGCTCAAGTATTACAGAAGAGATGTTTCATTCTGAACAGCATGTTTTCTAGCACATGTATTCCTTAGGCTCCCTGAAACATGGGAAGAAAATTTCAGTGCTTAGCATTTGTGTCCAAAATAAATCTTGGTGCTACAGGTAAACTGTGCTTCAGTTTTGTAGTCTAATAAGCAAAAAAGAGAAAAAAAAACAAGGAAAAAAAAATAAAAACAAACAACAACAACAACAAAAAAAAAACGGTTTTCTGAATGAACGCTTGCCTAATCATACTGGATTTTAACTTTTCTTGCATCCAGCAGGGGGAAACTGTTTTGTAACTCAATGAGCGCTGAGCATTACAATGCAGATTTGATAATTCTTGCTTAGTCATTATTAAAATACTTACTTTCGCCTTTCGGCCTCAAATTTACTGAGCAGTTTTCGGAGACCGCCATTCTTAAATCCCTGGAAATGTGCTGCTGGGGCTCCCACAGTGATTACATCATACTGAGCATCTGGAATAAGACGAGACAAGCAGAGATTTTTGAGAACCTATGCCCAAAGCACAGCAACACTACATCTACTCCACAATACACGAGCAGAATATGTCTATTATTTTCAAGGAATAATCAAGAATCTGTGTCTCAGGAAGGCCCAGGAGCAGATCAATCTTTGTACACAGCCACCTGCACACATTAGAAGGTTTATCTGATTTATCACTGTGTGCCACAATGTAGAAAAATACTTTAGTTCTGCAGTTTACAGAGCTACAAAGTAAATTGGTCCTCAGCATATTTCAGTTAATTACATCCTCCATTATTTAAATTGCAGTCATGCTGAAAGGCACATATTCACGTCATGCTGAAAGGCACATATTCACGTATTTTAGAGTCAGGAGATCACTGTGATGAAATAGTCAAACTACCTAATACAGGTTATAGAATTACAGCTAATGATTACTGCATCAAGCTAATGTCTTGGTTGAGCAAAGACTTTTTATTATTAGTCTTCATGTAATTTTGATTTAAAGACTTCAAGTGACAGTGACTTCTTTTTATCCCCTGAGAATTACTCAGCCTGACCAGTAAAAATTTCCATTCTACTTCTCGTTTGAATTTGTTTAGCTTCTACTTTCAGCTACAACTACTTTCTTGACTACATTAATGACTCATTTTCAATCACTTTTTGATTGTATATATGCTTATAAACACGGTAACTGTCTTCAACTGAAAAGTTACCAAGATGAGAAATAGATACGCTGCTGAAGTTCTCGCTAATGTGACAAACTGTCGTCACTCTGTGTGTAATGATATGCACAATGATTTTTTTCCTATGGATGTATGCTCACAGAACTGGAGATGCAACACCTTTTCAGAAACAGCCTCTCATTTTGGGCTTGCAATTGTGAGAATGAAGATGAGGACAGTTCCATCCACAATCACTCTTTCAAAGTTGGAATTTCCATTTGCACTAAGTAGTATTATGCTGCATTCACTAAAGGTATAAAAATACAGGCCAAACTAATGCATTTTTTAAACATTCTCCTAAAGGAAACATTAATTTTAATTTTATTTTGTTTTTAATTTTATTCTGTGAACTGTTTTATTCATCAAGGAAGCTTTCAATGTAAATTAAAATCTTGCTCTCTCCTAAAATAGAATTTTTCTTGCATTCTGATGATAAATATCGCTAGAAGGAAGAACACTGTACAAATGACTCAGAGTTAATGAACTATGTTTTACTTCCAGAACTGAATCTCAAAACATATTCACTCAAACTGATTCCAACTCTAATGAATTGGTGGCTCATCAACTCTTTCTTAAAAGGAGAAGCAACATAGTATCATTAGCTTCAGGTGAGATTCTTTAATAGCCCATTCTTTCAGATCTTCATGGACATTTATCAGTAACACAGTCCTGGGCCATTAGAGCTCCACAGTTCTATTGTTTAAACAACACAGGTTTGAAAATAAAGTAATAAATGAAACTCATCAGTTTAATTGCATAACGACTCCTGAATATGTTTTCAGAGAACTCAAAACTAAAGGAAAATACATTAAAGACTAAGTGTCCCACTGCTTTTGCTGCGTTGTTTAAAAAACAGCGATTATAACTACCTCAGGGGATCTGCTCAGAAGGCAGCTTTCATTGAGACTGTAGTCTCTTAGCATATGTCAAGAAGCAGCTCATTCAGATGCAAACACATCCAGATCAGCTGAGCCACCTCCCACATGCAAAAGAGCATGGGAGACTAAGGCCAGCTAACAAAACATCTATCATCCTGGTGACAGGCATGGGGTGTTCTACCTCTCACCCTCCAGAGCATGCTGCATTGGAAAGTGGTGCACACTTGGGAAACATTCCTTGTGATGTACTCCATTTCCACATCAGTGCGGCCCCTCATGAAAGGTATGCACTGTCAGCACAAGTGTACTAGTACAGGAATGTTATAGTGACTCAGAACCATCACCCATGTCAAGAACAGACAAGTGCTGACAAAATTCCACAGCAGAAACAAAGCTTAAAATGTCTCTGAGAGTGACAGGAGCAATGTCATATTATCAGCGTGCTCCACAAAAATTAACAATTAATAGATATAGGGAAGAGGGAAAGGAAAAAGAGCTTTCCCTCAAATAATTAGTTCAGAATTTGAAGGAGAAAAACACATAAACACTAAAGCATTAAAAAACAAGGGATTGGGCTTTTAATATTTCACTCTCATTATTCAGCCTGAAAGATACATTCCTCTGCTCGCTCCTTACACAAGCAAAACACTTAGACACTTGCCAAATCGCAACTCCTCCATGATGCAGACATATAAACTACCTCTCATCACTATGTCCTGAGGAAAACAGGGGCAACATGGGAACAACCTCTGCAATACAGTTCCACAAACCTCAGTTTTATCAGTTCAATTTAAAGAGCTGAGAAATTTCTACGACACAGCTCAGCTCAGTTTAGAACTTGAAACCACTCTCTTGCTTTCACAGGAGGCAATTGTCTTGAACTGGACACAGAAGCAGGGTTCCACCAAATCCATTCAAAAGCACACTTTTTGTATAAAGAGGGACAAAAGTAAACCATATTTACACTTAAGTTCCGCAGTATGGTGAGCAGAGCAAGAAGTGCTTAACAAAGGGGACAGGGATATAGATACAGTTGTTTCAGAGTAAAACAGTATTTTTCTCAAAGTTGTTTCTATTGGAAAGTTAAACATACAGGTATATTCCACATTGGTACTGCAAAATAACCTGAATCAAAGGTCAATAAAAGCAACCCTGTTATTGGACACATTGAACAAACCAGTATGTATCCATAGGCATACATATGATAAGATGTGATAGAGAGCTACCTAGCATCCCCATACTGAAGATATCTGAAAGCATAAGGGTTAACGACTGCTTTATGGCTCATTTGCTTGTGTGAATGGCTCATACTTCCTGTGATACTCTGGCTGCCCTTTGATACATGACAATATCAACCTAATGTCTATGTGCTGCATACACCAGAACGAGCAGCAATTGATACAAACTGTTCAAAAATATCACCATATATCTACTGGAAGACACAAATCTTCAGTGCTCACAAAGCAAAACTTATTTCAGTAAACCAAACAGATGGGATGCTGAGTAACAGATAGAAAAATCACTTTTCCAACAAAAGGCAAGTATAATCACCTTCAATTATCTTTTGTCGCAGTTATAATACAGTGCCACCAAAATATCCTAAACATATTGATGCATTCATTTAGTATGAAGGGAAATAAAAAGAGTTCCCTATAAATAAGGTGTCAGTCTTACAAAGATATATGCACATATGCATCTCCTGATTTTAACAAAAGTTCTCATCTTTACTAATGCTTCACAGTCCCTAAAGATGAATGTAGCTAGAACAAAGTTATCTAATACTCAGCTAATGAAATAAGGGAGAGTTTTATAATTTAAAGACATATCTCAATTTAGAAGAAGATTCTGTTATCTATCTGTTTCTAGTTTGGGGTCAAAAAGGAGAACATTAGCCAAAAACAAAATAAAGTAGTGCTAAAATTGTGTATAAGTAGCATGCTTCATTCCACTTTACAACTTAGCAAATAAAAATACTATTCCCAGGGAGGTTTTCTTGAAAAGGCATAAAAATAGGGTGGCCAGCAATTTAATCTATAACCACTTATGTTAGAGTAACTAACTTCAAAACATTAGCTGAATTAAAAGTTGTGCTTTCATATTCTGTCACTATAAATCCCCATGCTGTAAAAACATTTAAAGGCACAGTTCTTTAGTAAAAGAAATAGCCCCGCCCCCCCCCCCCCCCCAACTAGTACAGTTTTAAAAGACAATCAGAAGTCTCCATTTCCGATCCCAGAAGTGAACAAACATAGGCACTACATAACAAGATCATCCTGTTATTACCGTTTGATTTTACAACACTGTTACTCTAGAGGTAATTCCTCCTAATTATTTCCAGGGAAATAACAACAGATACAAAGAGCAAAATAACACTATTTGATAGAGCAAATTCTCAGGTACAAAGCACTATTTTTCAGCACTTTCACTGACATTAGCGATGCACTTTTGCTAGCTATGAACCTGAACATGAATGTGGCCTGCAAGCCACATTCTTAAAAATCCACACTGGCAGATGTGACCCACTGTCTCAGAGCTGCTACAACAGTGCCTTTGCTAGGAACGTGTTGCCAACACAGCCCATCTTTCATCAGTCTGAACAGACAGAAGTCAGAAGGTGCCAGATTCACATTATATGGATTTTATCCATATGATCCAGATTTTATCCAGATTTATATGGTGGGTATGGTTAGGGCAGTACAGTCAAGATTGGCCATGTGCTCCATGTCTTCAAACTGCTGTGGGGTCTGGTCTTCTTCTCTGGCCTGGCTCTGGAAGTTCTGGCTTTCAGCTTATTCAGCATGGCAATGTATAGGTCAGAGCTGATGGTTTTTCTGAGCTTCAGGAAATCCAGAATGATCACCCCTTTCCTTTCCCGGAAGGCAGTGCACATCATTCTACTTCCTGAGGGTGATGCTTTGAAATTCTCTTCCCTGGGGAATCTCAGTGCTCCATGGTCTGCTGTTTTGACTCTGGCTCACAGTGGTGTCATCACGTCCTATTGCTGGTAATGCTGCAATAGCAGGAAAGTTTCACCTCTGGTCTCACGCTGATTTGGTGTTGTTTCTGTTCCTGAGTGAGCCCTTGTGGGACCCACCAGGTGCAAACTGTGATATTCCAAGGTTGCCACCATTGCACTGAAGCCAGTATCCAGCTCCATACAGTTCCCTGGTCATTATCCACCACTTTGAATGGATGTGCTGATTGAGATTCTGTTCACTTTTGCTGTGACAGCTGTGTGTCATCATCTGGAATGCAGATTATCTTTTACTTCACTGTCACCACCACTGCTTAAATGCACCGCCCACGGCCTCACTAAGCTCACATCCACTGTTTGGTCTCCAAAAACATTCAGTAATCAAAGAACGTCAATGTGTGCAATGTTTTCCGCATAGAGGAATTCAGTGACACAATTTTGCTTCATATGCACTTCCACGTCAGATGCCATTTTAACAGTGTCCCTCTGCTGCCATCTGTCGCATGGCAACAAAATGTAATGGAATATTGTCAGGAAGGTTCAGCCTCTGTTGTTATACCACCAATATCCACCACTTATATTTTGGGCCAAAAGAATAAAATAGGAGGCACTACTTTTGAAGCAGCCCTAATATTTTATAATCTGCCTAGCAGAAGAGTGCATTGCTAAGGCAAAAACCTTAGAGAATGCAATCTGCAGTTGCAGAGCGCCTGCAAATTCAACCAATCTCAGTTTGTCCACAAGGCATCCACTATACTGCAGTCATCTGTATTTATCTAATACAATGTTTTATTTGCATAGGATGCTGCTAAAGCTACATCCAAGCAGCAGACTTCTCTATTAAATGATAGAATACATTATAAAAAATTATCCCCACCTTCCAGAAGGTATAAATATTCTATTTTCAGCATAGTTCTATGAGATAATTCCACTGCAGACTAAGCAAATGCTTACATAGCACAGAATAGCACTGAAAGAGCTCATTTAGACATGAACAGAACTGGGTTCATTAAGGTTTCCTAGGAAATAGGATATGTTAAGTTTAGAAGTAGCATTTTTCTTCATGGCTTACTTATATTACCTGGGCTGGTGATTCTACCCTACAATCTCTGGGAAGAAATTTAGCATGCTCTACCACTATCTCCAGTGCCAGAGTGGAAAAAAAACAAACACCTCAGAAACAAAACAGGTAAGACAGACTTACACCACCATTTGCACTACAGATCATCATGAAAAATTCAGTCAATGCCCTAGACACATGTGAGCCCTACTGAATACTGCACAGCATGTCATTATAAAACAATACAGTATTAGTTCTGCACTGGCACAATTGAATATTTTTAATCACACTTAGAATTACAAATGTATTTCAATGCACATGTATTCTGCATTTATTTGTTTGAAAAGTCGTAGGCACAGAAAGAGAATGAAACTCCTGAAATTCTTTTTGAAAATAATTCAAAAGAAATTTAGTTAACCACTCCTTAGTTTTCCAAGTTCTGTGGTCAGTATCAAAAGCTTGTGGCTTCAGAAGACAAGGCAGAGAAATCCCCCACATAGCTCTAACATTGGATGTGATGTCCAGGTTTCAGCACAGACTCATAGCTTTCATTAGTCTCAGCAGTGGGTATGTGTGGGTGTAGGTTTCAGAATTTACTGGAGAAATGGAAAGAAAGGAGTAGCTGGCCATTTCTTTGTTCTTGTGATTTACTTAAGAGTTTTTCTTTAAGGACAATACATATTCGATTTCTCTAGAAATATTTCAATCAACTTGTTAGATATTTACAAGTAGATGAACAATCCTGAGAGAATGAAATTCAGCCACACAGGAAAGCAGGCAGCTTCCATATTTGGACATAAAACAAAGACAGGAAATGTCTACACAGAATTTATTGGGACCATTAAATGAAGTGAAAAATTAAATACCCCTACAGCAGTACAAGTCATTAAATAATGAATTCACTAACTTGATCTTATTAGAAAGGCTGAAAGGGCTGGGGCTGTTCAGCCTGGAGACAAGAAGGCTCTGGGAAGACTTGATGTCAATCTTTCAGTATTCTAATGGGGGGGGCTATAAGAAAGGAGGGAACAGACTATTTAGCAGGGTCTGTAGTCAGAGGACAATGGTTTCAAAATTGAAGAGGGGAGATTTAGACTGAATATAAGAAAAAAAATTTTTATGTTAAGGGTGGTAAGACAGTGGCACAGGTTGCCCAGAGAGGAGGTGAAAGCCTCATCCCTGGAGACATTCAAGGTCAGGCTGGATGAGGCTCTGGGCAACCTGATCTAGCCATAGGTGTCCCTGTTCACTGCAGGGCAGTTGGACTAGACGATCATTAAGGGTCCCTACCAACTTGATTGATTCTATGATTATATGAAAAAGAAAAGACAAAAGGAAAACAAGAAATAGTCATACGAGAAGCCCATATCCAAGAAATAGTCATACGAGAAGCCCATATCGTGCCATACTGCATGTATCTTAAACAAACTAATAGTGTACAAACCTCAGTGGATGGTAAAATAAAAACCACATGAAATCAATCTCAAAATTTTCTTAGTCACCGTACTTCCTGTGAAATTACTTCCTCCTCACTATTATTCCAAATTCATGTAAGTTCAAATTGCAGATGAATTTACTGAAGAATCAATTTTCTACACTAAATCTTGCTGTGATTTCTTTTTTTCCTCAATCATCTTTACATTCCATCTAAGCAGTTTAACAACACACTGTTGCTGGTAACCTTCAATTAAGTTAAATAAATCATCGAGATTCAACTCTCTAAACAGACTACCTTTCAGACCTTCTGAAGTTGTAAGGTTTCATCCAAAAGCTTTACATCCACTTGAAGTTGATTCTTGAAACTGGATACATAAATTAGCATATTTGCTTCTTAAGAAAGGCTAAAATGGAAACCATAACCCTCAGCTGTCAGTTTAATTGTAATTCTAAGTATACATTGTCATACTTAGGGGATTTCTCTGCAAACTATGCTTTACCTTTCAATCGAGGACTATGCACATGCATTCTCTGCAGATGGAGATTTATTGGGATGAATTCTAATGTTTTTTCTCCTTTGCTACAGCTTGACTTGAAGGAAGAACCTGAAAAAAAAGAAGTTTAAAGAATCATTATCTTAAGCACCCTGCAGATGTTTTGTCTTCTTTTAATGTGAGGACAATATTTGTAGCCTTCCTTAATTTACTTTTAATGTGTAACTGTATATTAGGAGAAGAATGGTTCACTAACTGAGTCTCAGCATGTATCCATATTGCAAGCAACAAAACAGCTTTTAATTCACAGAACAATTTAAATTTTTATTCTAGGTGATACGCATTTCTTTTCTGCTGCTTGAAATAGGTCTGCAGTCTGCTGGAAATAATGCCACAGTTAACGGGCATTATGTTTATTCTGATTGAAAAACACAGTGGTACAGAGCTATGATACTACTACATTTTCACCAACCCTTTTTTTTTTTTTTTTTTAAATTAAAAGAAAAATATTATATTGACTGAGATATGGAACCTAGAAAGTTCCAATTAAAGAAGCATAAAACGGTTTAAGAAAAGCTGTAAATTCATTTTCTTTCTTAAAACATCCAGTATCAGAAAAAAATCAAAATACTTTCAAAAAAAAAATCAATCTGGCTACACACCTCAGAGGTATGAGATTACAAGCAACACTATGGTGGTATAAAGATAAAGGAATACAATTAAAGCCTCATGGGAATAAATGTGATTTACCTGGAGATACTTAATAGGGCACTTATACAAAGCCAAAGTTCATTGATTAGTAAAGAGAGTCAATCCCACATTCTCACTCAGCACAACTTAGTTTTTTTCAGCATCCTACCATCTTGCCTGTTAATTGTTTAAACTAAGATTTCTCTGATATTAGTTCTGGTTTTGGTCTCTGATTTCTCTCCCTTCCTCCACAGAAATATCTGAAAAGATTCAACATTTTCTTGTGTGTAAGGAGTGAAAAACATACATTTGAAATGCTTCATTTGCTCACACAAAATTTCCTAGAGGTTATCTGTTTGAACTGCCATAAATTCCAAGGCAACTAAGCATGCTTTAGACTCTCAATGCAAACGGTATTGCCAGATGGCACAAGTGACGCCACAAAGCAAGGCTACAGAGGTACTAGCATACTTGCACAAAGCTAAGCCAGGAGAAGGTACTTCATCTATATCAGCTGTAGACCAGCATAGGCTGCTATCAAAGCTTAACAACTTAAAATAATAATTTGGATGAAGATTCAGAGCAAAGGTAGTAAAAAGCAGTTGGTAGGAGTAACTGATTCAGATTTGATAAGAAAACGGGACTGAGGGCACCCTCAGTAAGTTCACAGATGACATCAAGTTGGGAAGAAGTGCTGATCTGCCTGAGAGCAGGAAGGCCCTACAGAGGGATCTGGACAGATTTGATTGATGTGCCAACCGTATGAGACCACAGAGAGCAGATGCAAGGTCCTGATGTATAAAAAAATGACTTAATGGTCATTCTTATTGGTTGCAAATCCTGCATTCTAATCCTAGGCACATGTCTTCAACAAAGTATTCACCGTATGTCTCGCCCACCTGTGCCTTCATTATTCCTATTCATCAAACATAACAACTTCCATGAAGATCACTTTAATGTCTCTGGAAAGATTATGACATACTGGAATGTCAGGGACTTGACTCCTCAAGTCAAGGTCCTCAAAGATGTGACCACTGCCCTGGGGAGCAAATCTTTGCCTTTCTCTTGGATACTGTCGCTGATGCCAGTGAAGACATAAGCACCTCCTGCCCCTCCACTGCCCTCTTGAAGAAGCTGTAGGCCATCACAAGACCTCAGCCTCCTCTTCACTGGCTGAACAAATGAAGCGATTTTAGACTTTCATCATACACCTTGCTCTCCAGACCCTTCACCATCTTTGTAGCTCTTCTTTGGATGATCTCTAATAGACCCTCTTTATACTGTGGTGCCAAAACGGTATACAGCACTTCTGATGAGGCTGTCCTACCCAATCTATCAGTCAATTGCTCACCCATCACATTATGATCTTGTCTAACTGTTTGCTGGATATTTTTTCCATAAGAATACTCTGAAAAACAGTATTGAAGACTTTGCTGAAATTCAAAAAGATTACATTATCTGATTTCCCTTGGTTAACCAGGTGCATAACCTTGTCATACAAAGAGATTAAGTTAAACAGGACTTCCCCTTTGTGAACCCATGTTGGCTATGACCAGTGACTGCATTATCTTTCAGATATTTTTCATTAAGACAAGTCATTTCACATCAGCAGCCCTTTTCAAACTCATTTGTCACAATAAAGCCCTTGCACAATTTATATTCAACAAATTTACACTGTCTTTTTTTCTTTTTCAAATCCCAAAAGGTCATTTTAATATTCTCCTCAAAGTGTTAATTAATATACTGATTCCGTTTACCATCTGTATCTGTTTCCTCGCATATGATATTTAATGGAATGCTATCAAAATCTAACTAGCAAAGCATTAAAAAAATGTGTATTAGTTAAAATGATGCAACCTAAGTCGTGTCACACAGTAGTCTGCCAAAATCAGAATGGGAATACTCTGATGATGGTAAACAATCATAAACACAAGAAATTACAGTTGTGCAACCAAAATGCAATTGATTATACAACATTCAGAATAACAGATGAGCTTCCTACCCCACTGCTGCCAAAACATTTAGTTTCAGTTAAGAGCTGTTTTTGTTCATATGCTAAAACATGATTTCTCTTTTCCTGAGACCAAAAAAGACATCTCTGAACAATATGAGGTGACAAATACTGCACTCAGTTTTCTACTGAAAGGTGATAGATAACAGATAATCTTACAGTTTTAATGACTATTTTGGAAAAGAAAGATTTGTGTCTCAGCTACTAAATGCAGTAGATTAATAATAAAAAACATGCCTAATTCTGTGAAAGAAAAATAGTCTCTAAAGCAATTTAGTTTTATACAGAACTAAAACAAGTCAAACAATTTCTCAGTAAATAATAATTAAAAAAAGAGTTGGTTTGTTCTTATAAAACTGTAGAAAGCTAGGAATAAAGTAATGCAAGTTAATCCTTGTAATTAACTGATATTTCAAAAGATGTAACCAGATGCTGTATATGTAAACACACTGCACGAAGATCTGTTAATCTCTGGCAAGCCTATGCCTATGCATAAAAAGTCACATAGCTAATAAAGAGAATAAGGAGTGAAACAGCATATCCAATAATGGCAGCACAGCCATAGAAAATGCATAATGAGAAGGTGATCATGAGGATCACTAGCAAGAAACCAGCAACAGGGCCTCTGCAGTCACTTAGAACACAAGTGTCTATTTCCTTCCAGAAAAATCTCATAAGCAGTAGTGGATGTGGAAGGCATGTTATGAACGTCGAAAAGAAAACAGTTTGCTCAAAATACAGTCCTATTCAGTAAATAATTCCAGCAGCCTTCCCAAATAGAAAAGCATTATTGTAAGTTTTCTAAATGATTTGTGAACAATCAAAAGAAAAGTAATTTGAAAGCATAAATACTTTGTTCTGCAGTCTTGTTCTTCTTATAAGCAAGAATTTTTACAGAAAAAAAAAAAAGACTAGCTGCCTCTCTGTACATTTGTCACTGATGCTGCTTTTATTCAACTTGCGTGTGGACACTACATCACAGTCCTCAAGATCCTGACAAATATGACTGAACAAACACCTCACGCACATCAGATCACTACATGTGAAAAAAAAAGCAGAAGTATTACACACTGCTATTTCTGGACTGTGGACAAACTGTGCATCCTACATAAATTATGTGCTTTTCAGGCATGACCTGGGCAATGACAAATACACTAAGGGTATGTAAAACATATTGCAACTACCTTTTTAAGACTGTTTTCATCTGTCATATGGTACTCAATATTCCTAGAGCAGTACATTCAAGGGAATATGCAGTTAAAGGAGGCACAGCCACTCTTCCAATTTTTTGGTTGCTGCATAACCATGTGCTATGTTAATTGTGAAAACATGCGGGAATGAATTGAACAAAAAGAAGACAAAAAGAAAAGCCAGAAGAAACAGGGAACCTCTTGGTATCTCAGAAATAAAGTGATTATAAATATTTTGGTTTTATGTGTTTTATTTATGCTGAATACTTTAGCAATATAATAAGTGTTGACTAGGTTGACAGTTAATTTTTCCAGCTGAGGGGAGGCTACTTTCATACCTGTGTGCTTTCCAAGCTCTGCAAGAGTATCCTGATACATGCTCAACATCTGGTCACAGTGAGCAATAACACTTTTACGCATATTGTCCCAGTGAGGTGCAAGTTCTCCCAAGTCTTTAAGTTCCTGATTCCTGTATCAAAAGGCAGAAAGACATGGCTTATTTCCTTAATCCGTTAATGCTCCTCCAAATGAATCCAATTAATCTGAGATAGTTTATTAAGAAACATCAAAAGCTCTTCCCAATTGAAATACAATTATTATTTCAGGTCTGTTTTCATGCCTCTTACTAAGACTGCTGACTTCAGCCCTATTTTTAACCATGCAATAAAGAATGTCAAATCACTGAATAATAGAATAATTTAACGTTCAAAACTCATAGGGTACAAATGCAATGGCCTGCAAAGTGAAATATTGTTTCTTCCCAGTAGGCAGGAATGCTTCCAGGCTCCAAAGAACTGTGTTCACAGTAAGAAATATTTCATGAAGAAACAGTAAGCACCATTGCAAAGAATACAAAGTTCAAAGTCCATTCCTTTTCCAACGCTTCCATTATAGCTGTTTTATCTACTCTTTGGATACTATTGTGGCAGTATTTCTACAAATGTCAGTTTATCCATCACAACAGTCCTGTCATTTGCCCCCATGCCAACCTTGTTCCCCTCCAAGCTTTCCCATCCCCACATTTCTTTATTGTAAAATGGGGAGCAAAACAAAATAAAGTGACAATTTCCCCAAAACGCAATCTTCAGCCTTTCAGCTGTGTTCATCAGGTCAAAACAGCAATGTTATGGTAACCACACATGTCACTAAAATGCAAAAGGAAATCCTTTAGCAAATTATCAGTCTTCCTGTGCACTCTTTTTGAGAGCTGACTGGAACAAAATAGAGCTCACCAACTTCCTAGACTAACAAGCACATTTACTTACAGTGCATTGAGCAGTTTGTTTTCCCCACTTGCAAAGTAAATTCAATCCCAGAGCTACTAGAGTTACTACATATACATCATCTTTACTTTTGTTTTTTTTCCCCAAACACAATAACAGACCCAAGCTATCTCAGATTTGCATACTATCTGTGAGTTCCAAGGTCTTAATCTTTGTCACACTGCTGTTGCTGACTCAGTGCAATTCTGTCCTCAGTTATGAATAAAAAGAGAATGATCTTCTGCAGTTAAGTTTCACCACCATTACTTCACAGTACCAAGTTTTATTGAACTGTGAGAAACCTTCAAGTAAAAGAATAGATCACAGAAACAATGTACTTTAGAAATTATGAAATTTCAAAGTCCATAGTAATACCCCCCGATATTCAATCTCTCTCTCTCTCTATATATATATATATACATTGCAGTACGTTTCATCGGAATGTATTTCACTGAACAACTTAAAAATACATTTCAGACAGCAAACATATTAAATAACAACTTTGAAATTCATGGAATCCAGTAGTTTTAATATAATTCAGTCCACCCAAAGGACAAATTGGTAACTAATTAATGTTTTCAATTCAAGCATAGAATTTGGAATAATTTACAAACACAGCTCAGAGCAACATCGGTATCAACAGAGGGCTCCAAAAGTAATGTCTCCTGTTTTATTATGTTGGCCCACAATGTCACAGGTGGATCTTGGTGGTATGGTAACAGAGGCTGAACCTTCCTGACAATATTCTGTTACATTTTGTTGCCATGCAACAGATGGCAGCAGAGGGACAGTCTGGTAAAATGGTATCTGATGTGGAAGTGCATCCAAGCAAAACTGCGTCACCAAATTCCTCTGTGTGGAAAACAATGCTGGCATTCCCTGGTGATTTCTGAACACTTATAGAGACCAAACAGTGGATGTGAGCACAGGGAGTCTGTGGCAACAGGGAACTGTGTATGGAGCTGGATGTTAGATTCAATGCATTGGAAATCATGGTAAAAATGTTGGAATATCACAGTTTGCACCTGGTGGGTCCCACAAGGGCTCACTCAGGAACAGAAACAACACCAAATCAGCGTGAGACCAGAGGTGAAACTTTCCTGCTATTGCAGCATTACCAGCAATGGAACGTGATGACACCACTGTGAGCCAGAGTCAAAACAGCAGACCATGGAGCACTGAGATTCCCCAGGGAAGAGAATTTCAAAGCATCACCCTCAGGAAGTAGAATGATGTGCACTGCCTTCCAGGAAAGGAAAGGGGTGATCATTCTGGATTCCCTGAAGTTCAGAAAAACCATCAGCTCTGACCTATACATTGCCATGCTGAATAAGCTGAAAGCCAGAACTTCCAGAGCCAGGCCAGAGAAGAAGACCAGACCCCACAGCAGTTTGAAGACATGGAGCACATGGCCAATCTTGACTGTACTGCCCTAACCATACCCACCATATAAATCTGGATAAAATCTGGATCCATATAATGTGAAATCTGGCAGCTTCTGACTTCTGTCTGTTCAGACTGATGAAAGATGGGCTGTGTTGGCAACATGTTCCTAGCAAAGGCACTGTTGTAGCAGTTCTGAGACAGTGGGTCACATCTGCCAGTGTGGATTTTTAAGCGTGTGGCATGAATGCTTTTGTTCATGGCTAGCAAAAGTGCATCCCTAATGTCAGTGAAAGTGCTGAAAAATAGTGAACCTGAGAATTTGCTCTATCAAATAGTGTTATTGTGCTCTTTCTAGTTTCCACTGAAAAAAATAGAAGGCATTTCTTCTACAGTAACCTACGTAAAATACATCTATTTATCATTTCATATCATTATCTTCACTCACTTCAAACCCTCTCTTTAAGTCTCTTTCAGGTAATTTTATTCATCAACATGCCACATACTGTTCTCAGCATCATCTTCAACCCTCCTTACAGAACCAAACTCAATCTTTGCTTTCTAAATTTTGCTGCTAAGCTCCACAAACTGTACACATGCCAATCTTCTCTGTCCCTGCTGTCTTAGTTTCAGCAGAGACAGAACTGTTTATCTTCAGAGTGTCTGGTATGATGTCATGTTTTGGTTCTGGCAGAAAAACAATGATCACAACACACTGATGTTTATAACTACTACTAAGCAGTGTTCTACAGAGCCAAGGCCACCCCAGTTTCTTGTCTCGTACTAAAGAAGGGTTGAGATGGTGCAGAAATTAGGCCAGCTCATTTAAACTGGCCAAAGGGATATTCCATACCATACAATAGTCACAGGACGAGAGGATGAGAGGTTTTGTACTGAGAGAAGGCAGATTCAGATTAGATATTAAAAAAAATGCCTTTACCAACAAGGTGATGAGACACCGGAACAGGCTGCCCAACGAGGCTGTGGATGCCCCTCCCTGGAGGCATTCAAGACCAGGCCAAATGGGGCTGTGAGTAACCTGATCTAGAGGGAGGCGTCCCTGCCTAGCAGGGGGGTTGGAACTACATGATATTAAACGTCCCTTCCAATCCAAACTATTCTATGATTCTATGATATCATGTGAAAGGAGAGTTTTGAAGGGGGTGAGAGCTCATCCCTCTTTCTCTTCTCCTGGTCGAGGGGCTAGCTGCTGTCAGCAGGTGGTGAACAATTGCTTGTCTATCACATATACATTCACATATGTATATATATATACACACACCTCATATTTTTTTTTAATCTTTTTTTTTTGTTTTGTTTTCTCTATCTTTTTAGAATAGTTTTGTCTAAACCCTTGAATTCTACTTTTTTTTTTCTTTTTTTTTTTTTTTCCCCCAATTCTCTCCTCCATCCCAATATTTAAAGGAGAAATGAGTGAACGACTGTGTGGTGCTTAGACATCTGTCAAGTTAAACCACAACAAATGCACAATGGAAACTCTCAACAATGAAAGCGTCTCCATTTTTATTGCTTCCTGTCTTGGTTACTTCAATACCTTCCTTTGAGGCCTTGACACTAACTTGCTCCATTCTGTATCCACTCAAAGTACAGGCTGCTCTATTCCTCCTCTTCCTCATCTAATCTGAGACAATTAACTTTTTCTGGCACTCTCTTCTTTTCAAAATTCTTATTTTGGTAGCCTAATTATGCCAAGCTTTCATTAAGTACTTTCCATTATGGCTGAAAGGCTCCGCAGACAGTCCAGGTGGAGTAGCATGTCTATGTTACCACTTTGTGGGGGGTTTATTCTGTTCCCCATCCTAGGCTTCCAGGTAGAGTACCCTGAGGATAACTGGTCTGCCTTTTAAAGGCAGATGTAAAGAAGGCATTGAGAATTTTAGCCTTTTCCTTATCCTCAGTGGTCACATTCCCTGTCACATTCATTAAAGTACAGAAATTCTCCCTAGCCCTCCTTTTACTGTTAATAAATTTGTGAAAGCGTTTTGTTCTCTTTACCAGTGGTCAGGCTGAGCTCAAGCTTGGCAATTGCCTTTCTAATTTTCTTTGTACATATCCTAACAACTTCTTTGTACTCTCCCCAAGTTGCCCATCTTTTCTTCCATAAGAGGTTGACTCTTTTGTCTGTGAGTATCAGAAAAAGTTCTCCAGTCATCCATGGAGGTCTCCTTCCCTGCTGGCTTACCTTAAGGCACAGGGAGACAGTCTGCTTCTGCACCTCTTAAGACATTTTTCTTGAGGAGTGATCAGCCTTCCTGGACCCTTTTGCTTTTCAGAACTCAGTGCCAAGGGAACCTCCCTACTGATGTCCTGAATAGTTCTGTACTCCAGAAGTTCACAGTAGCAGTTTTGCTGACACCCCTCCTGACTTCACAAAAAATATGCAACTCTACCATTTTGTGGCTGCTATGTCTGAGACAGCTCCTGACCTCCACATCACCTGCCAGTCCTTCTCTATTTGTAAACAGCAGTTCTAGCAGGGCACCTCCTTTGGGTGGCTCTCTTACCAGTTGTGTCAAGAAGTTATCTTCCACACTCTAGAGATCTCCTAGACAGCCTCTTCTGTGCTGTTTTATATTTCCAGTGTATACCAGGGAAGTTGAAGTCCTCCATGACAATAAGGGCTGGTGATTGAGCAGCTTCTGGCAGCTGCTCATAAAATGCCTTGTCCATCACTTAATTCTGGTTAGGTGATCTGTAACAAACACCCACCAGGATGTCAGCCTTGTGGGCCCTCTCCCTGACACTTACCCAGAGACTCAACCTTATCATTTTCAGCTCTGAGCTCAACAGCACTGAAACGCTCTCTAATATAGAGATAAACAGGATAAAAGTAATAAATATTCTGAACTTAGTCAAACAAGAGCTCTGGAGTAAATATGAGCCATAAACTTCAGGGCATGTGTCAGTCACTTAAATGTAGCAAGCTTAAAAGTTTACTCCTAAGGAAAGGAACACAGAAATTATTTTTGCTACCAAAATTTACTTTTTAGTGTACATATTTATGGGCAAACATTATATCTTACAGTAGAATAAAAGCAGATAAAATTGCTTCTATATTTCTTTATAACAGGTAGTGGACCCTGTGATATGTAGGCAATAACCCATCAAAGCAATATAACATCTTTTCCAGAAATAAAAGAATCGTAGCCTCTTTACTATATTGTTACTAAAGCAAACAAATAATTATTTTAAAAGATTAAATCCCTTCTGGGGAAACTACTACAAGAATGTACAAAGATATTTTTCTTTAATTCCTATTTTTTTTTTTTTTCATTTAGAACCTCTTGAAAACAGAATTTTTTATTTTTTTTTTTCCCTTACAAAATATTTGTCCCCAAGCTAAATTACAGCTGTTTCTTCCTCTTTGTCTTAAAACTTTCCTTCCGGGGATATTTTATTACCTATATTTATCTTTACTAAAATCTTCAATATGCACATTTGAGGTTAAGCTTATGACTCACTTATAATGTTACTTATAATTCAAAAGAATAGTTTTGATCACACGATTATAAGAAGTCTGAAATTCAGTAACACTCAGAATGGCACCTGTGGAATTCACATTTTGTTCTAAACTTTACTTTTAGTACTTAGCAATTATACATAGAATTGTCTGCTCTTGTTTGTTTCTACATTTTCTTATTTCATCAGGATACAGTGGAATCAGACAAGTTGAATCAGAGGAATCAGCTTGAGTCAGATTTTCAAGACAATGCTTTTGCTTCTATCATAGAGCTGAAGCAACATTTACCTCGGAGAGATTTTATTTAGAATTTTATTTCTTTCAGATTGGAGCATGATTCATCATATTCTTAAATGCATGATTACTCAAGCACCTAAATACTTTTGTGAGTGCTTTCTTTTTTCCAGTTTACTGATCAGTACTTCATTCAAAAACGAAACAGTGCTTATTGTTATGACTTGAGTAAAAATAACATTATGCAAAACTTTTGAAGTCATGTTTACACTGTAATGCCTCTAACTTATATTCTCTGCACCCCCAAGTGACATGAAATAGCAAAACTGCACCCAACTTAGTGCTATCAGAACCATAGGCATTACCTCTATACTACCTATACCCACACAACGATTTTACCTCCTCTTTCAGACTGATGCAGTACAAAAAAGACTGGGATCTCTTGGAAAGAGTCCAGTGGAGGGCCACAATGATGGTGAAGGGCACCTCCCCTATGAAGAAAGGCTAAGTGAACTGGGTCTGTTTAGCCTTGAGAAAAGAAGACTGAGAGGGGACCTGATCCGGGTCTATAAATATCTGAGGTGTGGGGGGCAAAGTGGCAAGGCCAGACTCTTTTCAGCAGTGTGAGGAGACAGGACAAGGAGAAACAGCCAGAAACTGGAGCATAGGAAGTTCCGCACTGAACTTCTGTACGGGGAGGGTGACGGAGCACTGGAACAGGCTGCCCAGGGGTGTTGTGGAGTCTCCTTCTCAGGAGATATTCAAGACCCGCCTGGATACCTACCTGTGCAACATGGTGTAGGGAACCTGCTTTGGCAGGAGGGTTGGACTCAATGATCTCTAGAGGTCCCTTCCAACCCCTACAGTTCTGTGATTTGTCCCTCTCACTGTTACACCCACGCTTCTAACCAGGCTTTACAGCTATCCACACTGGCAGGAAGGAAAATCAGAACCACATGCTTCAATCATCATGCTACGTTTACTTATGCTTCTTCCTCAAAGTATTTCTTTGTCACAGTGGGTATTGGATGATCATTTAACATAAATAAGCAATAAAACATACTATGAGTTGTTCCGAAAAGATGAATGCTACAATGTGAAATAACACCAAGTACTGGTATTTGCACTATGGCTTTGGAGATGATAATGCGTAAGAAATAAAAGTGGTTAAAGTAATTCTCTAACTCTTAAATGGCATTTACCTATTGGGCAAATAAAAATTTGAGAAGTGGATGAGCTATACAGTCAGCATGATCGATTTTTATTGCTTACTAAAAAACCCTTACACATTAGTATTCTCAAACAGGATCTGGCCATGAACACCTAAGCATGGCACTAATGAAAAAAAATAAAGTATTAAACCAATTCAAATGTGCTTTTATAACCCATCATCACTACAACTAAGTATGTGCCAGTCCACTGACTTATTCAAGGCAAGACTGTGGACTGTCACATGCTGCTCTACTGACACAAAATCGCACTGATGTAGTAGATGGGTTTAATAATAATTAATAAGACAGGAGCCTCTACTGCAGGACCTCCTGTAAACAACCACAGGCAAGGCTTCCTATTGGGTTGCTAAAGAGGGAATACCTGAAAGCGCACAGGGTAGCTTAGGGATGCAGCATTAGTTAACAGTGCTACTCTTATGCATGAGACAAGATGCCCACTTATGTGAGGCAAAGTGTAATGGCAGAAGTAACAACATTCTTCTGCATCATTCAGCATTACTGGGAAAAGCAGGTAAGCATTTAGAGAAGCCCAAAACCTCTTGAAACATTTTGCCCAGTTGTACCAGCAGAATTTACAGTTCTGTTTAAGGGCAAGTTGCAGACTTAGCACATTAAGTGGGAATTTGGGTATAAAAAGAGTTTAAGGCCACTGGTGCTCCCTCTTTTTTTCCCAGGCCATTTACACATCCTATGATGCCTTTCCTGACTAAAAGGCCCAACATGAGCTAAGGCTATAAAATGAAACTATTTTTATAAATTTTTCTCATGTTAATTAACATAAATCAGCTAGAAGAAAAGTGATTTATATTCTAATTGCTTCTTCACTAACTACAAACATTACTTGCCATTGCTTGCATAATATTTATCTGCGATATTAAGTGCTGCCAAAGTACAAAGCAAAACACTGTAACATAGTTAGCACCCTTCTCATGCATTGTTTCATTACAAAATGTTAGCTTTTCTGAAAATGTATGTTGTTAACCAGATGTTGATTCTTATACACTTAAAGTCATGACTTCTCTCTAAAATGGATCATTGCTCAGAACTTATGAAGTCACTGCAGTCTTAGAGAAATCTGATAATCCTGTTGTTCAGCTACAGCTCTAAGGCCTCAAAAATCCAAAGAACAGTGCACTTGGCCTATTTCATAGTCCAAATTTATATTTCTAGCTCATCATATAGTTTATTCTTACTAAGAAAATATGTAGTATTTACTATTGCTAATATCTCATCCTTACCTTCTCATATCCTCCTTTATGTGCAGATTGATCAGTTCTTTAGGAACATGGAAGGAGAGGATGGTCTCAGCCATCTGTTCCCGGATTCGCATCCACTTGTTGTCAGAAGTAGGAAATCTGTACAACTTACAGATTGGGTTTTTTAACACTGCAGAGAGGAAAAATTATATAGTTGCTTTCCTGTGGTTATATGACTGAAAATTTATGAGAACAAAATACCTAAAAATAATGCATTATTTCCTCCCATTGCTTGTAGAATTACTGTCAAAACCATTATGAATTTATTAAATACATTAGTATTTTATTTACTACAATAGTGTGTAGAAGACCAAATATTGCCAATATAGTAGATAAATCACAGTAGGTATTCTGTGAATTTAGTACTTCAGTGCAGTAGAAAGAGGAGTTATGCTCTCTATTCTTACACTTAAGACACAGTTAGGAAAAACAAAATGCACAATTAAACAATGAACTTGACATAGTCAATGCTACCACCTACTATCTGCTAGAATCACATGAATAATGAATTTCACTGGACAAGTGAAGTGTGCCTTGCAGTTTAGCAGTATCTGATGCATCTTCTCCCATGATATGTACACAGAGGAGTCATTAATGTAAGTGGATGATGTGTTTCTAACATTAATGGAAACTTTACCACCGATATGACCAAGAAACTGGTACTTCATAGAAATAAAGATAACAATCCTGTAAACATAGTATATACTCTGTTCCTAGGTTATGATGGTAACTTGAAGTTTGGCATAAGAAAATAAAAATATTTAGGAAAATCAAGATACTTAATGTCTTGGAAGTTTATCCTTAAAACCGACAGTGTTTTTCACCTTAAAGCTCGTGCATCTTGGCAATATTTCTACTCTGACTTTTCAGTGGTGTTCTGTAATACAGACAAGAAATTTCTGTGCTCTACTTTCTTCTTCATACCCACCCCACTCTTAACCGTTCGGGAAAATGCTGAGAAAGGAAAATATCATTTGACTTTGTAAATAAGATTCATGGGACACAAATTACTGTCATTAAACATACACATCTGCAGCTTGCTAATGCAGAATGACTTTGGACAGCCAAAACCTCCAAAAGTACTTTTCTACTACCTGCCTTCTGGAAAAGGTGCTTCAGACCAGGTCTCCATTGATCTGTCACTGAATGGTCTGTAACTCAGACAAAAGCCCATGTGTGCTGAGAATAAACTTCTTGTCAATATGATATATACTGTTGTCTTGGTTTCATAGTTTTCATTGGTATTCTGCATCATTATATCATGCAGTGCATTGGGAGTTAAAGAGTTCATTCTTCTGTTCTGAGGAAACTGCAGCATTAACTCTTTAACTCCCAATAGCAACTATGTGGCAAACATGACAACTAGTAAGACTATCAGCTTCTTTTACAACCGTTATTGCCTACGTAGGCTGATTTACAGAGAATGAAAAACAGAGAAAGTTATTAGTTACACAAGTAGTCTTGTATAACTAATCAATAAAATCCTCCAAGAAAAGCTTGAAACGAGACCATAGGTTCAGAGGTATCTGTAATAAAACAGCTGCTGTCAATTTATAAAGAAAGGAATGCTGCAAATATTCATGTTCCTTTTCTATTTCCATAATTTCTTTGAGATCTCTTTAACTAGTCTGATGAGAAATTAAAAGCCTTTTAGAGTCTTTTTGCCTTTACGATTGATTTTATTTACAAAACCTAGGTTCTGACTAACTACTGTGGAACAGGCATAATAGATGACTGATGGAAATGGCAGATGAGGAATAGGAGTTTCTGTTCATTATTAGCACCCCAAATACCCCAATATTCAAATGTTAGTACACACATTTTACAGCTTGAGAATCCTCAAAAAAGAAAAACATCTTCAAGCTCTGAACATATGATCAACTTGCATCCTGTGTCCGTGCTTTATTACTTCATTAAAATGTGCTGTGATGTTCTCCTATTTTCCTTGTCTTCCACTGAGATTCCATTATGTTAATAAAATCAAATTTTCAATAATGTTAACAGCCTCTGTCAATCCACTAAGCAGATAAAAGGCACCAATCATCTTCCATTATCAAGACACAGAATGACAATCTTCAGAAATCAGAGGAGAGCTCAATAAACCTGGTTAAGTTAGGACTGTCTTAAAATGGGAACAGGTCATTTTTTTTTTCTCTCTAATTTATTTATTTAATTATTTTGTAGCACCACCTGTTCATTATGAAGCAGGCCAGTAACATTGACCATGAGATTTCAAATAATGATGACCTAGATGGAAAAGTCTTCACTGTTTCTTCTTTTTATGTTTATTTTCCAATAAGCTTTCAAAGCAAGTTTTTTCAAGAACAACACTTGAATCTGCACTCAATCTATCACATTCACAGAAGTCATATTTGTCTGTGAGAACTTAATGCATGTGCACAAAACAGTGAGCTAAGCAGTGTATGCTTAGCAGTCTCTTCCCTCTGCATCACTCTTTATCATCACCACCAATAAAACAAAACAGGAAAAACCAACAATCAACTGAAAAAACCACAGACTTAAAGTACTGCAGCATAACAGCTAGCAAGACTAGTATCACTTTGGTAACATGGATCCAAAGTTGTTTCTATTACAAATTTTAGAATTAGCAAGTCATTTTAGATACTACTTAAAGGTAATGTCTCTGCTACTTAAATTTTAGACTGGAGGCCATTTACAGTTCTTTAGGAAAGGGGAAATGAAAAGAAAGAAAACAGCACAAACATCTTTCTATGGGTTTATGAAGAAAGCTTCATTTATAAACACACACACACACACAAAAAAGACTGGAAGGCAACCAAATAATTCTAACTTTCATTATAGCTAGCTACTTTGTGAGGTTGACAATAAGAGCTGCACAATATTTTCTTTTCCTGTGAAGCGAAACACTGAAATGTTTATGTGACTCCATAAAATTCTTAGATGCGTTTTTCTTTCTAATTTCACCACATGGCCTAAAAAAGAAATCCAGAAGGCTTTTAGCACCCAAACAGTAAGGACGGTAAGTCTAGAATTAGATTTTATAAGTAGTAGTTATTAAAATGAGTAAAAGTCTCATAAATTTAATCCTTCCTGTATTTAGACAGTGATCACGAAGGGCACTGGAAAAAAGCAATTTCAGATGAACTTCAGTGGTTTAAAAAAGGAAAGATTTATTTTAAAAGCGCTTCTTTATAGCACAAAGCTTTGAAGCCAATACCATATATTTTACTATTCATACTTTTGGACATTCCCATTTTTAAAGATGCCTGCGCTTTTTACTCCACGCAATATACTTCTCACAGCTCCCCTGTAAATAAAAAAATAATAAAAGATCCAGTATTCCACTTTTATTCTTGTTCCCTACCCAACAAAAATCAACTGCTACCATATACTAATTTACTATTAGTGCTTGTATTTATATCTTCCTTTCTTAGGATAGATGTATTACGATAAAATAAGTTTCAGCATCCTTAGTTTTTGCTTAATTTCAATTACTTTTATTCTTTTTGTCATTCCAAAGGGCAATAGGTTTGCTGACAAGCGTTCCTCTGTTAGAAATGAATAACTCAACATTGAGACATATAGATTCAATCCTTGGGGATATAATGTAATTAAAATAGGTATCTGTAAAATATACTAATTCCCCTCACTCATTAAGTGCATCATAACTCGAGGACTCTGAGGTCTATGCATAAAGTTTTAAGTTTCAGAAGAATGCCAACAGACTTTAAGATAAATATAGGGGCATTTTCTTCAGTTTCATAGTTTTGATTGCCTGATAAACAGCATGTGGGAGATAGAACAGTTTACAACAGCATAGACATGTAATAAACCTACGTTTGTCGAATATATGTTTATTGTAGTTCTGTATGTACACAGCAAAAAGAGTAGTGCAGGCAATGCCCACTGCAGGTAGGTTGTTATCCTCACCTTCTACCTCATTTTTCTTCCTTTCTTTTCATTTCTTGCCTCTGATTTTGCCACATCGAATTTTGCCTGATTTAAACAGATTAATTTTAGAAATTTTCAGCTAAAATGGTCCAGTTGTTCAGAGAACGAGGCTAGAAAATACAGGAAGGTCTACAATGTTAGAATTATGAGATCTGCAATGCTTAATGCTTTATAAACTTGAATTCTGACAATGAGTCTTCTAATTACCATATCCATGGCAATCCACCAAGATCGGACAGTGATTTAAGCATAAGGACTGAAATCTTAGTATGTAAATATTAAAACAGATAGACTTGAGATAAACATGTTATATGTGCACCAGGGGTCAACTTCTGTTGAAAATGCATCATTTCTAGTTTCTAATACTAACATAACTGTGGATGTGTCATTCCTACAGAGTGGATGAATGCCTCTTTCAGACACAGCTAATATGTGGTACAACATTCTTAAGGGCAACACTAGTACCCATTTCAGAAAGCCCATTTCCAGGCAACAGAGACAGCTTTAATCCACATAAAGCCTAGTCATGGAGACATACTGGGAAAGAAGCTTGACTGGCTGGGAAACAAGGCTGGAAATAGAAAAGGAAAGTAAGAATTTGATAAGAAATTGGGAATTCAGTAAGAATAAGGTGAAAAGAGTGGGAATGACAAAACTTGAAGTTGATTCCAAGTGTCTATTGAGAGCATAGGCAATGCTAGGGCAAGAAGAGGAAGTCACAGGTACAGAAGGCAAATGGAGAAATAAGTACTTATTAGAACAAACTTCCTACACCTGAAAACTCTTTCCAATATCCTGTGCACTGTCATTTCTCATATATCACATCTTCAGTTTTGCTCTTTCCTCTCAACTCTTTTTAAAAATAAAACACACAAAAATGCTAGAAAAGGTGATGGGCTGGTAATTTTCATTTTATGATACATGAGAACAATACACATAGACACCTACGCTGCTGTCTACATACCTTGTAGAATTACATTCACACTTGGCAAAGAGGACTAAACTTCATTATTTGTAAAGCTGATATCTACTTTGAGAGCTCCAACAATTTAATGCTACTTATTCCTCACAATACAACATTTGCCCACCAAAAAAATCAAATTCACCTAAAGAAGGCAATGAACTGAAATAATACATCTGCAATCAGCAACACTTTTTCTGATTAAAAATTGCTTTGATATTCACTATCTGGATGACATTTAGAATCAAGGAGCTGCATTAAGTTTGAGCAGATCATCCAACTGGCTCTGTACCTTGTCTCCAAGAAAAGCCATAAATATATGCCTATGAACTCTCCTTGACTCCAGCTACTTCCAGTTCAGAAATTTCTGTAACCAGATGTGCTTCCTGTCCATTTAGTAATTCTCAATGCATAACTTTTCCACAAACAATTCTAGCCTCCCACTGAATCAGTAACAAGAAATGGCAGCTCTAAAAAGTTTTTCTCTGGTTCTGAGACAGTCTTAACAAATCACAGGAAAAAATACACGTTTCATTCATGCATGGGAAGACTATTTTTTGCTATGTTTCTAGTGATTCCATCAGACCGCAGAGCTGTACTACTGTGTTTCCTGTCCTATCAGTCAAGTAATAAGAAAAAGTTTTGATAAAGGTTTTAAAAACGTTTAAACTTCAGTAACATTTCTCTTCAACTGCCTGCAGCTAATGCACAGAATACTTGGCAGTACTGTGGTATCAGATAACACATATAACTTATTTGTGACATTGTTACTGTAGAGCTGTAGAGATTCATAAACTTGGGCTAGTAAAACCTTTATGGTGCAGCATAGCAGCATGTAATATTTCTCAGTATACTGAAAGAGAACTCTAGTTCAGTGAAGTACAGACAAGGCCAGAGCAGAACTAGAACTGAGAATGCCTAGCCCACATCACTTCCTCAGTTTCAGGAGGTACAGCTTTCAGATTGAACTGAAATTGCCATCAACTATGAGAAAGATTAATTCTCCTGGGTATTCAATTGCAAATAGGACATAATTATTTTAATGGGATGTCATGCAATGACATGACAAAAACTTATGAGGTTAATTCTATGCCCACTGAAGACAATGACAGTCTTGAAAAATCACTGAATTGTAAAGGTGTTGGAGTGGGAGATTTCAGCAGTATTACAGAAAGCATTACATGTCTGAAAGATTTGTTAGGAAAATGACACAGTCAAAAATACATAAAATATTAATTAATCTCTACAAGTTATGAGGAGTCCTTAAAGAGATCTGCTCCAAATGTTTGTGATTTCTTCAAGATCAGATATTCCAATAATCACCTCTTATGGAAGTTAAAATACTCACCTGCATTTAATGAAGGCAAGCTGTCTTTACCACTTAGGCCTTCAGGTTCTGTACACTCACGAACCAATGCACACTACAAAAGAAACACAAGTTTACACTTGCAAATTGTGGCATGACAAGGAGTTTACGTGTCTATAAAAGCGGCTCATAAGCAGCAAACTAAAAAGAACACCGATAACTTCCCAACCCTACCATTAATTACCATTTACATTTCTCTCTCTGTATGTTCCAATATGTGGCAAAAGAATCAGAAGTACTACAGAGAAAATGACAGCATATGGTCAGCTATTCCGTAATAAAACAGAAAGATCTCCTGCCAATACAACTGCACAGGCTAAAATAACTTTTGACAAGTGATGTGCTTTCAGAGGGATTTCTTTCAATAAGGTAGCTTTCACATACACGGTGTCAGAAAGCACTCAGTGAATTATTAAACAAGGCAGAAGTAGGAGACACAAGAAATCTTTAAAACATGGTTGTGGTTTGTGATTAAAGTCATCTGTGACAAGTGAATTGGATGATGTTTCCTTTGATAAGGCTAGTGTATAAAGTAAAAGTATCAAAAGTTAATAGACAAATCAACTGGTATAAATCCACTTTTAAATGTGCTGCTATTAATATTTTTCATGTTTCTCCCTCAGTCAGAAAAAAGGTCTCTGAAAGTGATAGGAAACTCAGTTACTGTGGCTCTTATTAAGATTTTCTGCTGCAGATCTTGAACTAAAGAGCAAGACATGAAGTACTCCCCACAACTTGACACTGCAGGTAGAATTGAACTATCAGCTTATTCCTCCATGAGTAATTACCTGTGTATAGTTTATCTAATGAGTTAACAAATCTAATTCAGAACTTATGTCTTTGAAGTAATACAGCATCTCTACATTTTCACAATTGTTTTTCGGGAATATACTCAAACTACATCTCTACTACAAATATACAAACTATAGCTCCATGATGCAACACCATGACACAACTAATCAATAAAAACTAAGGACTGCTATAAAGATCAAAAGTTGTCACAAGGTTGCTCTTTCTTGAAGTATTAGAATCCCTTAGAAAGAGTCTATTAAAAGCCTTTTGGCTTCCACAAGTCAGACACATGTCAAATTACCATGTCAAATCTCATTCAACACATTGAAACAGAATAAAAATAAAATAAAAGAGAAGGCTAAAGAAACAGTTTTGCGTATCTTGTAGACATTTTAGAGTAATAAACAAGAAAGGTTTCATACTATTTGTTAGCCACTTTGGAATTAGTCCCAGTGGTCCACATTTTTAAAAGGACTTTGGGGTCCCTACAACAAGAATGGTTAAAAAAACCAAAGGGTCAACATATCCTTAGAGTTTTGTACGCTACTTTGGCTGAGCAGAAAAGATACTCACAACAGTGTTAATTCTCTCCAAATATGCATTCTTTTGTGTTACCTTCAAACAAAAAAGAATGCAGTACCAGATTTGTTGTTTCTGAATCTTGTCTTAGCCCAAGCCTCTTGTCATCCACCTTTTCCACCCCTCCTTTGTTCTTCCTATTCCTTTCCAAATCCATTCCTGCTTTATCATCTCCAGTTGGCATCTCCACCACTTCTGGCTTCAGGTCTTGCCTACTGGAGAGCATTTCTACCCTTTCCAACCCCCTTCTGCTCTTCCTCCTGCCTCTCACCATGTTTGCCTCAATTCAAAATCCTTACACACCCCCTCTGCTCAACACTATTCTAGCACTGAAGTATCACCATTGCCACCCACTACACCAGTAGATTTTCCCCACCATTTTATGCTCCCATGAAACGCAGCTGAATCTGTCCCTTTTTAAGGGGGTTCACCTCTTCTTTGGATTGCCTGTCTGCCATTCTTTCCAGGTTTTCAGTATTGTGGGCACTGGCTGCACTTAAAAATCCATGTGAACGGGACTTCAATGGCAGAAAACAGAGGAACTGTCCAAGGGAAAAAAAAATATCATACTTATGGTGTCTCTACGGACAGGTGTTGATCAGGAGTGATTAAAGATGATCAGATGAAATCAAAATCAACCCCTTTTTTTTTTTTTTTTTTTTTTTTCTTCTAAAAAAGGAGAGGGACTGAGAAATCAATAACAGAGCATAATTCTGCATGTTTTCATAAAATTTACTTTTATTTTTTGAGAGATTGTGTGAACAGTACTTTACCCCACAATTTATTTATTAACTACTTAACACAATGTGATATGAGTAATTTAGGTATCTGGTGCAACTAATATTTCTATTTAATTTTCTGCAATCAACTGAGCTGATACCTTTTGATCCTGTGAATCTGTTGTGATGTGGCCTGGTTCCCCATCTTCTAGCTCTCCCATCTTCACAAGATTGACTTCAATGGTACCAACTGTCTTTCCACCATCGGAAGTTCTGGGAAAAAAAATCCCATGACACTGGGTCATACGTAGCATCTAATTCTATCAGTAAAAATATTTTCAGTAAACATTTAGTTCCTTCTTCTGTATAACCTCAGAGATCTGTATTTACATCTATAAGGAGGCATTAACAATAAGGCTTATTATGTTTTCTGCATATTGCTTGTAACATGGAATGTTTTCATCATAAAACCGAGGACTGGAAGCCTGTATAAATGGTGGAAGAATCCATACACACTGTCAAGTTTTCATTCTAGATGGTATTCTGCCTGTGGATTCCAGGGTGTAAGGGCCATTACCTGCTATGCCAATAGCTCACTTATTACCTGCAGTCTCAGTACACCGTGCAATGCTTTATTTCCTAACAATCTGCAAAGAACATGTTCAGTAGGTTAATAAATTTGTTGCTAAATCTCAAGAGTGCAACAAATCTGAATCTCACTTTTCTTTTTGTAGTATCTCTACAGAGTAATTATACAGAATCATTCCACTTCTTTAACTAAATGGGCGAGGATAACATAATTTCAGGTGAATTCCTATATAATTATTTCTGCAAATAGTTTTGGGAAAAAATGAAAGGTAATTCCAATTACATGTTGAAAGAAAGAATACTGCATGCTACCTTTCAGAAAAATAAGGCTTTAAACTCTAAAGTGATTCAATGCTTTTTGGCTTTCACTTGAAGCAAAACGTTATTCAAAGTACCAAGGTTACACAGTCTGTCTCCTCTGGCTTATTCTGAATGGCTGGATTTTTTGAAAGGAAGGAAATAAATGTAACAGACCATTTGACAGTAATGAAAAAAACTAATACAACACCTACCAAGCAGAAATTAGCAATGATGATAATAAGTTTAGTAAAATTGAAAAGCACAGAGTGGAAGAACTAAAACAAATGGATTTGGGGCAATACCATAAATCAACTCAGAAATAAAGCAAAGTGGTAGAGCAGCACAAAGGAAATACATAGAAAAAAGCATTAGACAAGTATTTCCAATAAAAACTTTCACATTCCTGGGGAAACTCTCACTGCAGAACAACAAACAAGTTTAGCATGGACACACAGATCTTAAAAAAAACAGCACCACATCATATTGTATTAGTAAAGGATCAATAAGAACACCAGCCACTACTCTCAGAATTTTCCCTACCAGGATAGAGCCCATAGCCAAACATTGTCTCTGTAGTACACCACTAGTATGGTATAGCATTACAACTCTGAGCAATTAGGCAAGATAAAGCCCACTACATTTGGGGTCACAAGAGCTTCTGAGAAGCACAGCACCGATTCATGTAAGCCCTGCGCTCAGTCAGGCCAGGCCCATGTTGGCTCAGCCTTCCTGCCATGTGCAGTGCTTGGGCTCTCTCAAGTTAATTGCTGAAATACAGGCTGCAGAACCCTGGCTACCACAATTTTACACAATCTTGATTTTTGTATGCTGTATCAAGTCTTAATTAGGTCAGAGAAAGTTGAGTTTTTGAAGTGATTGACGTTAAGCACCCACATCAAGCTTTTCGGGTATGAATACTTATTTATCATGCTAAATTAAAACTTTTTATTTACATACATAGATTTTACATATGTACATTTATAAATATAGCTACTTTGAGCTTTCAATTTTAATAAGTAATTTTTGTTACCAGTCATTATACCTTTAATGCGTGATTCAGTAAAATACACTCATCTTGCAGCTACACAAATCAAATGTTTTTATATTCAAAATACACAATTCTCCATATTTTCATGTCATTGCTTCACTTGCTCTAAGACAAATTCATTACTGACAATAAAAAAAGAAACAATTAAAATGAACAAATTCTAAATAGCCTTGCAACCAAAGAAGCCTATGTTAATTAATGAAGTATATAAAGAAAAATAATGAGGTAGAAAGGTTCAATGTCCAAAGGGTGTTTATGAGCAAAAGTACATAATAATTTTGAAATGTATGAAAATCAACTTGAGTTCCTTCTGAAATTAGAACATTCAGTTATTACAGCATAGTAATTTGACTTGTTTTCTTCTTCCTAGGTAGCAACCAGCATGTGAACTAAGTTACTTCAACAAAGGGACTTTTTCCAAGGAAAAAAGGGAACATAAAAGACGTTAGCATATCATACACAATTTCATAAAGCAGAGCCAGCGTGTTGCTACAAGACTCACAATTTTTTCAACAACTCAGTGTGTCCTGATCAAAACGTCAAAGGGACAACCTCATGGGCAGGCTGACTTCAATATGCAATAGAACTTGGCTGTAATCCTGGTCATTCACTTGACAATCAGAAGAAAAATCCTGCCCTTCCATTTCTTTTAGGAAACATGATTTCTAAGGTCAAAAAGACCAGCAAGTTTGACACTGACCTAGATATAAAACAGGTCTGATTCAAGATTACATAAGGGAAAATTAAGAGTATAACTGGAAGTTGAATAAAAATGAGCTCAGTTTGCAAATGAACTGATAAAAGACAATGACATATACTGCCAAAATAAAACAAAACAAAACAAAAAACAAAAAGAAAGCACCTGTTACACTTTTTTGTTCCTTGTCTGAATTGCTTTAGAGGACTAAATATTCCTCATTGCTTCAGTTTGGTGGTGATTGTTGACTGCATTGATAGCCTGCACACATGGCAACAGAAGTGTGGAAGCTTTCTCCATACACGTAGAAAGAAATGCAATTGATGTAATTTTATTTTCTATCAACTTTTTTGATTATTGCCTTCTCAAAATCACTCCTGATCAGTTCTTAAACATATGTTACATTAAAATATGAAACACAGTACTTACAAGATAAGACAATGCAACGGAATAAAACAGTGGGGCTATTACGTTGTAATTGTACTTAAAGAACTCTATACATGTCCAGGGAGAAACCATCATTATCTCCATAAGACACTGAATTTAAAATAGCACAGGTGCATGACCATCTTCAAACAACAGACACGTCATGGATTTAAAACTTTCAAGCAACATAATGAGGTAATTATGCTTAAAAGAAAATTAGAAGTGAGAATTACTCAGAATTTACTCAGTAGGAAAAAAAAAAAAGCAACTGATCACTGAAATAAGATGGAGATCTGTATTATTTTACTTCAAATTAAAACAAACACTACTGTATATTTATATATTTCAGGTAATTTGCTTGGACAAACAGAAGACAATCACGCACACATTGTTAAGCAGATCATTAGGAAAATAATTAATGGGCTTCAAAATACATCAGGTTAGAAAAGCTTATTTGCTGTTGTTTAATAAAGTTAAAAGTGCAACTTTCAGTGACACGCTGCAATGAAGACTGTCCCTGTGCCAAATTGCTTACAGCCATGAGACAAGATGCCCTGCAGAACCCCAGGAGGTCAGTATAACATGGCCTGCACCTTGAAAAGCCTGTATAGGGATTTTTCTGACACACACAGCAGGGAGGTGTAATAGAACAATAAGAATAAATAAAGCAACTGTCAATGTGAGAAGCCCACATTTGGCTTCAACGCTAGTTGGCTTGTGGAACTGGAAAATTCCTGATGATTTATTTCATTTAAAGCAGCCTGGGACAAAGAGCACCAATTGCCTCATATTTGCCTACAGAGCATCTGCATTTGGAATATTATCAATAAAGAAGACAGTGTATGAAGAGTGACTTCTAAAGCAGATTTGGAAGCAGAGGATGCAGGCTTCAGTAGCAAAGCTGGCACTGTTTCAGTCTATCCCTTCCCACTCAGTCCAACCTGCCTTCCTCCTGCAGTGCTCACTCCATCTGCTGCAGCCATAGTCCCATGTCAGCTGGCACCCACCTACACTGGAACAATCAAAGTCCCATCTTCTCATAAACCCTAGAGCGTAGTTCCAAGTGAAACAGTAGTTTTCAAACTTAAAGCAGTAGTTCCATTAGTGCTACACAGAATCAAAGAATCACCCAAGTTGGAAAGACCTCAAAGATCAAGTCTAACCTCAGCCTAACCATAGTACCTTAACTCTAACAACTCTGCTAAATCATATCTCTCAGCACCACATCCAAACAGCTCTTAAACACATCCAGGGATGGTGACTCAACCACCTCCCTGGGGAGCCTATTCCAATGTTTAACTACCATTTCTGTAAAGAAGTGTTTCCTAACATCCAACCTTAACTTACCTTGGCACAACTTGAGGCCATAATGTTGTTTAGTTTACCAAGCCAAATCCAGATGCTTTTGAAGTTGTCTTGAACTCAGCTCAGGTTTAAAACCACAATTGCTTAGTAATGCTTCTAACACTACTGTAAAGTTCATTATATACATGGGTTTGCTTACCACCCCGTGTCCTTGAGAACCACCAGGCTAATATCAGTTTCATCAAAGAGGAGACAAAGAGCTACCTAGAACTGTCCTGAGCATCAGAAACATCCATCTCAACACCTCCAGCGATAAAAACACAAGCATCCAGAAAAGAAGGAAGAAACAAGCTAGCAGATGAGCTAGATGGACTGAGAATGATAGTTACTCGCCTCCGATGCACTTCTCATTGAGTCTCATAACTGCACAGTGAGTATGCAAATTCAGGCCTGCTAATTTTCTCCCATGGCTATACCTTTCAACCCAAAAAAATGGCTTAAGAACAGAAAGAAAAAGAGAAACAGACTGTGTATTTGCATAACAGTGTTAATTATAAATGACAAAGCCACTGACTGCCTGAAAAGCAACTGGTATGATTTCCAGTCAAGCAGGCAGCCCCATTCTCCAGTGCATAATACAAAACAAATGCAGTTAGTACAGGCTAACATACAAAATGCCATAAAATCCATTTTCTCCACAGATGCAATACATTAACTATGTAAGCAAAAAACTACTGTACTTGTATTAAAATGCTGTTGCCTTCTGTTTATTTCGTGGAACCACAGTGAAGTCTATCTACAACTATATGGATTTTAAACAAGTTCACTGATAAATAATATTTTATAAAATTGCAATGTAAACACATGAAGTTCTGCAATGTTCAATCCATTCTCTGTTTTCATTATTTCAGTATAACATTTCCCCTCAACTCTTTGGGAGATACACCTGTCTTTTATCTACTTCCTGTGGTGGATGACAATGACATGAAGCAGCCAAGAAATCATTTCAGGATGGAGTCCTGGTAAAACTTGCTGTAGGGAGATTCTGAATTCTAATGGGGGGAAAGTTGCTAAAAATATAGTAATTTATAGTGATTATTTGATAAGAAAGTCATAGAAACAAAGGTCACATACTTAAACCACTGCAAAAATGACCTTGAGAATTTGAAATCCTCTAAGAATAGGCTTTTACAAACATTACTTTGGTATTTATTTAACCAAATATTTCCATCAGTTCACATTTTATCTAATCCTGTACCATCAAAAAATAAAACTATACTCTTGGTATATGTGGCATTTTCTGTATCTGGGTAAATGTGAAACCAAGGCATTTTAGCCTCACCCTGCAAGTTTATGTATGTAACAATTAATGCTACAATAGGAATGCTGATACAGTAGTAGAAAAAAAATATTCCAAAAGGTTTCCTTTCAAAAAATGAAGACACTTTGACATGATGGAACTATGACAATGGCAATGAACACTGGACTCTGAACAATGAATTCAAGGCTGGCTTCATGTTCAACTCATATGCAGAATAAAATATGTAACACAAATTTTCTACATCACCTATGTGTAATACTGCAGGCAGAATATACACCAGAAGACTTAGGAGTATCTTCTACCACGAGTCTCAACTTTCTTAATCACATCTTCTTACCCTCAAAACTGTGCTATGTAGAAACATGATGCTCAGAGAATTTTACCTATGCCTATCCAGTCATCCCAAATGAATTTCCATTGTGCTTGCAAAAACTGCAAATCAATACCATGCCCAGTCCAATGGATTCATACTGAAAAATCACAAGCTAAAATATTTCCCCTGATCTTAAAATGGTTTTCATTTATATCTTAATGTATCTTATAACTGTAAGTCAGCACCAAAGGTGAAAACTGTATTCTTCAGTTCAGAGCTTTAATAAATATCCATTAATCACTACCCTAGTTTTCAAACACTGGTCATGACTCTCCTGCAGATACATGTGTTGTGTCACTGAACAGTGTTGGACATCAACCCCCACTGTCATTTAGACATTTAGCCCTCTGACAGCAAACTGTAAAATTCTTATTCTTTAAGATACACCTATGAAACCAAACTGAGAATATTACACTCATTTCTAATGGAAACTGTGAAACAAAATCCTCTACCTTTAAGTTCACTGAAATTCTTCCATGTGTTTACATCAAAAAAATACTAACCTTTTCTTATCAACTTTAGTAATTAGTATTTTCTTTTGTCTTAGTGTATGGAGAAACAGAAGCACTTCAAGCTGACATCTAATATAAGCAACAAAATACAGAGTTTCTAACAGTCAAGCAGGAATCATCCAATGAGATGGATTATTAACTTGATCTGGTTTACTACAGATGAAAACAATTACCTGAGGGTAAGAGTCAACTGTTGTTCCTTTGACTTCACCAAATCTCCTACTGTAAAAGTTGTACAGCCCAGGAAGCTTCGCTATGAAATGAAGCAGAAAGAAAAGAGAAAATCTCTATCAATTTTTGAAGTTTCAATTGTTACTTTTTTGGTCTTCCTATCTTTCTTTGGTACCTAGAAACATCCCAACATACTAGTTCAACAAATTATATAACAGAAATTACTTGTGAATAGTTTGCCTCCGGTGAGGCTGCATCTCAAGTATTGTGTTCAGTTTTGGGCTCCTAACTATAAGAAAGACATCAAGGCCCTGGAACACATCCAGAGAAGGGCAACAAAACTGATGAGGGGTCTGAAGCACAAGTCTTATGAGGAGCAGCTCAGGGAGCTGGGATTGTTTAACCTGGAGGAGGCTCAGGGGAGACTTCATTACAGTCTACAACTTCCTGAAGGGAGGATGCAATGAGGCGGTTGGCCTTTTCTCCCGGGAAACAAACAGGGCAGAGTTCAAGAGGCATCTGGATGAGGAGCTACGAGATATGGTTTAGTGGTTTGCTGTAGCTACAGTAATGGGAGGACGGTTGGCCTAGATGATCTTGTAGGTCCTTCCCAACCTTGTGATTCTATGATAATGTTAACTAGTTTGTTTTGCATTTTTACAAAAATCATTAAATGAAACACAATGTCTGTGTTTATTACTCTACCCTGATTTCACTCTACTCTTGAAATCAAAATAAAATACCACTGAAAACTATATGGAATCTTGGATCTCCAGATACAAGAATAATCAAATTGCTCCTATGTGAAATCAACACACAGCATGCAGAGACCAACTAAGAACCTGGGGGAAAATGAGGATTTGTTAGTACTGAGTAATCATCTTCCTTTTGTTAAAAAAGAACAACAAAAATAAACAAAATAACCCTGCAGACTGCTTTATTTCAAGAAGGCTCAGCTATATATTTAATATTTACATATATTTATATATTTATTATGTAGATCTTAGTATAGATATTATTATGTCTGTACTAAGATAGGTTTTCATGCATATCGTTTAAATCACAATACCCAATTTAGGTAAGCCACAATATCAAACTCAAGTTGGTAAGCAAAATTTATCAATAAAAAGGACACAGTCACATAAAATCTGGTTAGTTTTCACTGCCAACTGAAACATATACTTGTTAGAAATACACCCAGGTCTGATGATGCACTGCCTTGCTAGAGTAGACACACAGACATCTTCATCTTCCTTTAGATCAGTCGTGACAGCATTTTTTTCTGTTAAAACTCTATGGTGGCACGATTAGCTCAGATTACTCATCTTAAAAGAGCACATCCTTCTCTGTCCAATGAGAATACATTCTTTGGTACAACTTCTTTAGAGCAGCCTTTCATTGGCATTTCATGTCAGTTAAATGTTTGTATCTACAACCTTACCACTTGAAAAGAGGAAGTGGGAGATCTGAACAAAACTGATACAAGTTTGGTGCTTCTTTTTACAGTACAGCAGACTACAAATCCATTCCAGAACCCAAAGTAGGATTCCTTATATGACCAAAGCTAGGAGGTGGTTACACAGTCCTTTCATAGAATCTAGGAGCTTTGGGCACTATATCCACTAACCATCTCTGAGCGTTTCAACTAGCTCTCTGGGATCACAAAATTGAAGTTGAATAATTTTATGGGGTTAAAAAACAATAAATCCACTTATTTGCTTGTCTCATACTCTTATGCTTATTTATAATAAAGCTACCTTTACCTGGCAATGCAATTGGGAATTCTTAGCAAAATTAACTACAGTTGTGAATAATTCCATGACCTAAACGCAGAGAGTTCAAGGGGTCTAATTTCAAATGATGCTGGAGATTACTTTTTCCAAACTTATTTGGAGACAAATCTTATACCCTGGGGGCCTAAACTGGCAGTCTACAAACCAATTGAACTTTGCACTTTAAAATTAGACTTCAAACAGAACAGCTGCTGTAACTCTAATTACAGAGCAATATTCCAATAATTTTGGTAGCGGAGTACTTATGGTTATACATCTGAAAATATGAGTCTTGACTAGTTCGATAAATTATCCCACCTAGCCAAAGAGAGAAGTCTCTGTAACAGTTACATAAAAAGATGAAACGCATTGATTATTTCACTAAGCCTGAAAGTGCTGCCAAATTACAGGTTTTCTGAACATTAGCTGAAGTGCTGCAAACTCTGCCATGGAAGCCCTGAAAATGCAGGAAATTCAGCACCTTAGACTTAGAATGTAAAAATCCCAGATCCTGTTTGGTCTTTTATTCAGCTCTAGCAGGACTAATGTTTTCCTACCCCTGCCGAGACTTGCATATTATCTGGGAGACTCTAGCCTTCCCAAAAACAAAAAAGAAATCCCAAATACCTTTGCCAAAAATAGACCAGACAGGCAGGACTATTTATATTCTGCACTGTTTATACTCTGCATGTGAAAATGAGAGAGCGATTGGCAAGGCTCATTCAGATAATGCAATTCTGCGCTCTCAATATCCAGATGGTTTGTATGGCATTAGCAAGAAATCTAGGTAGTTGTGCCTGCCTCAGGATAATTTCAACTGAAAACAATTAGTGAATGGGATGACATCAATCACCAAGCATGTTGCTCCTGCCTTGATTCTTTATTCACTTAAGCTAACTTTTTTCTAAAAAACCAAGCTTGCCTGCTCGTGCTTAGCCTTTAAGCTGAATGCCATTTCTCTTTGATGTCTGTGTCTGTCGATTAGGTGAAGAATCCACTAATAAACAAAAAATTGCTTACTCCAACATCTGCTCTTGTCTCCTTGTGATCAGGTAGGACAGTGGTATGGACCTGAGAGGAGAAAGAAAAACAAAAATAAGGCAAGGCAAACATTATTTTTGTTGTTGTTGGCACTTTCCAAAAATGAGAGAAGTACTCATGCACTTTTAAAATATATATAGTATATATTTAAAAGGTATATATGCATGTATGAGAACTGCTCTGAAAATATTATGTCCTATCTCATTAAGTCAGCACACAAAGTAAGAAGTGGTACAGCAGTAGAGGCTGAACCTCCTATTGCATTTTGTTGCCATGCAACAGAAGGCAGCAGAGGGGCATCTGACATGGAAGAGCATATGAAGCAAAGGTGTCTCAGTGAGTACTGCCATGTGGAAAATACAGTGACCATTGACATTCACTGATTATTGCTGAACTTTTATGGAGACCAAATAGAAGACACTAATCCAGTGAAAGCTGGACTGTGTGGGCAATATTTACTTAACAATGACACCATCATAGCAGTTGGGAAACAGTGGATTCCTCCAGCTGGTGTAGATTTTTACAAGCATGACTTGCAGACTCTTGTACACCATTGGTGAAAATGCATAGCTAATGGTAGTGATCGTATTGAAAAATGGCATTCTGTAGCAGAGAGTTTCTACTATCAGTCTTATTATGCTCTTTGTAGTTTTCATTTCCTTGGAAATAAATAAGAGGTATTACTTTTGGAGTGACCTATGTAGTATCACTTTCTAACCAATAGTCTGATAGCCAGATGTGCATGAATACTGTATTTTGTGATCCTAGTATTTGACTAAGCCACTTTAAGATATCAAAAATATCTCTGCTGAATGGAAACTGGACTTCTGATCTAAGTATATCTGGTGGCTATTTTTATTAACTTTTTTTTTTAAATTATTGTTTTTTGATTGATTTATCTTGAGAAGTATGTTTTAAAATATTCATTAAAAAGAGAAGTCATATGGGAGCTATAATTTGGTCCCTTTCATATTATCTATTAGTATAGTTCCCCAGACATATTTAATTGCTCAAAATACTACAACTATCTAAGTACATAATGAGGTGTCTCAACAGGCCAAGGCACAGATCATTAGAAACATAAAGGCGGATACCTTGTATACAGATAGAAAATAATTCTGCAGCTCTAAACTCAATACACAAAATGCAAGGATAAGCAGAAAAATGAGAAGAATTTTCAAAAGCAAATATTCTCCTCGTACATCACTGGATTAAACAAGCTGGGTTTTGTTGTGTTTTTTTTTTGTTTGTTTTTTTTTTTAAAGCTTGTCATAAACTAGCATTCTAAAACTACAAGACAGAAATACAAAGGTAGACTTCAATCTCAGACAACTTTTGTTCTCACATTATGTGTTCCAGGTTTTCCTAAGCAAAACGTAAACCTTTGGAAAATGAGATTATTCAGAAGTGGTGGAAGATTTAACTTCCCTAGAAAAACATATGTTCCCTTCTTACCTTGTGAGACAAGAGATGTATGAAGAGGTCAAAAAAGTAATTAAGAAATATAGCTTATATCCTAGGCCAAATACAAAGCATTTACAATGACTATTCAAACTTGTACTTCATAGAATAGTAAAAATGTTTGTGTGTAGTACACCATGAAAAACACAAGGGCATGGAGTGGTTATAACCACTCCATTAACATTGTATGTTTCTATATTTTCAATATCATATACAGAACAATTAATATCTAACTTATACTTTTAGTGCACAGATCAGGCATATCTGAGTGTCAAATTTCTCAAAGTATAGATTCAGCTTTAATTACCTGTCTTTTTTTCATCATATAAACCCGCCTTTGACAAAGAACATTTCTTTTGGTTACTCACAACAGTAATCCCCATCCACACTGTCATGGTTTTGTATACCATACATGCCATCAAGAATTCAAAAGATGGAATAATTATTATTCGTAATACTTTTGTGTGACCTTAATTAAAGTCCTTGTGTTTTGGTTAGTGATTGACGGCCAAGTTCAAAAGGCACCTAAGTTCTGCCAAGAAATAGTACTACATTATTTTCTCAGTTACTCAACCTCATCAAATCCCCTATGGCTTTCAGTGAGCTCCCTGCACTTACTGTTGCTGGCTGCTAAGTTGCCCTATTCTATAAACCATTACATGTCTAGTAACTCAAAACAACCAAGTTTTCTCCTGATGTGACAAAGCACTGGTGATGTCCACTGAAGAAAGTCACAGAAAAATTGACTTGAACTCTTTAAAACTAGAGTTTTCCAGGAAGGCCTTCAATTTCATTCCCTTGGTACAACCCCAGCAGTAGTGCAAGAGCACAACCTAAATAGACATCTTACCTTTATATCACCTGGAGGTGCTCAGGGATAGTGACCATTTGCACTTTCCTTCCCCTCACAACCCTCTTGGCATCAAAGGCAAGTGCTGAACTCTGCTTATACAACCACCACAACTCCACCGAAAGCTGATAAGGACACTGTCCCCACCCACCTGCCAGCTACTGCACCACCAACCACCAGAGAATGACTGCATTTCTTTGTAACTCTCATTAAAGAAGTTGCAGCTTCAGGTATATGTGCTAGAAGAAATGAAAATGCTGAAAGTGGTGCTAGGTTCTACAGTAATATCAATAGGCTTGTATAAGACATATGCCATTCCAACACACTTAAAATTTGTTTTTAAAAAAAGATACAAATTTGACAGTATACACATTCACTGCCATCAAATAGATTGGCAATTTACTAAATAGTTCTGTCAATATAAAACTCAGCAAAGTAAAACACTTTCATCGATATCTTGTCAGATTTTATGGAAGACATAATGCAAATTCTCCAAGCATTATTACATGACTATTACTAAGAGTCCATGTAAAGTAATGAAGAAAATATTTCCCCCAAAAGGCATGCCTAATATTGCAAGGATCTACAGTTCCAATGGAAAAGATGCTATGCAGAGAGATTAACAAATGTTAAAATTAAACTACACACACACACACACACACACAAATAAATAAATAAATAAATAAATAAATAGAAGAAAAAGAAATTCTATCAACCTTAATGCAGTTCTTTTACAGAGACATAAAACACACTTTCCTTAACTATTTGCATGTCTCTACTACCTGCTGTATATGAAATGACAGTATCAGCTGTTATTTACCTGAAAGGGTCAAGCAGAAAGGCTGGAATACTTGCGTACATTTGAGTACTTTTCACAGGTAATGTGAGATTACTTTACTTTGCAGGGTGCAGAGTCAGAAGCATTTGTTTGAGCAGCAGAGAGACTAGATACTGCCTCCAGGCACACTTTAGAAGAAGGAATTTGAGGATAACAGAAAATGCAAAGATCTTAGTCTCTAAGAGTCATCATAAACTGCTTTTCTACCCAGCTTCTCTGCAACTGCGTATCTTCCTGCTTCTCTGTGTAGGCTGCACCTTGCACTCTTTCTAAAGAAGTGTAGGTGTATTTCATTTGCCAACGTGTGGCACAAAACAAGCATTAGAAGAAGCCTCCTCAGTAAAGACTGATGTTAACAAGATTTAACAGCTTATGTAAGCGCAGAATTGGGTGTATTAGGAGCAAGCAGAAATTAGATATCCGATTTACAATTTTAAAAATTTTATTTTTATTTACTTAATGCTTGGGCATGTGATCAGATGAACCTTCAAAAGTAAATTGAAATCCGCAGTTCAGAAATAACAAATCACTTAGGAGGTCTCCCCATAGTGAGTGTATTTCAACAGGCATGCAACTTTTGTGGCATCCAAGTGGAAGGAGGTGGACTGTGCCAAGGGACAGTAAAATCAGTATATGTGAGAGCTAATTTCCACCAAGGCTTACTGAATCAATGTAACTGCCAGTCATACTGAAGCTATACTGTCTTGCACCATACCATGGTGGAAATGATGCAGGCCATACCTGCAGTTTAGGAATTCACAGGACTTGGGTCTAGGGCCAAACTCAGCACGGTTCACAGCTTCAGCTGCTGACACCATTAGTCTGGAAATTACCACGCAGCCAACTAGAGAAATGGCTACACTGAAAAAACGCTCTTCTCCCATACATTTCTATGATTATACATGCCCCAGAACTGAAATACAGAAGTGAAAATCATACTTTTGAATCACAGTTACAACTGTATGATATCTAGGTCTACTCACTTTCAGAGCAATTCATATGATAAACAACTAATCCTTGAAGGCAAAAGCCCACATTTGATTTATCTCTTGCAGACAAGGAAAGTATGAAAAAGCTGTAATATCTAGCCAAATAAATCTAAATAATCTTAATGTGCTTTTGCTGTATGCGATGAAAAATGAAAGGAGGAAACTTGTTAATGTAGTATATAGAATGAGCACCAGATGCATTTTTCTAGCCTATTTCAAACAACTTCTTTTTCCTGAGAGAAAGGTCTGTCAACTGTAAGAACATGTAAGAGATTAAAAGTGACAAAAATGGTCTTTAAAAATTAGAGACAATTAACATTTGAGTCCTGGCATCACTAAAAATAGAAACTCTACTGCTACTAGTAATTAATTTGCTCTTTATTGAGATTTGGAGTACAGAGACTCTGGCAGTATCTGTTTCTGTTGTACGCTGTTTTTAAGGGACGAGAAAATGTCACGTACTGCTGCACTTAGCTGACACCAAAGAGTTAATGCAGACCAAGGCTGCAAGAAATTTTTGTTTGGTGTGATGAAATAATCATCCCGAGCTTGTAACCAGCTGCTTACAAACAAAGACCTTTGCATTTTGGTTTCAGTGCATGGTTTGCAAACATGAAGAAACACCTAGAAGTGACAGTTCACATGTAGCAGCAGTCTGAAAAAGCGCAAAGGTTTTGGCTGCAACACATCCAGCTACAATGGGGCACTGACAACACACTGGCTCACCATAATTATTAACGGCAAATTAATAATGTAATAGTGCAGTAAATAATTCAATATAATGACCACCCATTAATTATATACACGCTTTTTCACTGTCTGTCAGCTCATTTCAACGAAGCCTAATCATTTGGAATAAAAACATTCCATAGTTTTATGCAAGTACTGGACATTCTGGGCATTTAATAAGTTATAATTGTAATATAAAAGAACATCACATGTGAAGTACCTAGTCATTACAATCAGGCAGTAAGATGCTTGCTTTTTTCCCCCCATGATGATTTCAGGGAACCAAATCACAAACAGTTTTCAAATTCTGTCACATACTGGGACCAATCTGCAAAAATCCAAGGAGTAAAGAACTCAGTCAGGATGCTTGTGATGACCCTTTTCTTTCCGCATTTTCACTATGAAATAGAAATCACAGCAGGCATATTCTGTCTGCAAGCTACTGATGAAGCACTGCTAAGCTTTTTTGGCTCCTCATTTATACAGGCCAGCCAACAGGGAGCTGTTGCTTGCTCAAGTCTGAATAACTCAGGCAGTTTATTACAGTTGCACTCTCCAAAATCACCAAAACAGACTCCACAATTAAAAGAAAAACAGAAAACGCAACATAGGTACTTCCTTCTTTCTTCATCAAGCTGTGCATATTACTTGAGCAAGATAAGGCTGATCTGTCTTGCTGTCTGTCTCACAGTCCATCTATTTGAGCATCTTGCTTCCCTGAAGCTGCAGACTATAGCCCTAGTGTTAAAGCTGGAATTTCTGGGAAAAATGCCTTCCTAAAATGAAAGCATTCAGCACTGTTCACAGGGCCTGACAAATTTCCATATGAGTATCAGATAACCTGTGCCAAAAAGCTATGCTAGAGAGCCAAGGAAAAAACTTGTAATCTAAGCACTTCTCTCAGGGGACACTTGAGAGAATATAATCCAGGGCTGGTAAGAAGCATACGCTGGGTTCATGACCAATAGGCAGCCAACTATTTCACTTCAGTATAAGATGCACTACAAAAATTAAGGTAAGTACTACTGGACTGATCAAAAGGTGAGCTTGTTGGCATGATAATATTGTAAGAACATGAACTTCAGCATCAAAGCAGGTTAAAAGTGCACTGTGATTCTGGATACCTCGACAAAGTTGGAATGAACATTTTTTTTCTTAGCTGGATGAACAGTCTATTTTTGAGTATGCTGAAGACTGCCTTTCATAATTTGTAATTATTTTCTTAAAAATCACATTAAGTTCTTCAGAAATTATGGTCTAAGTTAAAAATCACACTATTTGCAGTAATGAGCCAGTTACAAGTACCTAGCATTTAAAACTTTTTGTTGCTGGAGCAGACATATCTCCAGTACACACCCTAATTAAGGACCCTTTAGGAGACACTATTATCACTCTGTCAACCCCTGTGGGCATTTGTTTCAGTATTTTAGAATTGTAGACAATATATAATAAAAATCCCTTCACAAATTTTTGCATTACAGCTCAGAATTCTTTCCATTTCTGTTTTCACTCTTCTGACTAAAAGGTCAGAAGGTCATTTAAGAAGTTGATTCCTATAACAGTTCTGAGTCATTTTCCAATTTGAAGCCAAGAATTATTCATGGAGACCACATATTAATTTGCTCTTCTGCCAATATGGTCTTTTAGCTAAGTCATTATTTTCTCTTCTTCACACTGGTCTCCTGATGTATTCATACGAAAGAAATCATATGCCCTCTTGTACTTCATTTGATTAGGATAATAAGCCAAGCTTCTGCAACATATGATGATACAGTAGGCTTCCATTCCCCACATCATCTTATCTCATCCAGTTTTAACTCATCTTCCTTAAACAAAAACAATCACGTTATTCACAGGTTTGAGAAAAGGCCTAAATTCTGTAAATTGAAGATAGTTCCCTTGACACATCTGGGAATCTCACTTGCCTCCCTCTGCTGTATTATATCTGCTGCTCAGTTACACGGTAATCAACTCATTATGTGCACTGTACTTTATCTCAATTGTTTCAAATGCATGAACTCAAATGCGTCTGATAGCAGAAAATGTACATTCATGTACTTGGAGACTATTGTAATTCATCCTGTTTCTATTACTCTTGACTCCAAGTTCTTCAAAATGGATTTGTGGGCAAACAGTTTCCTTAGCTGACAACATCCCTTTAGGAGGAGAGGAATCTACTTCACATGCCAAAATTTGCTCTCATACATGGACAACCCTTTGCATGTATTTCCACAAAAGCGAAGAAAATCAGACTTTTCAATTAGGATTGCTATGTTATGATATTTGCTGGTAATATTTAAAATACAGTAAGGGGACTGAGGTCTGGTACCTGTATTACCGAGTGGATGGTAATACAATTTTGATTCAGGGAACTGTAGAAGTTCTCATCAGATTTACTGTGCTAGAAGGCATAAAAGTACAGGCTAGACAAGTTGGAGTAAACACCTTAAATATATATATATATATATATTGTCCAGGCTTGTTTTCTTCACATTTGTGCTCAGGATATATCTATCTCTGAAAGTCCATTTTAGCAATCCCATAGCTGTAGCTTCCCTAGGTAATGGCCCTTCAGGTCTGAATTACTCCAGTTCTGACTTGCAACTTAATATTTTGTCCAGGGCCCCCTGATGCTTCCTCTGCATTGCTAACACAATACACCCTTGAGGGGAGAAAAAATTTTCTCACAAGAACTTCTGGGAGCTCCTGGGAAAAGACTGCAGATGTCTGTTCTGACATATCAGAAGCTGTCTACAAACAAACATTTCCAGCTACCCAAACATAAGCGATTCCAAAACTGCTTACAAAGGAAAATATACAAATGTATTTTTATTTGAGAAATTATTTTGTTCCTAGACTAAATTTCAGTTATGCAATTCAAACTGCATAACTGGAATTAAACTACTAAGTACATAAATACCCAAACAGACTGCTTACCAGCCATCTGTAAACAAACAATCTTTGATGGTGTTCTGAGCGTTATACTAACCTTTCCCTCCTGAAATAAGAAAGAGAAAGGTTTATTTCTTTATTAAATACAGAAATTCACTGCTGACTTCAGAAGTGATTTCAGGATGGAATCACATCTCCCCCTTAAGCTACGCTTTTTTCTTTACAGATACGAAGTAGGTGTCGTTGTGGACCTATTTTACCTTCTGCAGCAACCTAAGCCTATTTTTGTACCTACAACTCAAGGCAAAAGCAAACATCTCATGATTCCATTTTTTTCCAATTCTAGGTTGTAATAGAGAAAAATTTCTTAATAATATTTCATTGTTTTTATCAGTGAAACTATATTCAGTCACTTTCATACAAAATGCATATGACTGATCTCAAACCCTTTGCAGCCATAATCATTTTCCTCACCTGTATGTGTAAGCTATACAAGAGAACAGTCTCTCTCTCTGTGATCTTTTTTGATGTTTCAAAGTCAAGCCATCTCCCTTCCAGCCTACCAGACAGGTATTTTCTGGGAGGTATCCAGCTGCTAGCTACATCACTACAGCTTATTAAGTTGCCACAACCAGGAGATGGGAAGTTACAACACAAACTTCTGTGACAGCTTTTCTCCCCACTCTTTCATAATTCATGCACTGCTCCTTCACCTTTGATGTGCAGAATCATTTTTCATGATTGCATCCTTCATTGCTTCCAACAGTGCTCTGCTAAGATGATAGCAGTTGCTGACTCACCTTTTATCTCCTCAGCAAATAACATGAAATGCCGTAGGATGGAGAGATTTAAAGTCAGTATTGTATCTCAAGATACACAAAATTTAATGCTAGAAGAGGGAATCAGAAATTCTGAAAGGTGAGTATTTCAGTGCTGCTCAACAAAAATTCCTTTTCTTAAATACTGTCAGTAAGTTTCCTTACCTGGTCTGCTCCCAACTCAAGTCAACTCATTAAAAAACTATTTGGCATGAGCCTCCTCAGTAGTATGAATTCCACTGAACTAGACCCACATCTAGGTAAACAGGCTCATGGAACATATCTGTATTTGAAGGAAGTAACAGTCCTCAGATCAAAATAAGTATTAGAAGTTCACTCGACAGTGAGTGAAGAATAATAACAGCGAACGAAAGAGAACAACTTAGCTGTAATGCTTTTCTGTCATGTCAATTAGCAAACAGGCCTTTTTCTAAATAAATCAAAGGTGCCGACCTATCCTCCTATAGATTTTGATAATTAGCAATTATTAATAGCTGACTAGAGACACCATGGTGTCCTGAAATGACTTGAAAACAACAAAGAGATTCTACTTAATACACTGCATATAGGCTATACTTCTAAAAATGTGGTAGTAGTCTTGAGAATCAAAATAATTTTAATTTGTCAGCTTCTCAGTAATAGCATTGGCCACATTCAAGCAAAGAACCACAGAAAGGTTTATCAAATATAGGCTCCAGTTCAGTGGTGTTCATCTACACTTTACACAAATACACAAGGGCCTTCAGTTTTTCTACTTTTCTTCTCCCACACAGAGTACACTCTTATCCTCTGGCACAGTGAAAAATTATTTATAAAAGAAGAGCATTTAAATACAAGATGAGTTACATGCAGCATAGTTAGCATGTCAATGTATGGTAATCTGTATGGCTTGAGGACAGGTTATGATGTAATGCCTTGAAGAGTGCAATATACTACAGTCTGATATGATGGTAGTAGTTCCAGAAAGTTAATATTCAGAGATTTCCCCTTTACAGCTCACATATATATAAAAAAAATAATAATAATAAAAAAAAAATGTATGCCACAAAGAATAACTTACATATAAAACAATAAATGGTGTTTATAGAGCTACTTCCAACACATACAATAAATTCTGTATGAATAATTACAGATACTCTGCTTCTACCATGACTATTATAGTAGCTGCCTGAAGGCACCTTGCAGACTCACCTTCTAACTAACATCGGGAGCAACACAAAACAACTCTGGATAAAAATGCCTGAATCTTTATGTAATTTCAGTAAGCATTTCAAGACAAAATGATCAAGCATGAATGTAATGAATGTAAAGGCTCACATGCCTAGTTTTCTAATAAATTACATAAAATTTCCAGTGTCAAAAAAGGCCACATTCAACAGCTGAATGGAAATAGATATATATATATATGTGTATATATGTGTTTTATATATATATATATATGTGTGTGTGTGTGTATATATATATATATATATATATATATATATATAAAAACAACACCAAAACAAAACAAAATAAAACCCAAACCCAAATGGGGACCCTAAATGGGATTTTTAATTCTTAAGCTACAGTTAGTCAGGATGGTTATTTAGAGCAGTAACAGCCACATTTACAAATGACGAAAAGATTAGAATGTAATGAGGGCAATGAATTCTAGAGATATTTGAATGAACTGTACTTAAAACTTAATTTATTCCACCTGAGAGTGGAACAAATGAAAAGAGGATATAATAGCTGACAAGAAAGTAGAAGTACAGGAAATGAAATTCAGAATCAGTCAGGTTAGAGCAGTTTTAAGTTTTAAGTATTGCACATTCTCCTCTAGCAGCTTCAGCTGGAAATGAGCACATGTACATGTAGCACTAGCTTATTTTGCTATTATAAATTCAGTCAGTCACACTAACTGATCAGTACCGTAATACTTGGTTTTATTTATTGTTCTCATTACAAATCATTTTAAGCTACTAATTAAATATACAACTAGGTTATAAGGATTGGGTTAGACATCCTACTAATCAGTGGCTTTTTCAAACAATACCAAAAACAATTATTAACTGAAGATCACAAAGAAATCTGGATACAAAATAGGTGAAACTCTCAGAGAAATAAGCTACAAAACGCTATTTGTATTCTAAATTCAAGTTGAGGAACATGAGAAATGAAATAAGGAGGAGAGAACAGTCTTCATTCAGGAAAGCAGTCCAGATTTATGCATCATTTAAGCTGCTCTCTAAATGTCATTGCTCTCCCACATGATTAGAAACTGCCTGGAAGAGGTTACCACATCTTTCCAACAAGTGAAAAATCTTGTATTCACATATATTCACCAATCTTGATTGCTATTTCATACAGTACAAATACCATAGGCATTCATTTGCAATGAATATTGAAATCTGCCCCCAACCAAACTTAAAACTCTCCTCAAAGCATGCCTAAATTTATTCTATCGTTTGTACACAGTTATAAATTAAATAAACAAAACAATCAGAATGCTTTTAAGTGTTTTTACTAATCGAACTATATTAAGTAAAAAATAATTTAAAATATCCAAAGGTTTAAGAATTTAGCTACCAGGAGATCATTCAAACAAAAATTCCCTTATGTATTTACTACAATTACTTTTATTTGCACATAAATGTAAGGATAAGAAATAGCTTTTACTCAGAGGTACAAGAAGAAAAATGGGAAATTAATTCAGAGTACATAAATTGCTTATTTATACACCTTCGGTGGAAGCAGTTTTAAGCATGAAAAAAGCTTAAAGCAATACCTAATTTAATGCTACTGCAAGAACTTAAAACCTGTCAGCATAAGCATCAATACAGTCTCAGAATCAGCACCAAGAACACTATAAAATTCAATTTCTCTTGCTTTTGAAACAACACAATTGGAATAACACCCATGCTAATGTTCTTTGGTACCTCAGTCCCTACAAAAATGAAAACACAGCTGATTTATTTGAAAGTCCACATTTAAAAATAATAACTGAACATTCATTTTAAAAGGTTCTGATTCAAACTGCATGTGGAACTTAACAGTTTAAGATAATGTTTGGATTAATAAAACACGCATGACAGGTCTGATTTAAACAGCTTAAAATTCTCATCCTCCTACACAGAGATCGTGGCACAGAAAGGCAGAGAATTATGCATCACTCTACGCACCACAAATACTTCGCACTGTGAGCAGTTCACAGTTGCATATACCTCAAAAAAACAGTTTAAGAATTTCTGAGGGTCCTCCAACATTCTAAGAAATCTCACGTTTGCTTTAATTTAAGGATACTTGTTTTCCTTGCTATCCATAAGGGATGAAACCAAGACCCAATGAACGAATTTCAAGAATTCATGAACACACAAATGACAACTTTTAGATTTCTGTGAGGAGAGGAGAAGCATAATCAATGCAAGAAACAGCAGGTATTTGAAATCTAAAAGCCTTTTATCTGTGATATTACAAAAACTCTCTTCTGATCTATATTAATCTCTGGAATGGTAACATCTAATGTACCATCTGGAACATAACACCTAACATCAAATTAAAGCTAAAAACCCCTACCCTCCAGAACTGAGTGCATAGGCTATTGGATTCTCTGCACATCGGTCCAGAATGCCAACACTCTGCTTCCCATCCTTTCATGTCTGTCACTACAATTTTTGATTCTACTGTCACAGTTTAATTTAGCTGTTAACTTTTTCCCCTGAGTAGCATCTTTGTTCTTCACAAATGTCAATTTCTTCCCATTAATACTGTGTATAGGAAACATTACTGTGGTGAAGTACTGAGTTCCCACACCTCACTTAATACACCACCATCTCTCACTAGAAGACACAAGCAATGGTATTTTCAGCCTCAGTAATAGAGAATTGATTAGATTAAATGATACCTACAAAACACCCAGACTCTGCTTTTCTTCAAAACTCATATGCCGACTGCAATATACCTGCTTCCTAGAGAAGATGATCATTTTGTTTCCCTCACCAAATAGATTAACAAAGAGTGCTGCATGGCCCTGCAGAGGGAAGCTGATATTTACATCTCATCCTTGGCAGTACTAGTAAGGGTCACACAACAGAAGCAATTTTCCAGGATTTATGTGCTTCCTCAAAGAGTTTCCTGAGCTGCTATGCCAAACTTCCACTCTTTCCAATTCTTCACTACCAAGAATCTAACTCTGAACTTTGCAGCAGTTTTCATTTCATTTTTTAAGTATTACAACTAGTGTGTAAAACCTAAGTATAACACATATAGAATATGCAAAGAAATCCCATTATTAGAAAAAAAAAAACAAAACATTTTTTGTGATTTTATTTTTAAACACAGCTGTTAGAAGTCTTTTTAAAAGGCCTATCGTTGCTAAACACTTCATCAGGGCTTCGTTTTTGTACATCAGTTTTGTGACTTCCATGGACCACCCAAACAATGGAGCTTACTTTACTTTTAACTCCAGTTTGCATGTGAAAATATTAGTGCTGCACAACTTATATTTAAATAAACATAGTTTCCCAAACAACAGTATGAAACCACAGCTAGAAGCATCACCATCACCATTAGCATCATTAGTTCTATTGCCACATATATACAAATCCTCCAGTGTTTCTACAAAGATCAAATATCCTTTTATAACCATATACTTAACTTTACAAGTGCCTACCCTCAAGGGACCTCCTGCCAGTACGTACTACAGCTCCCAACAACAGTAAGAAAATGAACTGCAGAAAAAATGGTTTGAGAAGTCAAGTCTAGCAGTCTTTTTCTTTCCTATCTCCAAACTATTTTTGTAAAATTACAATGAATTATTCATGGTTTTTAACCTTTATTATTATTATTATTATTATTTTATTTTAATCTACTGTGCTACAGAAGCTTAAGATCTCTCAAGAGCATAGCTATTATTCTTGTTTTGTTTCAGTGAAATAAAGACAGTGTTATCACAGTGAATTATTCTTTCCAGTAAATAAAATCTGCAAATTGACCATCATTTTATCTTGACAATATTTCTCTGTAAAGATAAGGAATGGTACCTAGTGGATAGCTTTTAAGAAACCCACACTTCCTGAGCAGAGGCTCAGTGCATTTCCAGCAGTGCCTCCTTATAGACAAGCAACAACAAAAGCCATTTCCAGTTACGCATTTTAATTGTATTAGCAGCAATATTTTTTCCTCTCACTTTTTTCTCACCAGAATTTCTCACATCCTCTGCTGATAACAAACAGTTCCAACACATTCTTTGTAACTCTTACTCCATTGGCAGCCCATGAATCATCCAGCAAAGTAACTCCTCTTGCGTGGAGGGCAGAGCTAAAGGCTGCCCTGTGGCACAGGGCCAATACAGCTCCCAGGACTCTAGGAATCAGCACAATTAAGCTGAACCTATTCTCAGAAAACAATTCTACCTCTTTCTACATTTATATACTTGTTTTCAGGTAATGAGAAATTGAACGAGGCGCTGTGCTTGACTGGCGGTACACAGTTCTTGATGTTCACATGACAAAGCAAAATCCCCTCTGTGTTCTTCTGAACTTACACATGTGCAGCTTCTCTTTATTACAACCTCTGCAAACTGGACCTTCAGAATTTCAAATTCAAAATGATAGCAGTTCATAATTAGGCCTCCCATCTCCCCTTCAATATCAGAAACAGCATGAGGTGAAACAGACTGCTAGATGTTATATACCAGTGCTTACAGTATGATTTCATACCAATTCTTTGTTTTACAACTATTTTATTGTTACACTTATTCTACATACTGCATTTTCCTGGAAGATGCAACCCATAAGCCTGAATTCAATGGACTGTTCAGTAAGTGAGTTCAGATACTGTCAGGACAGTAATCCAGTCCTGACTTTCCTGCTTGTTACTTGCAGAGAATAAGTTCTGTTCTCTGCATATATGAGGAACGTTCGCACTAAAATGGCTTTGAGTTCCAGAAAATTACAGGAATTCCTGCGCAATATATCAGGAGTGTCTGACACCCACATTTCATGTTTATAAAACAAAATAGAACACATTAAAAAAGCCACAAACCCTAACAAAAGCCACCTCTATGTGTTGGTATGTTTAAACACGCAATAACAACACACATAAAAAGTACAAACAGGCTGCAGGAAATAAAAAAAAATAAAAAATCAAGGTCCCTCCAGGAGGCAAGCAACAACAAAACAGGACAATTCAAAATACCATGTTGAAGGTTATATATAATACCATTTTAATTAAAGGTGGCTATTACATGATGGCAGCTCAAACCATGCTCCTTTTTTCATCATCCACAGTAACAGCCAGCAGGACTCGCACCTCAAAATATTCTTTCTGTACAAAAAGGCTAATAGATCCAGGAGCCACAGCAGTGCTTTGGGTACCGATTCTGTGGCACATCCCAGTTCACTGCAGGATAAAATCTGGCCATAAGACCATTGAGAGAAACATTCTGCCTCTCCTACCTTTATAACTATGTGCTTTTAAACATTTGAGTGAGATAAAGAAATGCCATACAATTCTATTATTTGTTTTAGCTGTTGAGAAACTGTTTTTACATTAAAGCATTTTTGCTCCATTCCAGTCGTGATTCTGCACATTGAAGGGGTAGGGGAAAATCAGCACCTCTTCCATCATACGCCCTAAGACCAGCAGCAAGGAACACTAACAGTATAATTTCACCATTCTGCACTGGTCATTTCAGTCAGAAAGTCTCTTTTGCCTGTAGTATTCATTCTGTCTTTCTAAAAAACAAATAAACAAAACACCTTGATTTTATTTTTTTTTAAACATTATCTTCCATTAAAAGGAAATGTTAGGTACATAACATCTTAAATTTTAATACCATATACATAGATTCTAGCAATGCACACAAACATTTTTCTCATGCAGTAGGAGTAATTCCAAAAAATTCAAAGCCTTTGCTGAAAAGAAATAAAACATTTGTGACTTGCCTTTGATAGCACACTATGCTTGTGGCAGAATTAAGAACACAGGCTCACATCTCCCATTTCACATACCACAGGATTACTCAGCTTCCTTCCTCTGTTTGCAGCTAGGGGTATCCCCCTAAGAAACTCATTTATGTATTCCAAACACTGCACTATTAAAATACCTCTTCAAAGCCCAAGACCAAATTGGAACCATCCCCCAAAAACATGTCTCAGCCATAAAATCCAGCTGGGCTGAGCTACATTAAAAGCCAGGCCATTCTGAGACTTCTGATTTGCAACTCCCGCACTGTATTGCTTATCCAATACGCTATTGAAGTGATTGAGTTTTGCAGAGGACTTAGAAAATTGGTTTGCATCACACCAAGAGCCTCACAGATCTAGAAAGAAAATAAAAGAATTTGGGTGCTGACTTAAGACAGCAGATAGATTTATATAAAATACATATTTTTAAAATATATGTTGCAGTATGGTACACAACATACACAGGATGCGATAACAAAGGAGAAAAGAATGAGATCACTCCAGATATTACTACTCTACTTATGTTGTACATACTCTTGGCTAAAGCACTCAACAGCAATTCTGAGTCCCACTCAACAGAGCAGATGTAAAATTAATACCTGTCCACCTTCAGGCATAATCATATTACAACCCAGTAAAACACCTTGGAGCCATAAATACAGCCTTTAGTCAACTACTATATGATTTATGTTAGTTCTCTGAACTACATTTCTCCACACCAAGTTTGCTGCTAGAGGTGATGTTCTGTTTCACAATATACATCCTCATGACAGACTTATTGATGAGATCACAGTACCATGGAATTGCAGTGGTTGGAAGGGACCTCAAGAGATCATCAAGTCCAACCCCCCTGCTAGAGCATGCACCCTTGTATCCTACAGCAGACCACAAAGGTAGGCATACAGATGGGTCTAGAGTATCTCCATAGAAGGAGACTCCACCACCTCTCTGGGCAGCCCATTCCAGGGCTCTGTCACCCTTACTGTAAAGAATGACCGCTGAGTGACAATTCTGCTTCTGCTCATTATTGAGTCTGAAATATCCAAACAAATTTCTTTCAGCTCTTTACTAAATTAAAAAGCCTTAGAAGAAGGATGTTGTGCAATGCACACCTTCCAGCAGATTCCTAAACCCATTAGGTTCCTAGGGTGTCTTTTTTATACTACGAGCATCTCTCTATTGCTTAAACTGCCATATTTGAAGAAATGAAATGACTTAACTTTCACTCTTTCACAAATCAGGAGAACATCCAACTTCCATTTTTTCCTCTTTCAAAATAACAAGTGTTATCTAAACATGCAGTAGGATCTGAAGATCTTAAGAGATATTTTTTTTTTCTGCAAATCATTCCCAGATACCACATTTTGGGATTGTAGCCTTTACAGTACTCTCTATAGTAGCAGCCATGTAACTCATCTCTAGCTAAGTAGATTCTTTAAAAAGAGAAAAGCTACAGGTATTAAAAGTTGATTTCAGAAAGAATCCAGCACTAATTAACCTTGTTTCTCATACATATTGAAAATTATAATACAAATAAGCATGGCATATTTAAGGAGTGGAAAAAAGCCAATAAGCTAGAAGCCAAATACTCCAATAAGGTAAAGCTAAATATTCCACATCGAGTAAGGTACAGTAGAACTAAAATGGTCAAGCTGAGCTAAAAACTGAAGCTATTAAACAGCAAAAGGCTCATTAGTTTTCAAATTTTAAAAAAATCAGGGGATAGAAAGCCAAAGGGATGTAGCTCTTCTAAAGGCTAAACACCAGTCGTTTCTTTTAGGACAGACCAACATGAAAGCCATTAGTACTGGCATCTGCCTAATAATGATTATCAAGCTTCTTAAAAAAATATGCACGTATTAAATAAATGTTTACTAAGCTGGTCTGACTTTGGCTTTTTCTTCAATAACAGAACTGATTGTCTTAGTCAAAAGAAATACATTAGCTCAACTTCTGGACTTAAACAAAACATTTGATATAGTGCCTTTTCAAAAATCATTAGTCAGCTGAAAAGAAATCAGAGAGATTGGCAGACTGGCTAATCAGGAAATAGTATGTTTCAAACACGAAGGAGCATTACACAGAATCACAGAATCACAGAATGACCCGGGTTGGAAGGGATCTCAAGGATCATGTAGTTCCAACCCCCCTGCCTAGCAGGGCCACCAAACATACGTCTTTACTAGATCAGGTTGCCCAGAGCCCCGTCCAACCTGGTCTTGAACACCTCCAAGGATGGGGCATCCACAACCTCCCTGGGCAGCCTGTTCCAGGACCTAACCACTCTCCTAGTAAAGAACTTCCCCCTAACATCCAACCTAAATCTTCCCTCTTTTAACTTAAAACCATTTCCCCTAGTCCTGCTATTATCAGCCCTTTCGAAGAGTTTGCTCCCCTCCTGGGAGTAAGTTCCCTTCAGGTATTGAAAGCATTCCTTGAGACTCAGGCACAACGCTAATTTCATATAATATTTTCACTGAACACTATGGCAAAAAACTACATTACCAGGAATTTACAACATCAGAGCCTACAGTGAGCAAAGCCTCGGTGTGATACAGACAGAATTACACATGGAGGATCTGAGTAACAGAAACATAAGCATATCAAGTACCAAGCAATGTATTCAATTAGTAACAATCAGCACTTCCTCTAAGCTAAAAGTACATTTGTTCAAAAAAAAATGCAGCAGCAAAAAGACCTAAGCAGATCATAAATAAGCAGGCTGAGTATGAGATAACAAAAAAGCAAGTAAACTTTTAGGATGCATTAGGAATGGTATTTCTATTTTATCAGCAATACTGTGTACACTGGCCATTCATATTCAAAAAAAGTTGTAATGAATGGCAAACCTATTTCAGGTAATAAGACTACAGTAGCTATATTTATTTAGCATCAGAAAACAAAAGGAAAATGGGATAATTATTGCAAACAAATATAACTGTGCATCTTAACATCAAAGAAAGGCGAAGACCTATTTAAACCAAGGCAGTATTCCCCAGACTCTAAAACCAGGGCTGTTAGAAAATAAGGCGGGCAACAGAACTTTTAATTTCATGTTCTCACTTGTATTTGACTAGAAACATTCTTAGTGTACATAGATGAAGTAGCTAAAAGTCAAAGTCTGTACACTGAATACTAAAAACTTCCCCCTGAAAGACTCTTTGAGCTTTACTCCTTCCAAATACTTCTGAGTACTGCCTGACTGTAGTAATGTTGGCACTGTTCTGAGGGCTACAACTTCTGTATCTGAACAGATACTCTGCTACAAAGCTTGCATCATTTTTAACCATGCCGCTTATGTGGATCCAATATTCAGTGGAACGCAAGCTAACAGTTTTAGCCAAATCCCAGTTCAGTTTGGTCTTGAAATATATGAATAAGATGCCATAGTTTCAATAGTTATAATGTTGTTGTGCAGACTACACATGAGCACAGGATCAGTATTTTACTCCACCTCCTCCCCCAAATCTTCCTCATGCCTTCTTGAAAGCCAACTCTCCATTCCTAATTACTTGAAATCAAAACTAATAAAAACAATTTTAAAAAGACAAAAAAACAACCAAACTGTACAACCAACCAAACTGAATAAACAAACAAAAAAACAACCCCACCACAAGCTGAAATACATAAAAATGAATACTTTTATTCACTGTGATGCTCTGTGATGTATATTCACAGTAAAAGATTTCTGCACCAAAAACTCCATATAGACGTGTGAGTTTTGTCTTAAACCTTTCAATACTTATCCTGAAGCAAGTTATTGTGCCCCAAAGTGCAAAATCAGACAGGAGTTTAGCAAGGACATGATGACAGACCCAAATAGTATTCAACACAATTTCCTTTCCAGAGGTCATGTATAACAAAGATTTACAAGCACAGGATCAAGGCCTTCACAGATTTTTCCATGACTAACAAACAGGAGTAATGAGGACATCATTTGTATCTCAGTTCAGAAGTTAAAACAGAGAAGCTGGTAATTAAAAACCAAAATTTACTAATTATCTTATCTTTTTTTTTAATTAATTTCTCCCTTTGTCATGGATCAACTATCACTGCACTTCTTTTAAAACATCTTTTTCAATGACTGAAAATTGCTCATATGTAGTGTCTGTTCTTGCTCTTCTAAATGGCCAGTTAAATTCTAAGATAGTTTTAACCACTTAAATGACCAACATTAATCTTCATCCCCTCGAGAAAAAAAAAAAAGCAAACATAGCATGGATAAGTTTTACAATGTAGTAGAACAAAAAACAGCAACAACAAAACAGACAGTTTGTTTAGAAGATAAAGAAGACATTTAACAATGGTGAAATCAGAACCAAATTCAACAAAACACTTCTTTCTCGACACATTAGACAAAGACTATGCTACAGGAACCATCTGTGTGCCGAAGTACTAAACTAAACAGAACATCAGAATTACTGAGACTAGACAGAGTGCGATCTACTCAGCTTCACTGTAGGAAAGTGAATTAAGCTGGACACATTAGTAGTGTTTTGGCATTTAGTCCAAAAGGGTTCAGTGGAAATAGTCTGGTCTGCTGAATTGCTCTTTCATTACAGTTACAGCAGCTTTTTCTTTTTCTGAGAAGAGTTTATCTTGATGTTGTTGCTGATTGCCTGTAGGCCTGCCAGATGTGTTCCAGGATTATCTTCTACTGCCACAGTATTTGTTTCATTCTATCCAACACAGCTACATTACAACCAAAGTTCCCATTCTCCTTTTCAGGACATATAAATCATACAACTGAATGTCCTCAACTCCTTATATTTTAAGATAGTCACCAACATGCCAGCAGTTAGGAAGTCTGGACACTGCCATGCCTTTCAGCTGGGCCACATCATATATATGGTAAGGCCGATCAACTCAAAAAACTGTGCCACGAAACTCTACTGAAAATATACATCAGGGTCCAGGTCAGCACATATACCCCCTATCAGCTTCTAAAGCCACAAACGATAGCAATTAGGAGCAGCTCTGAGGAGCCATATGATAGCCATGAATGTGCTTTGGACCAGAGGTCACACGGCCTCACTTGAAACTTTACAAAGCTTACTGCTTTTGCATTAGTACATGAACATCTGTCCAGATGTCAATCTGGAGATACTATACTACAGTTGCTTTTCTTAATTGTACTTAAGTACTTAAGGCACTGACAGATTTTTTAAGGCATCTTTGAAAGTGTATGAATAGTTAAAAAGATGACTAAAAATATCTGAAGTAGCTTAAAATAAATATGAGAAACTGGATGCCAATTGCAACCCATACAGCAGCCCACTAGCATCATTAATTGTTTAAATAGCTCAGATCTAACTGACTTCATAAATTTCAACACTCCTAATCCTTAACATCATCTTAGGTAAAATGAAAATTCTAAAACAGAGAATAGAAACATGAGCTGAGGCTGTCACAAACTAGAAAAGTCAAAGGCTAAACATCATTATTTTTAGAGCGCTTTTTGAATCTAGACATTTGCCAGCAGACAAAAAGCTAATTAAAATCCTTCTGCTAAGTTTTTAGTTTCTATGTCCAAGCCTTCAGAGGTGCTGCTTTTGTGCTTCCATCTTCCTGTCCTACTGGTTGCCCGAAAGCAGAGGCACATTTACCACACAGAGGTGCTAGGCAGGCCATGTCAAATCACAGTGCATTCACTATTGACCTAACTCTAGAAATTAGTAAAACTGACAGGTAGGAATATAATTGGTAAACAACATGAGTGTATCAAAAGATCATGGGGCATTTCATAATTTCCATGAAGATCTGTGAGGCATTCATCCCCTTCTTCCTTTATGAAATACTGCAGTGCTCACACACCTTCTGCTGGAGACCTGCCAGCATACCAAGGAAATTATTTCCGTTTTCAAGATACTATTTTTAACAAAACTCAAAGAAGTAAGCACTGCACATAAACCAATCTTACTAACAGACTTGCAGCTGCAGCTAGGTCTGTCCAATGTAAATTCCACTGTATGTACCTGCTTCCCACAGAGTCAGCATACCAACTTGAAGACAGACTTACCCAAGCTCTCAAGCTGTCCAAATTGATCATGTAGAGTTAGAGGAAAAAAGTACCACAGCTTTTTCTCCCTATGCCCCTCACACTGAACAACTGTGCAGCACAGATGCACTGAAACTGAGTTAGAGCTTGATTGAAAAAAGCAGAGTAGGCGGAAGCTGAAGGGCCATATCTCTGGTTCAGCATCTTCAAATTTACTCCAAAGAACTTCCAGCTCTCTTCCAGCCTACACACTACAGACAGGGATTTATACAAAAGCGAGTACAGGCAGCTTGCACTAAGATGGCAGACTTAGAAAAACTCTGCAAGGCTACTACCAAGACAAAATATAAGAGGAAAGAGCAATCACAATTACAACTATCTAAAATTCAGTTATATTTTTCCAACTTCGAAATAATTACTTGCTGCCACAAGGATTTTATTTAAAAAATAAGAGGCTATTGATCTGGAATTCTCCAAACTAAAAGGGCAGTTACTGTTCTTTCCAGCTTAAGTATTTTCCAGTAAATAAATTCCTTCAAGTTAATAATCAGTGTCAAAATACACTGAACACAGTAACCATTCCAGAGAATCCCAGAGGACAAATGGGAACACTCAGTATCTGCTGCAAAAAAACCCCTCTGTATTTGAACTATCAGAGACAGATATTCAGCCACATACCACCCCCTGCTTTCAGACACAGACACCAGAGAAAAGGACTTACAAACACTGCTGAAACTCTAACTCTGGATTTGAAACTAACCACATACAGCAATCAAAACCCTACTTCTTCTATTTCCCTACTAAAAATAGAAGGGATATAAAGCCAGTTAACATAGCAGTCACAAAATAAATAAATAAATGGTTAGATAAATAGATTTGGAGACAGAAAAAAGGCACTAACAAATAAATGAAGATAATAAGTGTGAAGGCCTTTTTTTAAAGATAAACTTAAAACAATTAGCAACTATTCCAAGACCCTGCATGACTGCGTACTTGTATCCAAGTTCTTCTCACGTACATAGAAACTATTCCAACATATAGTATATTTTCAGCTCTATTCAGAATTTCAGTACGGACCATTTTCAACTTTCCTCGAGATTTTATTTTTTTTTTTACTACTTATTCTATTAAAAAGCCCTGCAGAGAGAAGCCAGAACACTAAACAACACATACTGTTCTTCTAATACCATGAAGGATAAACTCATTTTTTCTCTCAGCTTATAAAATAAACCACAGAAATCTTCACCATGATGTGAAAAGTGGGGTAGGAGGAAGAGATGAAAAGGAAAAACTGCAGTCCTTTTCTTCAAGACAATTAGCAAAATTTGACACGAATACATACACCTTTCAGAACTTCAGCCTTCCTTCATGAAAGATTTGCTTGGATACTAACCTCTATTTCAAGCTGCAAGCAACAGCCTGGCAGCCTCATCTCCAGTAAATATGCCCCATGGAAATACTGATTCAGTCAGTTAGATCTGGCAAGTTAATAGTACTATCAGGCCAAGGATCTGATTACAGATAGCCACTTTCCCTTCTTCCCTGTGAAAGCAACCCATAATGACCAAACCCCAAAACCCATGTGAGAGGACCCATATACTAGGTCAGCATTCCTGAGGTGAGTTTATCTAACACTTACAGGCTGCTTTGCCTAGTATCACCTTCTAAAACAGGTTTCACTTCATGAAATAAAAGTGAACTTGCTAGGGGAGGGTGAATAAAGAAGCCAGCAAAACCAAGACAAGCAACTGCTTTCCCAGACTAGGTGAAACACTTCCTACTCTCTCTACCTCACTCAGTAGATAGCTCATGCTTTTGCAAGGATAATTCATGCAGATTTTAATGCAGCTGGAGTTTATAGGCTTTTTATCTTCTTCATATTGAATGCACTTCTGATTGTGATATTTTATGTATCCAGAAATAGAGATGGAAATATTTAGCCTTCTGATCTTTTCCAGGAGGAGGTTGCTCTTGGGACTGATCCACAGCTACCTCGGGAACACTTTCAGGAAGGAGCAGAGGGAAAGAATCCACCACTGCATCTCTATAAAATGTTCTGTACTATGGCCAACTCTATGTTAACACAGATTTACCCATCAGGAAAGAACTGCTACTTCACAGGGCTAAGGTTCTCCTAATGGATAGTCAAACTTTGGATAGAAGACTCATACACTGTGATACCTACATAGAAAAAGACTTTTAGGATGCTTCTCAGTTGTAAGGGTGTATGTACTCATCCTCTAATTTATACTGCAAGGACAGTCTTTATTCTGACATACCCAAGCCTGAAAACCATTTGGGCACAGTAAATTATTCAGAAAACTCCTTGTCACAGGGGTGATGTTATTTCAGAACAGGGTAGCAATAATTGGGCAGTAAATGTCCAGAGCTTCCACATTCAAAGATAATTTCTTGAGTGAGAGCCTTGCAATTACTTCTTTTTGAAAAGCTGCCAAGTTATTCCCCAGGAACAGAGGCAGTGGAGAATCTATAGCTGTAACAAATCAAGGACCTCCTCGCTCCATTTCACTAAGGGTGCTGTGTGTCAAAATGCAGCCCTTCCAAGCATCGCAAAGACACAGTGACTACGGCCTTCTAAAGGAAATAAATCATATTTGTCCCATATAGCACAGTTTTTTCCATTGGGATTTATTTATTTATTTTTTAAAATGAGGAAGCAAACAATCCTGTCTGGTGGAGTAATGTCAGAGAAAGAGTTTTCTCCCTCAACTTCAATTTACTCATCTGCATTTTAAGACAAAATGAGCCATACAACTGCTCACAGTGCAGATGCTGCAGCAACCAAATGAATTAGCTTTTATCTCTTAATGTTTATAGGAGAGCAGAAGTGCTATTGACTGCTTCTGATGCTGTTAAACTTCTGGCAAGTAAAGAACAGGACATAAAACTGAGGAGCTGAGATCCAGTGATGCTTCCAGGTTCTGCTCCCATATTTTGGTGGAAAAAATACAGGCATAAACTTACGAGGAAGTAACACCCAAATAAATTCTTTTCTAGCAGATTCAGAGAAAATCCTGTGCTGAATTTTACTCTGCTGTTCTGCACCACAGAAATAGCAACTTTCTTTGCATCACCTAAGAACAGCTTAGTGATGGATGTCCACACTTCTACAATACAACTAATACCAGAGCAATGCAGACAAAAATACATGAGATACATGAAGTAGACTTCATCCTCCACCAGAAATGATTATATGTATCAAGCTAGATCATAGTTGTACATATATCTTTAAATAAATAAATAAATATCTTTCTGCACAGAAGCGTGTACACCAGAACTGATGCAGATGTACAGCTCTTCAGTGCATACGACAGCATGCCTGCTTGTCTGCTTTTAGACAAAAACCACTTTGATAATTTCTCCCTACTGAGAGACCTCTGAATTACATCTGCAGATAGCTCAGGTACAAGTTTCATCATCAGAACAGACAGGGCTCTGTTTGGTAATTGATGCATTTGGTTTTAATCTAAACTAAGTTACTGTGATAGCTCTAAGAGCAGCTACGACAGTTCTGCTTAAAATGCTGTGCCTAACTGAAACAAGCTGAAGCCTGCAGAGAAAGCTGATAAAGAAAAACAGAATGAGGGTAAAGAACTATACTCTCGTATCCCTTAAAATTCAAGGGGAAAAGTGAGAGGAAGGGAGGGAAGAGGCAAGAAGAGGGGGAGAAAAAGGGATGGGTAAGAGTGGATATATGACAAAGAATTTCAGAATAAGAAGCTTGCCAGAATAAACATCAACAGCTGCATAATACTATAGTATTACAGTGACAAGAACTCCAGAAGGGGGGAAATAAGACAAAACCCTCAAGTACTTAACACCCTGGAATGCTGAAACAAAACACCAAAAGGACTAAATGTCATCAGACTGAAAATCCCAAAGGTAGGAAATGTATGTATTAACTGATTTCCACTTACACGAACAAAATAAGCTATGGCTGTTTACTTATGTGGGGTTTTTCTTGTACTTCCTGTTCCATGTGCCTTAGGAGATCTCTGAAATAAGTTTTTCCTCAGTCATTTATTTCTTATGTATAGCATTCACTCACTGTGACTCCTGTACAACAAAAATTTGGGGCCACTGACACTTTCCTTGATTTGACTCAAACACCATACTGTGTGTACATGTGTAATGCATTCCAAAAGAGCTGCAACACAACACTACAAGGCTTGCTTAACTCTGAAGTATGTAATTCACAGTGTATACAGTTGCCTTTTTTTGCACAAAATAAGTACAGCTACATATTGAGAGGAGAAGGACTAGAGAAGAACAGATTACCAGTACCAGATCACTATGCCATAACTATTTTAAAGCAGTATTTTAAGACTATTTTGTAGATGCCTTTCTACTCTGAACCCTGGCTACAGAAAAAGGAAACTGATTTCAGAGATGATAGAATGGCTTGGGTTGGAATGACCTTAAAGCAGATCCAATTCCAACTCTCTTGCCAGGGTAAGAGAAACATTCCTGCAGACCAAGCTTCCCAGGGCTCCATCCAACCTGGCCTTGAATGTCTCCAGGGGTGGGCCATCCAATGCTTCTCTGTGCAGACTGGTTCCAGTGTTTCACCACCCTCTGAGTAAATAATTTCCTCTTAACATCTAAACTAAATCACACCTCTCTTTGTTTAAAACCATTCTCCCTTGCCCTAGCACTATCAGACCATCTAAAAAGCTGGTCTTCCTCTATTTAAAACCCCCTTTCAGGTACTGGAAGGCTATGAAGGAAGCAATGAGGTCTCCTCCAATGAGGAATCTTCCGTTCTCCAGGATGAACAAGCCCAACTCCCTCAGTCTTTCTTTGTAGAAGAGCTGCTCTAGCCCTCTGATCTTCTATGTGGGCCTCTGGAAATTACATCCCCCTGCTTTGTTGCTTTAGGCAACAAGAGTACCCTACTTAAAAACAGTGGGTTTTAAGTACACCTATTAGGCAATAGCTTGTCACTGACTCGATTTGACATTTTTGGAAGCTTTTTACACAGAATTACATCACCCAGAGGAAAGCAATTAGCATGAGCCAGTAACTCCTTGGTAATGATTCATGGTCTTAACAAGTAATAAACTCAAGGTGAGGGAAGTTAGTTGACTTCTCAGTGAAAAGAAATCAGCCCCCCAAAAGTCCATTAACACCATGAAAGAGTCGATTTACATTTCAGTATGGGAACTGCTTAACACATTCAAATCTCAAGCTCAATCACTGATGTTCATTCAGATGTATAATGTTAGTTTTTTTCACTCAAATATCCACCCCTAGAAACTGGAGTTAGACATGTATTACCAGGAAAGGCAAACACACTAAACTTTCACCATGCTACAGACTAAGTTTGGCCTTCTCATGGCTTTCTAGCCATCATTACATCAATTGCATATAGTTTCTTAAACAATAGTAGATTTGTTCTACTTTCAATTTCCCTAAATATTTACAGCAAAACAGCCTGCTTTTGTAACACAGACGTGTAAGCAGACACTTATCACTGCTAAACATGCATTTCTTTTCATGTTATGCAGAATTTTTTTTTGGAATGAAGTAACAGATTTTAAACAGACAAGACCTTCAATTTTACCTCAGTAGTTCTAAGTGCCTTTCCAGAAAATGAGATGCTTGAGAATTTGAGAACCAATACAATTTTAAATATATTAAAAGAACAGAGATTTAAAAAAAAAAAAAAAAAAAAAAAAAAAGAGGTTGCTTAATTATTTCTATTAGTTCTAAAACTGCTTTTGTGGGGAAAAAATTAAAAATGAATTACTTTAGCAAAGATAAAGAGGCAGTAGCTATGCTATAAGCATTGATTTTCCTTTGTTTTTCAAGATTTAGTGCAATTTTCACAGTTAACTAATTTCTATTAATGTACAATTCTGGCAGCGAGTGAAAACAAGACATGAACATTTGTTGCTGTGGTATAAAGACAATTACTTATAATAGGAACTGTTATAAAGCCTACATTAAGAGGGAGGAAAAAACATGCAGAAAACATGGAAAACAAAACAGTAATTAGGTAAATTAACTACCTAAAATTAATCCAACAGGCACAGTGGAGCTTTCTTGAAAAAAGTTATCTTCCACATATTTGTTTTTTACTCTGCAGAGAGTTTCCTTCTTTTAGAACTACCCAGCAGCTATCAAAAAAACACTACAACTGTTGCATACATAATAATTTTAAGCTGCTACAGCTAATGGTAACCCAATGACATTTCCTTGAACATCAGCTTATCTTTCACATGATTTAGGGTTTGTGCTGGTGTGATAGGCTTAACTTCCTTTCATCCGAAAAAAAGAACAGCCATCAATAAGAATCGGCAGACTCTAGCCTCATAGCCACTCAAGCTATCCTGTGTTACTGCACTGAGTGTAAGGAAATGCTCTATTCTTGCAACATCTGGGCTGCCAGGAACCTGCTTCCCACCCCTCAGGGCTCCAGTACCTAACCTGACAGCAGCACAGGCCAGTCTTCCTTGGAAGCTGAATGTGCATATAAAAAGTACTTACAGTAGAAGGATATATTTGCAAGCTCTTGGGATAGTACTAGAGAGATTTGAACAATTGTATCTATATTACTGAAATCCTTACATAGTTGAAATCAATTCTACAGGAATAGGTTATCATGTGTTTTATGTTTCTCTGCAATTAAAATGAGAAATATCCAAGGCATCCTTTACCAAAGAATCAGCTCTTACTGCGAGCATTTGCCTGACAGGTGGCAGAAGTAGCACTTGATTGACACATGTAGGTTTTAAAAAAAAAAAAGAAAATGGAAAATTAGAAAAGAGCAGATCATGGCTTTCCCTGAAGGCACAACAGTAAGGAGGAGTTTGCTTCAATTAGGAATGTGTGTATATATATTTGTATGTATATCTGTGTGTGTGTGTGTGTGTGTGTGTATATATATGTATGAATAAGGGAAAAAGTAAGAAGAGGAGGATGCTTTCAGAGAGATGGACTTCTGCAAAACCAACGCCCTCCCACTGGATTTTCAAGGCACAAAGGTAAGGTTACAAATGGGCTTCGTGTTAAGCACACCTGCAGCGTTCATGGTCTTGACACTTACCTTCCCTTCTTTTAGACATCCCTAAGATGTAAGAAACTTTCCTCCTTATACTCTCAAACACTTAAAAAATAGATTTTATTTCAATCTAAAGCCAAATGAAAGTAAGCAGTTTGAATTTCCCTTTAAGTTCCCAGACTTCTAAGAAAATACTGAGAAAGACAAACAGTAATTCCTTAAGGTGTGCTCCACCTGCACATGCCCAGAAGAACAAAAACAAATTTCCCTCCATTATAGCCCCAGTAATGGCATTTGGTAAGAATATAAGGTTTGGAGCAAAAGAAAAATTGAATCACTCAAGTATACATTCATGAAAAAAATATTGGACGGTTTTGAAAAGAAACATGAATAAAGGATTATTACAAGTATTTCTGTGGTTAGGGCAGTGACACTGAGCAGTACTGCTCTATTAAAAAGAATGAGATAATAAGAGTTTCTAATTTAAGGCAATATTTCTGTACAAATCCTGCAGAGATGACAGTGAACAGAACTGAGAAAAGGAAGAATTTGAAGAGCTTTTTCATTAAACAAAGAAGAGCACTCATAAGATTACTCTGGTTTTAAAGAAAAAAAGAAACCTAGTCTCAGAAGCTTCAGTGTTCACAAGTACGAGGCATTAAGAGCACTCTGGTAGAGGCAGCATGCAGGTAGGTGATGTTCAAGCTTTCACATTTATCCCTACTAATGTGTTTTACATACTGCTCTGCAGCATTACTCATATGCAAGCCACGGGTCTCTTCAGCACAAATGGCAAACACACCGAGATGTGTGGTGGTTCTGTCATACAAATCAATGCCCACAAGGGAACTCAGAAGACTGTCACTTCAGATTTGGCTACAAATTCAACTTAAAATGCCTCTTTTTTGAAAGTCTTCATTTCCCACTTAACCCAGTACAATTATTCTGTTTTATAAGGGATATTTGCAGTACAAAGAAACACAAGAAAACAACAACAACAACAACAACAAAGCATAAAGCTTTTGTGAATTTTCATTCATAGTGAGGAAGTCTAGCAGAAGTTTCAAAACAGAACAGTAAAAGACAAGTAGCTTGAAACCTAAATTACCTAGAGCTGTAACTTGGTAATGCATGTTCCCATATCCAGAACTGCAGTATTACAGTTGCTGTTCACATTTGGAATAAACCATGAGTTCCAGTAATTATACCTACCCAAAGGAGATGGCATCTACCTGCTGGCATCATCTGCTAAGTCTTTAGCCTTAGTTGTACACAAAATTGTCTACAATACACTTTTAAAGTTTATTCTCAAGCTTCTGGATTCTATCTCCTCCTAAAGAAAAGGAGAATCTGCAAGGAATTCTGCACAGACCCAATACACAAAGATGTCACAGGGCCTCTCTCTCCTGCTTCCAACACCTCTTGATGTCTGCATCAACAGGAGGCAGTTTGAAACACTGCACATCACACCAGAACATTGCATCAGTGCATACCTTGAGACCTCACTGCATTTAAGACAACACAATTCCAACATATAAGACAAGAAAATTTTCAAGACCACTCTAAAGTCCGTATATTAAGATATTGAGCTGTGCCTATTACTGCATTAAATTATATCAAATCAAATCAGATGCAGATGTGGAAACAGAATCAATCGTTAAAAAACAAAGCAAATGAAAATAAAGACTTGTTACAGTGCTTCCCTAAAAAATAGTGTTGTAGTGCATTGTGGTATTAGGCTGATGGTTCAGCAAGATGATTGGAGAGGTCTTTACCAACCTTAATAATTCTGGGGTTCAATAAGACACAAATGTACGTATTTTCAGTGCAGAACAAAAAGACTGCTGCCTCCCAAATCAGTCACCAGGCATTCTCTCCTCTTAATATAAAATGAACTCATCTATTTTTAATCTGCAGATCCACCATGCAGCAGTTACCTGACTTATGCTATGCAGTATTTTTAAAGGGAACAAATCCTGCTCAGCATTACAACTTGATAGACTGAACTGGACAAACCTGCATGCTTAGAGAAAAGCTAAGAATAGCATGCCTATGCAACAGTCACACAGTGGTGATATTTCAAGCAGCATATGAGCCTCTAATTCCAGTTTTCCTGGACAATGGTTTAAAGAACAGGTGCAGCCCAAGCATTAAGACAAAACTCAAGTATCAAAAATTCTTAAAGAAAGCACAACTCAAGCCAGAGAAACAATCTTGCCCATGGCAGAATGGAGAGAAAATCTTCCTGATGTAGAAACAGATGTCACTGTACATTTTTCAGACCATGACACTACTCCCTGTTTTGTATGCTTGGCTTTACTGGTGTATTTAAATTATACTTTATGATTGTTATTAACTTCTTGATTCCAGCTCTATCAAAGTAAAGTAAGAATAGCATAATCTCTATTAGAAGTTTCTATGTACATGAAAATTTATAGTAACCAATCACCATTACCTAGGAAGGCTGGCCAAAGTACTAAAACTCATATTTCTTTCTATTAAAGAGTCACAACTACAGAAAACATGATACAGCCAAGATATAATTATGAAGAACATCAGACAGACACGCATACAATACAAAAAGTGCAGCTAGAACATCCAGTGTGTCAAGCACATTGAATGTGATGCCAGCTGCAGAGCACTTAAACATAATTAAACTGTTCTTCTCAAACAAATGCAAGTTAAATAACAGGCAAAAGAATGTTATTTTAAAATCTTTTTTAGAAGGGCAGCATAAACAGCATATCAGCACTGCCAAAAAATATTCTGTTTTTTTCTCATTGGGGAGCATCCCCTTTCACTTCATCATTATCACCTGCATGCACAAGCTGAGCAGCATCCAATTATTTTCACTTCACAGTAAAGATCCAATTGCTTTAAAAGTAAGGCTGAGTCCTTAACAGTCCTCTACTTGGGGCAGTAACGTCCTGTTCAAAGTTTAAATAATGCTCAAAATCCACTTCTTAAATACGCCTATTTCTGAACTGCAGTGTGATGAGCGATACAAGCTACTCTGAAATGGTTAACTAAAGTAGTAGAAGTAAAATAGCCTTGACATTGTGAGAGTCTTTTTACTGTGGCTTTTTGCCCAATTCCTAAAACATATTCAGCAGTCAAATCCAAGGTTTATTCTGCCATAGATGGATCACTTGCATGAGCTGGCAGCAAATCTGTCTAGTCTGGAAGCAGAGCCTAGCATAGCACAGACGACTCAAAAGCCTTGGCTTCCCCTTCATCCTACATGCATTACTTGTGCTCAAGTTTGGAGAGATGGCAGGGATACATGTTGCAGTGGTAAGCTGTGACAGCAGCTTTTATGAACTAAAGAAGCCATCTTTATTGTAGCCTGGAAAATCACAATGGTAAAGCCACAACTCTTGGAACAGCTCACTGCCAAACGGATGCATCCCACTTCCTGGATCATGAAACAAGCATTAAGGTATGTAGTGCTGTAGCTGGTAATGCTATCAAGCTATCTCACTTTAAGCTGACTTTTAGGAATCCAGATTCTCCAGACTCAAAAATATCACCTGAACTAACAAGAAAGTATGATGGCTTCAAAGTAAGTCATGGAATTACTTTCATCCTGGCTGATATTCCAGGAACTGAACAGCAACTCTGAATATTGTCAGAAATGAAGTATCAATCTGGATGGCCCATGGCCATTCACAAATGTATACAACATACCTCGAATTCAATCTCACACCTTATTTAATTTTTTCTTATCTACAGACAGTTTTAAAGAGGTTGAATATTAAAAAAGGCCAAATGCACATAAACCAGATGGCATTAACATTTTCTAATTTAAAAAAGAAAAACATTAAGTCTCCAGAGACTTATAAGCTGTGTTGATACGATTATCTGGGATATACTCTAATCCTGTACTTAATTATAAGGAACGGTTATAAAAAGTTCTTAAAAGTTACCAAATTGTATTCCTTCTCTAGGTTAGATCTTTCATACGTAACTTTTCCTGTAGAAGACGTACTACATAGATATTCAAGATCTAACCAGAAGGAAACCAGAGGGATAGGTCTAGGAATCAAGTTCACTTTTTTCTCTATACAGAATAATATTTTTACCCATCGTGCTGTCAGTCACTATAGCTTAGAAACTGGAAGGGATTGAATCTGCAACATTTTATTGAAGAAAAAGCAGATATCATTTTAAGTCCTGTAATCTAAATCATAACCGAAAATTAAAACATACTAATTCTGCAAAGTAGTGCGCACAGTTCCCTTCCCTGTTACTTTTCAAGAATGAAAAATAACTTACTGTAAGCTGAAAGAAATCCATATTCTACAGACAAAAGTACTTCACATATTCCCATTAGAGAGCATAGCGGGGAGGGAGAACCAATTTATTTACTAATGAAGATCTAAAATTTAAGCAAACATATCAACTTGTTTTCAATCCTTAAATAAATAAATAAATAGAAGTCCTCTGACCATAACTCTACTCGTGGGAGTAGTTCAAAGACAGAAGCTACGTGTTATGGCTGTAATTTCCTTCTTATGGATAATGAATGCATGCATGGTCATCACATGATCTTTTATGGTCTTTAATCACATCAGGGACCAATTACAGATACACAAAGAGTAATTTGGCTAATTGAAGACAGGTTTCAAGGACTGCTTTCAATGCCTAAGTGAAACCTATCTGTCACAGAAGAAAAACATGTAACTCCCATAGGTCCTGCGTAACTTACAGCTCTTTATGTCTGTCCTAGATCACCCAGAGTACATAAAATGGCACTCAAGGCCTTTATCTGACACTTAAATCACTCATATTGCTAGTGATCTCCATACATCTTCTGAAGTAACTATTTATCAGTGTAAGAAACTGCCACTGTATCTAAAAACGCACAACACTGGAATCCAAACAATTCACCTTTAGCAACAGATGTGATCTTAGACCCTTTCAAATCAGCAGGAACCAATGATGAGTAGTAAGTATCACCATGCAAGAGTTTAAAAGAAAAACATAACCAATCCTCTCTATTTCCCACCTCTTCTTGGTATAAAATACAATACAATCAAAAACATATTTCTGAAAACTTATTCATGTTGCTATCCCAATCCATTCCCTATGTTCACTGCTTTCAGAAAGTATAAGAGATTAACCTTTCATTTCCCAGAAATACCTGCAGTGATTCATGTAACCAATTAAACATTAGCAAAGGGTCCATCTTAACTGCATGGTTCTCTTTCTCTATTCTGTAATATAATAACTGAAATTAAGTATATTGTGTAAAAGCATAATCTCATTTTTACAAGCTGCAAGCCTGCTGAAAAGGAATGAAGAACACAATAGTGGAAATTTAATTCTGAGTTTGATTTATGCAAAAAAAACCAAAATGCTCACCGTGTCTTGAGATTTATCTTTGACATCATAGACTGTGAGTTTTATTTTAGTCTCTTCATAGATGGGGTATTCCGGTGGGAATGTCACACCAGTCAGAAACAGTGGATCTCTTGTTCCCTGCACAACACAAGTAAATATTCAGTAAGGTAACAGCTGTGCAACACACAGCACAACATGATGGATACATGTACGGAAGCATGCACAGAAATATTCTCTTTAGCAGAACTTATCTGTTTACACTCCTCTGCTGTATAAAGCTCAGTGCTACATGAAATGAATAACGAACCAGACAACTTTAGAGCTGTCACACTGGATAAGAACTTAAGTGCTTCTGAAACAACCTATAAACAAGCCAAACAGTTCAGCCTGCAGGCATCAGTATAGGGGATAATGATCTGTAATAAAAAATGTCCCACCTTCTCCTGTGATACTTCTTGTAAAGTATTTAGTTTCACATCACTTTAAATGAACTAAGAACTTACCAAAAAAATCCTGAGATATCTTAGATAAATCAAAATGAAAAGTCTATAGAAATGTTACAGGAAATCTTCATGTTACATTACGGATACTGACTTTTTATTTTATTTTTTATTTTTTGCAGGGATTAAAGTTCCTCTCTTTAGGTGGTAATGGAGTAAGACAATGTTTCTGTGCCTTGTAATCACTTAACTCATAATTATAACAACAGCAGCATCATAATTTCCAAACTTACCAGGCTAGTATTCTTAAATTTTGTTTAGATTTAGCATGATAAATATAATTTCACTTGCTGAAATTAACTTTTCTCTGCCCATGACACCTCCTCCCCCCAGAGCTTGACTATGAAGGAAGCTGAGAGCCTTGACAATGATTTCATAGAATTATTCATGCCCTCAAACATGTTCTATATCAAGACATTGCCTTAGTAATTGTACACGCTTCTATTAAAAAAAAAAAAAAAAAAAAAAAAGGAAAGAAACAACTATTACATGTGCTCCACAATATTGTTCCAGACTGTCTGCAATGAAATATCCTGATCAGATACAAGATATTTGAAGTAAGCAGCTTCAGGATGGTTGGTAGTTGAAAGCACAACAATTTAATTTAGTAGTTGGGTAAAACTGTAAGATCACAAAGAGCTCATGAAATATTTTCAATGTATTTAACAGTCAAAACAAGTGTTTGGTAAAGTAAATTCAGGTGTCTGTTTTTACAGTAAGACTTTTCTGTTCTTAATGAATCTCTGCAGTAAACAGCAAAGCGAATAAGTAAGCTATATACCTACACTGTCTGTTCAGATTTAAATAATTTTATATTTAATTGATTTTTGTTGTCTCTGACACTAACAGTGCAAAATGAAAAGGAGCAAAGCAGCCTAGACAACTTTTGCTACAATACATGACACAAGTTACTATCATATATGAACATACAGACATAACATACATTTTCTCCTCATCATAGAAGTAGACTACTATTTTTCATATTGCAAAAATATCAACTTCCAATGGAAAAAAGGAATAGACCAAAAACCAGAAAGTGTAACAGACTACATAATGTGCCTCTGTTCTTCTGTAGTACAAAAACACTTTCCAATCCCACTGTAATCTGAGTTTACCTTTACTTTACATAGCCTTACTCTTTCCTGAGAGCAACTATTCACTGTTTCAGTCTAGACCAACATCTGAAGAACTGGAGTATTCTGTAAGTCTTTGCTTGAAAAAATAGAGCTTTCATGAAAAGGCAAGTTCATTACTGTTTGTCCTCGTTAAATGCCAAGAACTACAGAGTGCTCTTAGGTATGCTTTGCTAACAGCCAGAGTGTGCTTCCTTACCTAAGACTGTGCACTGACTAGTTTCATTTCTAAGTTTCTAAGGAAACAAACAAACAAAAAAGAGCAATTAATGTTAATTGAATAAGAAAGACACTCACCTCCACGATTTCAGTACTCGAATATCTCGTTAAAACGTGCTCTGCTGGATGTACCACTGAGACTTGTATAAACGTATTCAGCTTCCGATCACGGGTAGCAGCCACTAGATCCTTGCATGCTGGAGACAGTACAAAAGAAAAATAAAATACTCAAATGAAAACTCTGGGAAAACTCTGCCACAGGCACAGGACAAAGCAGACTATACTCCAGCTCCAGCTCAAATCTCCAGAGACAAGCTGTTTTAGCAGAGGAAGTCTCTTGGAAGTAACTTACAGAAATAGGAAGTCACATGCTGCAGAACTGAACTGAGATTTCGTTTCCACTAAAAATACTTGCAGCTTCTGCAAAGCTCCCTACCAGAGGCTCATCAGCTTCAGAATGCAAATGTGCGCATGCACACCCTCACACTTGCACACATTGGGACAGTGGGTAATTTTATACAAGCATTCATTTAATTTGCCATGAAATCTCTCTTAGCAGCCTAACTTGATCATTTCTTTTCTGAGAGTTTTTCAGTATATGACTACTCGAAAGACATTCTAGAGATCAGATTGGTTTATATCATCTGATGTCACATTACAAGCTTTTTAGTAGAACTCATAATAAAAATCTACATAATTAAAATCAGGCAGCAAACAAACAATTCTCTTGTCATTGATTGGCATGCACGTGAGAAGAATAACTGACTTCCGACTACTTTAGATCATTATTAAAACACATTTTACTGGAAAAAAAATATCAAGGGATTCAGTTATTCTTTAATAATTCATTTTTAACTTGTGCTTATAGTGATACAGGTGACTGAGTTAATTTTTTAGACTAAAATACCTCAAGCGTTCTGACATAAAAGCAGAAAAAGCAACAAGAAAAAGAAGATAAAAAAAAAAAAAAGGAGTGGGAAAGAAATAAGATCAGCAGTAGCTACACTGCAGAGAGGACATGTACTGATATGGCATACAGTGGCTCAAAGTTAAAAGCCATCCACCTTACATTCAAGAAGAGAACATGCAACAGAGAATACTAAAATTGGATCTATTCAGTATTTTCTGCAGTTCATTGAGCAACACTGGAATCCTAGAATTCTAAGGCAGGAAAAGAAAAGACTACCATTTTAGGGAGGGTAATTGCTAAAAAAAATAAAAGAGCTGAGGACATTTTGTGGAAGTCTCTGCCAAACAGGGGCTTCCTCAAGTGCAGCTGACCTTTAACTTTCTAAAGGTGAGTCAAATTATCCTCTCAGCAAGCAAACCTGGTCTTATGAGAAAGCAAGGAAAGCTCTGATAGACACAAAAGGCCAGCTCAGCTTGGTTTATACCATTTTTCCTTTGGGCTTGCACCTGCCACTTGAGGATTAAAGAAAACAAAAATGAACCATCCAGCCTTTTGTTAGTAATTTTCCATAAAAGTTACAAGAACAAGGAAATAATTAAATCTAACCCTCATGGGATATCTTGAAGTTTCTTCTTATGTCCAAATTTCCAATGAAATCTTACTGTAAAGTCTGAAACCGACTTTATCATCATTTGGTGGTAAAAGTAGGATAACAATAAAGGTTTCTGCATGGATGGAGACCTTACAAATTAGCACCAGACTTCAATAAAAAGTTGCCAGAAAATCTTTACTTCTAAGGCTCACTACGTTATTGAAGTTACTCTCAATACCTGATAGTACCTGAAGAATTATTTTATTGGATTTACAGAAAAGTATTTAATTAAGTACATCAGATAGGGCAGACACAAATCTATTTGAACTGTATCATCTCCGCAGTTGGTCACAAACCTCTGAAGTAAAAAAGTAACAGCAACCACAACTGACATAAAGAAGCAGTATCAAGTACTCAGAAATTGCAGGTACGCCATTTTCACCTGAAATCTTAGTCTTTCATCACCACCCAATCCTTAAATGGTTGTTCTACTCTATGACTCCATTTTTAGAATACAGCACACTTAAAAATGCTGTTTCAAAGGAGCAATGAGAGTAAATGTTCTCTTCCAGAACCTGGAAAAATAACCGTCAAATTTTTCACAACCATCATAAAGGAAGGGTGGCCAGCTCAATGCAATGGATCTCCAGAGATGACAGGAGGAGAAACTCTGGAAAACTAAAATAAATTAAAAAAAAAACAATAAAATTAAAAAAAAAAAAACAAACCAACTAATCTAAATTAAATTAAAATACACAGCCTCTGGCAAGAATCCTACAGCTAAGCTCTTGTAAAAAGTAACAGTGCATTCTGAATGGAGGTAAATCCCTCAATTACTAACAGCTTGATATACGTATGAGACATCAAATACATTAACTAGATAAAATAAATTCTTCTATCAGCCAATATCACAGGTTTTTATCCCACTGATAAACCTCAAGCAATAAGAAGAATATGCACTAAGAGACCACAGCCTTGGTGAGCTTAGAAGACCACTGATTTCTTTAGTAGTAGGAAAACCCAATCAGTAGATCCTTTTCTTGTAAAAAGGTAGCCTAGAATCTTGAATTTTGCTGGGTGTAGTTGACTGAAAATAACTGATCTGTATTACTCCAATTTGTGAGGATCAGCACAAAGTATCAGAAGACTCTGGGAGCCCCCAGAGCAGAAGTATAAAAGAAATACAACAAAAAACTCATCTATTTGAAGACAAAGTTATTTGTGTTTACTATGACACTGAGTCACTGCCATTCACAACCACCCTTCAGTCAGAAAAGATACTGAATAAGATTGTCACTAGCAGAGGAGAGTTGCGGTGACCTGGTATTTTTCAGTCTGGGCCAGAACACATCATCATACCACTTAAAAATGGCCCAACTAACACATTTTATTTTAAGCAACTTCTCACAAAAGAATGGGACAAGTTCTTTTTATATCCTACCCACAGCCTGGCCAGCTCCACAGCCCCATGCTGAATTAGTGTCCTTTCAACCAGCAAAATCTCTGACAATATTAGGACTTCCCAAAGAAAGAGGCCACACTCTTTGGACAAGGTGAAATGTTACACAGATGCACAATGATGTACAGGATGTACAGTCTTTATTTAAATCCATCTGTTGAACATCATCGGCATGTTAATCAAAAACAGATGAAAATGCAAACGTGAAATGAATAATAAGGCTGTTTTCTTAAGACAGTGAAAGCAGGCAACATTACATGAATATACTTCACATCACAACCTACCATCCAAGCAGACTGCATACACAGGTCACACTACTTTACCATGCTGGAATTAATTTTGCAAAAACTCCACATGAAAACTCAGTGAACTGATGTGACAGCTTGTATTTACATGACTGAAGTATATGAATCTACTCAGTGTGACTGCTGACTCAGCGAGTAAATGCCTGAATCATCCACTGCCCCGGTGATCCCATCTCTGCTAAGCCTACAAGCGTACAATGAATGTTTAAAGGAAGAACTACACTGGGAATAATTTATGCTTTTAGATCAACAAATAAAAAGGTATGAGGGCAAGAAGAAACCATTCCCCCACATTGTAAGCAATGGAAAAGGAAAGAAAGACAACAAAGGAATCACAGTCTGGGCAGCAAGATAAAAAGCTGAAAGGAAGAAACGCTATAGAATAAATTTTCAAACTTGTAGTTATGTATTTTGCAAAATGTTGTGGCCTACGTATGAACCGCCTTACCATTTAAAATGCCTTAAATCAGGAAATAATTTAATAGTTATCATTTAACATTTATTTCCTAAAGAATAAAAGTGAAGAATTGTTTCATTTTCATTGCTGTAGCTGTTCTACAGTTAAGACTACAATATTATTCACAAATCACAGTAAATAAATACTACTCTTCTAGTTGTGCCTATACATTGTTCTACACATTCCAGTTCCACTACTACGTATATAAGCTCTGTGTGCAGTAAGCATAAGCTCTGTAAGTAGGTGTTTGATTCTCGAGTCTTGCCATGTGCAACATTTTAGTGCTCTGTGCACTACACAAACATGCTGGCTCTGATCTTCATCCTTCTCTGTGTGCACATGCAAAAGGGAATGCCTGGTTACTGTTTGCTCATAACTCAGCTATGCTGTAAAACAATAGCAACTTGATTCATGTTTTCACTAACAGAGTCACAGAAGTAAAAAAAAAAATAGTCTGGAAATTCCTCAGCTGAAACTACAGTTCTGACCAGCTGCTCAACACTGCTCCAAGCACTGAATCCAATGAGGATCTGAAAGAAATTAATCTGGTAGGGGAATGGGGAGAATGCAGTACCTCCCTGAACTGAAAAAGCTCCAGCAGCTGGAACAAACTAGGTGGGCAGAAAGAATGAAAGACATCCTCTGCTCAAAGCTGACAGAGTTGTATAAAGCAGGAAGCCAAGGACTATACAAAAAAACTTGGGAAACTGCATTGACAGTGCCGTGTTTATTCTTCTTTGTTATTAGAGGAAATAATAGAACACTGGCGAACGTCTTATCAGCCTAGGGATTCACACAGTTTGTCCACCAGCCTACACAGTAATTTCTGGGGTAGCTTTTCCTCTAATTAGTGATAAAAACAACACAATTCCCCCATTACTTCTTTCCATTTCCCAAACCTAGATAGATTCCAAGGGACCCGCAAGGGACAGGAATTAAACTACACAATACCCCTGTTTTCTCCAGAGCTCATCATTTTGTAAGCACTCCCAACAGAAGATCAGAAGTATCTCAAAAAAGGGGCATGGAAGAAGCTGATCTATCACATACACATATATTTACACGAACGTGCAGTTCAACTTTTTTTTCATTTCACTGGCAATACAGCAGCATTACTATCCCAAAGCAACACAGAATATAAATAATAATGTACAGTCTGCCTTGACAGACTAATTAACTGAGGTACAGATATTCCTTAGTGGGCAAAAGCACATATTAAATAAGAGAAAACTACACTGAGACCTGTGCTATATGCAGAACACTAAACAGTACTTTTTTTGTTGCTGTTTCTGTTTGTTTTGTTGTTTGTGTTTGTTTTTTTTTTTTACCTCTGCCCTGGGGAGTGGTGTAAGAGAAGAAAGCACGCAAAGCCACTGCTTCTGCCTTCACTGCACACTGCTAACCAAGACTGCTGAAAAGAAGACCATCAGCCAGGAACACAAAGGCTTAGGAACACACAGGACAACTTTGGGCACATGCTTGACTTAGGAGTGTAAAGGCAACTGAAAGAGAAAAGAGAACAGGAGAGAGATGTGTCCTCCGTGTGGCAAAACATGCCAGAAAGCAACCAAGGAAAGTGTTGGAGGACCGGTATTATCCCAGAATGGCGTTAATGAGCAGCTTCCCAGATAGAGTCTCATAATAAATCACTACCTTGGGATTAGAAAGAACAGACTCCTACACTGTAAAAAAAGCTTCTTCCACAGCAGTTTCCAGTTGCAAACTCCCAGTAAGATCCACAGTACAACAGTGAGTACTGAGAAAAGAATGCATATAGAAGACTGCATTTAGATTATGCATACAAGTAAGTCAAGCTCCACTCGTTTTTACCTAAGTACAGTCTAAGATCACAGCTCCCATCTCTGGGGATGAGAGACTTGTATGAAAATATGTTTCTCTTCTCTGGAATGCACAGCTGGTTGCTAAAGTAACCTAGTTGTATCACAAGGAAATGCACGTACATAATACAGTTAAGTATTCCTCAGATGCTTGTAATTAACAGTGGGAAGAATTCTTTTTTTTTTTCCTCCAACCATCGAAGAAAAAAGAGATGACGAGGAAGTTATATTACACAAAACAAAGATCTCCATCACATTTCCACAAACACGTTTGAAGAAAAAAAAAAATAAAAATCAGAGTTAGTGATACTCACTGCAATTAAAATATCAGTATACTGAGAAAAAAATATATAAATCATTACCCACCCAATTTGCAGATAAAATAGTACAGTTGTTTAATAAACACTCAAAGAGGACAGAAGCATGGTCTGCTGGTTACAAAACACTGCATGCTAGTGGAGAGCTGGGATATGTGATCATGCCCAGGAGTTGAGATGCCAGCCATACTCTAATTCATTTGTATAGGAAATGCTAGATCTCATCGGAATTACCACCTTGAATATCGGAAGTGTTGAATTCCAAAGCAAGCTCTGCCAGCTCCAGGTTTTGCAGTACTTGAGAAATATCAGTTTGTTGCATATATATTGTATTTTGCCTGACGCCTAATTCTGGACTAGAGCACTACATACAGGACTTTAAAATAGTATTCTTCCTTCTCCAATAAAATAAAATAAATGCAAAGGTTTGGAGCGTAACTTTTCTCAGGAGAAATAATAGGCATTTCCTGAGTGTGGGTTTCAGTTTTTTGAATATGCAAGAGCAGATATTTTTCACACTGCTTCCCTGCCATTCAGCCTAGACAACTCTAGTTATTTATAGAGCTTAAGTATGATAGATGCAAGAGAGTCAGGAAACAGGCTGACTGGATCAACATACAGCTCACAGGCATTGTATTTTCAGTGGTGAAATGAATGCAATGGTACTCACATTAACCCTCATTCTGCGCAACTGACATTCGAGCAGCGCAGTTAACCCATGACTAACTTGTTAGACGATCTGCTTCCTGCAAGCTCATCACTCACAATCATCACATTCTAGCTTTATTTAGAATTGTATGTAAGATGTCTGCCTCCTCTGTGTTCTCTTAACCTAAGCTACACTGTGGCACCAAGGTCACAGAAGCAAACTTCTGGCATTAAGTCATGAAACAGATGATAAAATGTTATGGCACAGTATTTTAAGAATTCTTTAACTTCTGATGCTCAGAATATTTCTATCTTATAGTAACATACTCAGTTAGAAAAATGCAATTCTTTCCAAAGAGTTTACATTTCTTTATTGAGTATACCATACATAACTGAACAGGGAACTCTTCTCATATTCTGTAGTAGTTGCAGGACAGCACAGCACCGCTTTTGCAGCTTTAGATTTTTAGCTATTGCATTTACATTCTGTTCAAAATAATCCTGATCATGGTGCAACCATGGTATTTTTTTTTAATTATTTTTTTAATTATTTTTAATTATTTTTTAAATGGTATTTATGCCTTGCCCTGAAGGTGTCTTCATTCCCTGGAGAGAGCAATAGGGAAAAAAAAAAAAAAAAAAAAAAAAAGAAGAAAAAGGCTAGCAGCCTAAAAAAACTGCTATCCATAACACATTCCAAAATATATTCCTATCAAAGTATGTTTTTATATGAATCTGCTGCTGTTCTAAAGATGTAATTTATTTTGGCATAGTTGGCATTTTAGAATGCCACAGAAAGGTTTAAATGTCCTGGAAACAGAGCTAAATATCACTTCTTCCTTCACCTTTTCCCAATATTGTCATAGCAAGTTTCTAATAAAGAAGAAAATTTGCTGTAATTTCCAGTTTCCTCACTATCCTATAAACAGAGAGACTACAGGCTTAAGCTCCACTTGAAGAATTAGTAGAGCAGTGAACAGTATGAAGACTTCCCTTTTTCTTTTAACTGTGCATCCCTTTATACTATAAGCTCACAGCAGGTACATAGAACTTAACAGATTCTGTAAATAAAATAGATACTGTTCATTTCTTACTTTCTCCATCTTTGCAGAAATAAATTTAGAAAAAATATCAGCAATATCACCAGAAGACAAAAAGAAACAAGTTCCAAGTCTCTCACAGTTCTCAGTCTGCCACATCTTTCCTCATTATAGCAGCATATGGTGCTTACTTTGACATGAGCGTTTATATAGCGCTGTACCAGTTGACAAATGAAACATTACATAGTTTTGATCCTTAGTGCACAGTATTACCTTACAATTCTCTAGAGCAATCTTTTTCTCTAATATGTAAAGAAAACACAGCTGTTCTTTAGGTTTACCACAGATATATTTTTTCATGTGCATCCTCGTAATACACATTCAGAACTGTTGAAGAAATTTCCTTTTGATAATAAAGACATACAATTAAGTAATAGAGTCCAGCAATTACAGGCTAACTAACTATGTGGTCAGAGCCCTGTTGTCCATGAGAAACTGCTAGTGAATACCACTATTCATTTCTTTTTCAAATGATAATGTACAAAGAAATATTAGTTAAGGGCTAAAACAAATATTCGTTTATTTATGTAGAGTGATTTCCTCATGAATTTGACATTAACATGCAGAATTAAACATTGCTTCTCTTAATCTCAACTGAAGCACATTCAGATCTTAGTTGAAAACACTCCTAGTTTTAGACCCAGTTCATTTACCATCATTACAGTCAAAAATCTTCATCTTACCAGAAGTTAAAAATTCTGGTCTTTAAAGAATCAAAGTCTTCCAAATTCATGAAAATAAAATTCTGTACTCATCCAATCCCTGTGAAATATATTTTCAATGCAGCATAGAGGTTTTTATATCATGCTGTCAGCTCCAACACTTGTTTTGAGCATTTAAACAATATTCCACAAGATATTCAAGCTTTATTTTTTCCCCCCAATTTAGCTCAGTCTATTTTATTTCCATTTTATATTCCATACAGCTAGAAAGAACTACACTAAAAATGCGATTAACCACAAAAACTGAAGTGTCCATAGCAGTATTAAAAACTTTGTTATCAACAGAAGATGTGGGCAAAATAATGAAGAAGAATATAAGTAACTTAGTTTGTTCTCAGCAAAGTCCTTCCCAAGAACCTCAGATAAGTGAGACTGCTTGTAATGTCCACAGCACCATGCTGCATCCAATATCACATAGAATTTTGCAGTGCTTTGAATACAATTCTGTTCGCTCAGAGCCTGCAGGGGAGCTTCATTTTCAAGTCAAACCTCACTGTAGGACACATATTCCAAAAATAAGTACATCTATAACTAACGTGTTCAAAAAGAGAGGATGACTTTAGTCTTCTATTAATTAGATGTTTTTCTTTTTATAGAACTTCTGATCCTTCATACAAGGATTAAAAAAAGAAGTCTACTGGGAGACACTTTATAACAGGAAAACATTACCACAATTATTTCTATAGGCATATTTAGAGAAGTATTTAACAACAGTCATTTGAGAAACAAACATTCAGTAAACACAGTGCATTACCTTTAAATACCTAAAAAGTCAAGAGATTATGCTTTGAACTACTTCAAAGTGTTTCTGTTACTATAGTATCGGCCTAGCAAAACAGAATTGTTTCACATCCATTTAATCATTACTGTTTTGTACAAGAGGCATGAATTAAATGACTACTGTAAACTGCAAGTCATTTCTTTGCTTTTTGTCTCCCAAATTATCCAGGCTCTTTTGGAATTATAAGGTGACTAACATCCAGCAGAAAAGCAGACAAGGAAAGAGATATGAGGAAATCTCCAAAGAATTTTTTATTAAGTGTTTTGCAGACCGGGCTAGAAGACCAACTGCAAGAAGTGCCAGGAAGAAGTCAAAAGTCAACTCACAAAAAGGCAGATGCCCACAAGTGGATTTTAAACAGAGTACTTCACACACCTGCTATCTAGCTCAGGAGATATTTAAAATCTCCAGGTATTTAAGCTTTCAACTGCAAGAGATCCTCATGTATACAAAGGTCAACTTCTGGGTACATCTCAATCACCCTAGCTTGGACAATGCTGTGCAGCAATGCCTCTATCTCAGGCCCTGTCAAGATTTGCAAACCATGTACCTATCTTCACAGTCCTGGGCTGGCAGGAGGTGACAGGGCACAGCTGCTAGTCCATGCTCTATAAAAAACATCAATGCTTATTTCCTTCACAACAGACCCAGCGGGAAGGCTGAAGGAGAAATGTTGCCAGAACCCCTTTGAATTCAGTTAAGCAGTGGACCAGAAAGAGGTCAGATGCAGATGGATCCAAGTTTATCATTCTGTTCACCGCTAACTTAGCAGCCACAAAATACAGAAAGTTACTAAATGCATTCAAGTAGACATTCAAATCATCCTCTTGAAATCATCCCACCTTGATTAAGCACCAAAAACAAACCCCTCCACCCCAAAAAAGGTGAAGAGTTACTAGCAGCAGGGATAGAGGTGACAAAATAAGAATATGAACGGTAATTTCTATATATCATATTAAAATTGTCACTGAAATTGGATCAAGGATACAGTAATCATCCTGAACTCATGCCCACCCTCTTGGTAAAGGGCACTAACAATAAAAGAGTCATTCTCAGCTGGTCTTTCAGCCAATCTTGTCCTCAACTTTTTCATGCATGGTAAAAGGAGAAAGTTTCAACTCGGGATGAAAAGTGTCCATTTGAATTTTACTCCTAGACAGTAGTGCTGTAAATATATATTCAGTAACAATTTTCTGTTCTACGTTAACATTTTACAAGTACTTTTGCTAATAAGTCTCCCCTAGGAATATACATAAATAAATAAGCAAACCTTCACACGCAAACATAAAACAATAGAATATGCACCAATCAGATATTATCCCAGGCAATTAAAATTTCATTTCCAGTTTTACTCAGCTCTCTATGCTTCCAACTTGTGCCTTGCCCAAGAAACAATTCATGCTGATATCAGAAGTGTGCTTTCCTGAATCATGCTAAACACACCATGAAACAGTTCATAAGAGAAGTTCTCTAAAACTGCTCTAGTTCAGACAAATAGCAACAATTATAAAAAGTCTAATTTCAACATAATTGTAAGAGATTATTTAGAGATCCTGAAGGATTTATAGATCAAGCCAACACACACCTTATTACTGATGTATGCTACAGAGCATTTTAAGAGTCAGTTACAAGCCAGTCACTAATAGTCGGCTCTAAAGAGGGCCAAAAAAACTTTGCCATGTTAAATTACATGGCAAATCCCTGTCACATATTCCAGAAAGACTTTGGTCATAACAGATGTGTTGAATTCAAGCCCAACCCCTTTGCCAGAGCACAATGAGCTACAGCAGGTTTCCCAGAACTCTGTTGAGTTTTAGCCTCTCCAAGGATAGAGACTCAACAGCCTCTATGGGCTGTTTTTCCATGTTCTGATAGAATTTAAGTATCTTAACTTGCATCTATTGCCTATCCCACTTTCACAGAGTATAACAGAAGAATCTGGCTCCTCATCTTTACTGCCTCCCATCTCCAGCCACATACTTATACACATTATTGACTGTGTATATCTTCCCTAGGCTGCAGTCCCAGCTCTTTCTTTCAGCCTCTCCTCATATGAAGGATGCTCCAAGTTCCTAAATCGTGTTGTTTTTCACTTCCTAAATGACCTCGTCCAATTATTCAAACATACAATCTATTTCTTACATCTGCACAGCAGACCTCCCAGAACCATATAGGGCATTGGACAGAAGGAAAAACTGACACTTCAGCTACTGGAAAACAAAATAAAAAATAAAAATAACTCTTAAGTAATCTTTGCTGTATATACTATTTCTCGATAAATAGAAGTTTAAAATTAAAGCAAAATTAATAGACATTGCTGTTTGATGAAAATCAGCCCCTTTAACAGGCAAAACAGAGTAGTTATGTAGAATTTATAAAAGTGAAGCTTATTTCTAGTAACACGCACTACGGACTAAACTAACATGTATTGATGAAAATATTCTGCAGACACTCCAGGTCTACTCAGCCTCTTTGACAACAACAGCATGTTTTAAAAAAAATCAATTATTTTCCCAGACCAAAAGTCAGCTTCCTGGAAGGTAGGGAAAGGCTGGAAGACAACAGCGGTGCCAGGACTGCCATAAAAATCTTTGTTGTAGGTAAGGAAGTCTTACAGAGTTTTCTGTAAGAACAAAGGAATACTTCAGCTTGAACTGGCTTGTTGCTCTCTGTGTATAAATATCTGCAATAGAAATGATTCTTAGTAAGGATCAAAATAGCCCTCTTCATCCAGAAGAGCTTCCCAGAACCACAAACTAATCACTTGTGGTTGTATCACTACATATCAGATAAGCACAAGGCCATCAGATCATAAAAGAGCTGTACCTGCAGCTGTGTTGGTCGTGCAACAGGAGAAATGGGCTAATTGCAAGCCTCCTCTATGAAGGTGTTGTCACAAATGTTCTTTCACTAGAGAACTTGTTAAGTAAGGTAAACCACCATCATCATCTCCCCTCTCCAGCTCAGTCATCATATCATACAAATCTTTCCTACCTATGCTTTTCTATCATTCTGGCAGCCTAAAGATTAAAGGTGTAATAGGCCAAACACATGCACACCCGCACCTCCAAAATCAAGGCTCAATTAATGAGATGTAAGAGGTCCACATGGAATTCATGCATGGAAATCTAAAGAGTCACTTGAGAGAAAGGGGTTCAAAAACTAAACTAGAAAGAGTACATAGGCAAGAAAAACAGAAGGAAATATGCAAAGTAGGTGATGTATTTTTGAGAAAAAGCAGGACGATAAAAATAATGAGGACAAAAAGCAGTGGTGTGTGCTGAAAATAAATTCTCTTTAGTTTAATGATCCTTAATCCTAAATTCCACTGAACTACTTTTAAAATACCCTGGAAACACAAGTTTTCAGTTAAGTCAGAATAATTTAAAAGATTTTCATGTTCACTGGAATGCCTAATACCTCAGAAAGCAAGCATTAAGCTTGTAAAAATACTAAGAAACAAATTAAGGTAGCAACTGAGTTGCTTTTTGGTGGTGTTTTTTTATAACACCTAAGTAACAAACTAGCACACCCAATTTTGACATAATTAAATGTCCACCTATATCAATAAATTCTTCAATAACTCTGGAAATCTTTTCCTATGTAACACTCAGTAACACTTACAAGTTACCATAAAGGTTTCTAATTGCTTTGAGTATTCTAGCTCAGGATCCAGAATCAGTTCAGGCAAAGCAGGGTGAATACCCATATCAGTAAGAATTAAGGTAGATTAACCCATGCTTAGACTGATCTCCTGTAGTTATTCAGCTTCCAGTCCTTCACCTCATCAGGCACTGAGTTCATACTCAACCTCCCAGAAAACTTCACATCTTTTAATGGATACACAAACCTTACCCCTTTGAAATCTTAAGACAGAAAAGAATCTGAAAAAAACAGGAATCAACATTTATGAAACCAACAAGTAAAGTGTGAAGTAGACCAAAATTACTAGTTTCAGTATTAAAAGGAAATTGAGTTTACTGAAAAGACTAACAATTTTATTTAAGATTTGAAAAAGGAATACTATTAGCCTCATTTTCCCACAGCCATATAAATACATTGATTTGATACATTTCAGAATTTCTAACAGAAGTTAATCCTATTATCTGCTGCATCACTTGAGAACTAAGTTGATAAAACCCTGTTTCTCAGAATTGTTATATTCCATAAAAACCCTTCAAGTATTAAATAGCTTTTCAAATTCAGGTATCTACAACTTCTCTCTAAGTAGATTAGGCATAGCTATTCAAGATTTATCTCTAGATGCATTTATATCAAAACATGACAGTCACAATCTTTATTCTGTCAGATTTAAAGGAAAATGTTTTCCTTAATCACAGCCCTGTTTGGTACACATTTGTATTTACAAGATCATCACCAATTTTTCCCTGGTAGATCAAAGGAAAAAAAAATGCTTAAAAGCAAAAGTGTCCAGAAACAAAAGAGATTTAAATTACACAGAGTTGGAGAATACTACCTGAAACATCCTCACAGTATTAATGATTCATATTAGGAAGTTTGCTGGAATATTTGCCAGGAATATTTGCTGGAATCTTACTGGAATATATTGCGCCATCATGATCTACCCAGCATTTCTATTTCATCACATACTCTGATCCAATTCAAAGCAAATAAACATCACTGCACGTAAGCTCACCATGGTGAATAACTGTTACATAGCAAGGTGTTACACAGAACTTTAGTTTTTATAACCTGCACAGAAATTAAATTTAAGCAAGTCCTAAGTGCTTATTGAACATCACTAAGAAGCAAGGCATGCCAACAAGTTGCAAGCATTTCCATGACCACTTCTATGAAGAATTACCTCTTAACAAACACAAAAACTAAGCAGATAACACAGCAAAAACGAATCATGCTCTACTAGGTATATAATGGGTTGTCAACCACAATACATTGCCATATAGAGAATAGATATCTATCTCTATATATGTGTATTTCTCTACTTAGATTCTACACATATCTCTCTACAATATATATTATATAATATAGAGAGAATACGTATGAATATAAATCAACAGAAAAATTATAAATATGAAATATTTCCTTGTGTAATATTTATACATACTTATTTTGTTATGTAACAGAAATATCATACAAGGAGAATTTTTCAAATTGCAAGAAGCAGCCAGAACACAAGTTGAAGAGCTTCCCAATTTTCACTACTGAGGATTTTTTGAGCCTTGCATATTCAGCCATACAATTAGCACAGACTGATATTTAAAGACTATGACAGAATGAGGCAATGCAAATTAAGACAACTCCTACCCTATAAGGACAGAAGGATAGATTTCTGAATTTATGTTTTATTAAGTTGTTGGGTGAGTTTTTTTGTTTGGTTGGTTTTTGGGTTTTTTTAAAGAATACATGGTTTAATATAGTGAGTACTGTAGGTGTGCAAGCCAAGCTGGCATAATGCATTATGCGAAGGTGGGAGTGAGGGCTGAAATAATACAAAGGACAAAGGTGGAATGGGACAACTTTGTACATATCTTCAGTCATTTCACCGAATCAAGAACATACAGCCAAGATTTTAGAAGACACATGAGCAAACAAATCTCCAGTCTAAATGAACTACAGTTCTTTAATTTACTTATTTTTCTACAGATAACATGTAGTACTATGTAACATTTTGTACACAAATTCTTCACACATGCATGCAGGCACACACTGCAACTCCAAGAAGGCAAAACTCTATCTTACCAAGACTGAACTCCAGCTTTGGCTCGTTTGCAATTCTCTGAATACCTTCCAAAGTTAAAAAAAAAAAAAAAAAGGAAAAAAAAATAATTTAAAAAAAATGGTTAGAAATAATCTGATTTCAATATCTGGGTTTGTTGTTTTTTTTGTGTGTGTGTATGTGTGTTGTTTTTGTTTTTTTTAATACCATCTAAAATACCATTCACATGCTTAACTCATACCATACCAAATATCTGCCATGATGAGTGGAGTAACACTTTATACTAAAAGCTCAGTGAAATAAATCTTTGCATGAAATATTTGACCAAAAAATAGAAATATTAATAATAATAATGTTTCTTTTTAAAAGTAACTTTTCATTGCTGAGAAAGAAAACTAAGAAAGAATTATGGGTGGGGTACACATAAGATTCAGTCACAACAGCTATCTACAGATTTAATATTTTTCAGACAAATATCACTTTCTTTTTTTTTAAGTGAGTTTACCATTGCATTAAAAATGGAAACAAAAAGTATATCACGTTAAAGTACATAAATCACATCAATCAAGTAAAATATACAAGTGTGTTACACAAACTGTAAAACAACAAAAAACTCTACTCCTTAATAGAAAATACCACTACATTTTTTTCATATGCTAAGGAAAAGAAAGAGTATTTTAGTTCCTTTCATTTTGGAGTTCTAGTGCATATTTAACAGGAAAGGGGTAGAGATGATAAAGGAGTGAACCGCAGAACCACAACTATAGAAACACAGAAAGGATGATAATAAATAATATTTGGTTGTTCACCCTCAGCAGGAAGTAATTGAATCATAACTACAGTATTGATTAAACTTGTAGAAATGAAACTGTTTCACATTCATGTGCTGTCTCATCATCATCTTGTCATCATCATCAAATGATCATACGTTGTATTCACAAATACCAAACAAACTGCTCAAATTTGGAAGAACCAGGATAGTATATAAAATGGAAGTAAGAATCTTGTTGCAATTTTAAAAATAAGATAGCTGGTTTTACTCCATGAAAACAATGTTGTAGAACAGGTCTAGTGCCACACTGTTATCACTATTGTAGCTAATCATTCATATGCAGGAAAAAATTAACAGCTGGAAAGCATTGAAAGGCCTCAGCCAGTAAGAAATAACAAATAAGATTCCTTATTTATTTTAAAATAGAATTATAAAAAATTCTCTGATGACAAATTTCTCAGAGTTCAACTTCATCACTAGCACATTCAGCATATTGGAACATTTTTATGAGTATGCTGGATACAGACTTGATTGATAAATCAGACAACTGAAATCCTGTACACAGCAATACAACGTGGTTCAGGCCCCTGTGAATCAAACATGGTTCAAAATATGTCTTGATGCTTTCAAACCCCAAAGTGCTTTCATATCACATAGTACAATGTATCTTTAAAAGATGTTACCAAGTTCTCTAATTTAAGTATCACTAAAGCTTACTTAACAAAGTTATCAAAGGTATCAGGTTGTCTTACAAGTCCACATGTTCACACAGAACAAAAGAATATTTAACTTTCATGAAGAAAATAGAGAAAAATGCTAGAAACGTAGTAATTACATATTTGTTTCCCTGAACATTATCTGAGTAACTGAAAATGTAACAGGTAATAATAGTTAAAGATAACAGTTATCAGTTTGCTGCATCTACAACTGCAACTTGTCATCCAGCAAATTAAACAGCATTACGTACACTGCTTGAGACATTCTCTGTAGTACTACAAATTCTTGTGCATTATTACTGTACCATTCAATAAAACGAGCATGTGCACTTACTCGTAAGCTGTGGCTCTCCTAGGCTGTCTATTTGTGATGAAGGGAGAAACTGTTGTGCTTCATCTGATGCTCTCTCCTCTTTGACCTCCATGATCAACCTCCAGAGCTGATGAATTTTATTCCTCAGACTTTGAGTTTGCCTCTCCCAGTGCCACAGACCAAGATTCACAGTCCGTTTTTGATGCAGCTTCAGGGTAAAGATCTGGTTCTCCACTCTGAATTTCAGCTATCAGAAAACATTAACACTATTTTTAGCAATTCTTTCTCAGACAAGGGATCACAACAAAATTGATGCCGTGCACCACTAAAACCACTATGTTTCTTCTGTCACAGACCCATGCACCTCATTTACCTCTTGTATCAAACCCCTATTCTTACATACTTAGTGCAATACAAAGCTTATCCATGGAGTGCTTCCAAAAGCAATTAAAATATTGCTAAACAAGGTGGCAGAATCAAATTGAAATGGGAAGATCTTTTTCAGTACAGATTCTGCAGCCCAGCAGGTGCCTATCAGAACTGCTAACATAAAGTAGAATTTGATTTAGCAGGGGCAGCAGACAGACAGAGGCAGTGGGATTTAACAGAATGTGTTCATCAGTTCTCCTATTAGAGCTGACCTTTAATGCTCAGTGTTTTATTCATCCTTGGCAGAGTACTGCTCATCAATACATAGAGATAATTTAGCATGACATAGTTCCTCTGAAAAGATCTACCAAGTTGTTCATGAGAGTTTCTGCCGTCATTACTATACAAGTCTTGTACTGTTCTGCCTGAAGTCTAATTGCTTAACGATCAGGTTTTTCAAGGACAAATGTAAAAAGGAACAGGGGACATGATTTAGAGGAGGGTTGTTAGTTAGGATAGCATAGTTAGATTGTGGTTGGACTCAGTGATCTTTAAGGTCTTTTCCAACCTGAGCGATTCTATGGTTCTAAGGAATTAAATAAGCTGAAGCTTCTATGGAAATGCAGGTAAGAAGCAAGGGTCAGTCATTTGATTAGAATTAGCACAGAAAGAATAAACAACTCTTGGGCATTTAAAGTTCTGTGACACAGGCAACTTCACAAAGTCACAAATTCCATGTGACGTTTTCTGCAATACACACAATTAAGAATGAACTGGAAAAGAAACAAAAATTAATGTCTCTTTAAAAGATGTTACCAAACGACTCAGAAACATAAACCTCTATCAAGTATCTGTGTTACTTAAGGACTTAATAATTTGGTCAAAATCATTTTGACCTGAATGTACCATAGATAATACTGCTGGATGAAACAGAACACTTATGTGCTTTCATAATTAGCTCAAAGCCAAACAACCTAAAAAACTTTCCCATATACAAAGTGAACTTATTTCCCTTTTCCTAAATTGAGCATCTAACCTTGGGCACTTACCCACATATGTTATTCTAAACCTATTTGCACTTCATAAACTAAACATCTGTCACTTACAATTAACTATGCTTTTATTGTTATGGAGGACAAAAGATGCAAACCTCAAATCTGCAAGTCTCTTAAGATGGTGTTGGCACAAATCCCAGCAGAGGTGAAACAAGTATTTTTGTCTGGTAGTGGATCTAAGGAAATGTAAAATATGTGGCTGCAGCTGCTGCTAAGAATTCTAGACCAGCAGGACTACAGAACTCAAAAGGAACAAGAGGGAAGTGAAGAAGAAACTGGTGAAGCATCCTTCTGCTTTTCCCGGTAATTGGAGAAGAGCTAATAAGAGCTCAAAATCTTACCTCTAGACCCAGAGTCTGTGAAACAATGTATTCAGCTCTTGTGACAAGAATATTCACAATCTGGGGGTGATGCAGATGTTCTCTTTATCCCTGTTTACACGCAAGATAGACTTGCCTTGAGTGACCAAACCTGAACAAGCTGATGTTTACTGTTTGTGAAACATGAGCTTAGACACAGAAAATTCATCTACAATGTCACATGTGATTTGCTAAGATATCTGAGATGCCCTAATCAAAATTTTCTAGCAGTCATTCTAATTAAAAAATATATATATTTCCGTGCACACAAAACACCTGTTTGTACCATTCAGCCTTTAAAATCCTAGACACTTTTTAACAGAAGTGGTTAGGATATCCAACATGCCTTAACTAAAACTGTTTAACAAGCAAATGCTTTGCAGCCAAAATTTGAATGTGCTGAGAGGTTCTTTTTCTCTCTGCTCTTTATTTACAGATGTAAATAGGAACAGTGATTTTGCCTCAAAACATTCTGCCACTAGCTAAATAAAAAACATCTGCTTTAGAGGGAAATCAATGTTTTGCAATTGAAATCATTCTATTTATACTTATCTCTCAGACTGCCAAGCACAAAAGGCATGCTGATTCATACTTAATATGCATGTAACCAGAAACTGATAGTGAAATGCAGTAGGAATGGACATAATTCAGCACATTCTGACCTAACAGGTGCCAGTTTTGAGATCTCGAAATCCATTCTAAGCTAATCACTTCAAAACACTACAGTCTGCTATATTTAGTTCTCTGGAATACTCAAAATTAAGTTCTCTGAAAGAATATAAATGTTCTCCAAATATATTAGTCTCTGCCAGCGTAGGAAGTTTTATTCTGCAGAACATACAGCTGGTAAGAAACAGTTCATACACAGAGAAATACAGGCACTGTCTTCATCATTTTCTAAATGCGCGTTGGCAAAAATGTCTGTGGCAACAAGGAGAACAGGTTTACTCATATAATAAATCATCATCTTAACTATTATTTTAAATTTGATATAAAAGTTTTTGCTCAGATACCTAAAGACAGGTTGCAGCAGGAAAGCACAACTGAGCTGCAATGAGGCTTTCTGAAAAACAAACTGTGTATCGACAATCTTCACATCTAGTGAAGGACTCAAGGCGGTAGTGGACATATTGATGGAATCATATTTGTACTTAGACATCCTACACCAGAGGATTTCATGGGTGAGCAAAAAAACAAACAAACAAACCTTTTGTACTACAGGGTTTCTGTAGAAAATACAAAAGATTTTGTATTATGCTCTGTTATTGTTGACATCAGTTAGTTCTGGGGAAAAAAAGCACATGTTTTTGAAAGTGTTTACTGCTGACTTCAGTGAGACCAGTTCTCTATCTGGCGCAGATTCCTACTTTTATTGTTAAGACATAAGCTTTGAATGCAAGATTTAGGGAAACAATACCACTATCAGCACCCACTTGGGGATCTCCAGTAGCAGAATGGTAATTTTCATCTCAGTGCTGGACATCTGAGATATATTTTTTTCTTAAGTTCTGTGGCATAAATCCAAGAAAAATCTTCATTTGCACATGAACACAACGGCTTTCTTTCAGAACCCCTTCTTTTCCTCTGGTGAAACAAAGGAGTAACCCTTCCAAACAAACACTTCACAGCCCATATAAAAATGAAAATTGTATGTTTTTACAATATATACCTTTACATTTTTTCTTCTTGATCAAAGAAAGGTCTACAGAACTACAGGAACCAACATAGTATCTTTTGATAGCTTGAATAAACCCATAAAATAAATGAACTGTGATTCAGTCATTCTGTCTCAGACACTGAGATGCTGACATAACCTACAGGAATCTGACAGCATTCATACTGGTAGTAGAATTGTACAGTGCTAATTGAAATCACTTTATGAATTGGCACTATACAAAGCTTTGTCCTTAGCTTTTCCCAGGATATCTCATTTGTTTCACAGAAACTAGCAGAGTGCTTAAATGAAAGGTAACTGCTAGCATACTATATTAACACAAGAGTAAATCTAAAAGTATGGCAAGTTGGACATATTCTTCATATTTCCTATTAAACTCTAGACCACAGCTGCAATAAATAGCTGTATATCAAACTGTTTCCTCTCACATTTCTACCCTGTCAAATTGAGCTGGTCATTGGTGATTGGCAAAAATCAGCTAATCAGCCTCACAGGAAAAGGGAAGGGGAGGAGGAAGCAACACTAATTCTAGTGCATGGCACTGATGCTCAGCATTAGCACTGATATTTGTATAAGACACTGAAAGCAAGCCTACAGCCAAGGTGCCATTTGTGACATCTACAGGAACAGGTTCTGTAGCAGGGCTCTGTGTTTACAACAGGTGGAATTCGTACTTGGGACTATACAAACATGCATCCACTTGGCCAGCAATAATGTTTTGCTGCACACACATTATTAAGCAAAGTTATGTAGTCCAGAAATTTCCCAGCTTTCACACTGTATAAGAACCTTCAAACTTCTTTTGACTTCCTGTCCCTTGATACACAGAGAGGACAGAAATGGAGGTATCACATACACTGATGTTATGGAAAGCTCATCTGGTCCAGAGGCTACACTGCTTCTACTCCTTATTTCATTAACAGGGACTCTTGTTAGGGTCAGAAAGCAGATAGAGGGGGGAAAAAATAGTCTGTTAATACAGCCTTTTCTGATATAGACTCTGCACCAATAACTCTTTCTGAAGCTTGACCTCAGCAGAGCTTCTCCAACTGAAGTCAGTATATAAAGTTGTGGTCCCTTAGGACTTCTGCAGCTCAAATAAAGAATTCAGCCTCTCTGCTCTAACAGCACTTCTGTCAAATAACAAAACAACACACAGAAAAGCTGAAATATCCCCAAAGTACTGAAGTATCTTCTACTCTTAACTCTCTTTAGTCAGAAGTGTATTTTGATATTAGTTTCATCATCCCAGAATAACTTCTTAAATTATTATATTCACATTTTAATTAAACCTAAATTTCCACCAATTTTCAATTCAACACTATCAACTGCCTCTTTCCTTTGCAAATACTTGGGGAAAAAATTCTTGTTAAAAGTGTCTCACTGTTTTAATAATTACTGGGAATTGATCCTTGCCTTTCAAAAGACTGTATAATAGACTTTTAAAAATAAAGTAGAATACAGTAAATGGGAAATGCTGTTTGCTAAAACTTCTTTGATTTGGTATTGCTTTTCAGTTTTGTTTTGTTTTTTTCCTTAAGATAGTTCTATTGCTCTATTTCACCAAATATGTAAAAGTATCAGGAAGACTGATCAAGACTGATTAAGGAGAGTTATAAAGTTAATGTTTAACAGAGAACAAAATTAATTACTGTCAGTATTTGAATTAAAACATGTAGAAAGCATCTGACCAGTGACCATGATGACAGCCCCTCCTTTTCTAGAGGGTAAAGTTTTTCCCCTTCCATGCCAATATACATACACGGAGCATTAAAGGATCCCTGTTCACTCAAACTAGCAAAATGCATGTTCTCAGCAGTGAGAAATGGTCGGGAATATCAATGAACCATTGTCACTCTAAAATACAAAGCACTGTCACAGCTAACCAGCATATGCTGTAATAAAAGCAGAATGAAGCTTTGATACGTAAATTATATCTGCAGGATATTTCTAATACAGACATCAGAGGCATTTAATTCACAAAGCTGACTGAATTCTATATGCTGATGCATTTCACGTTCAAATTGGTATTGATGAAATCATCCCATGGTTACTCATGATGCTATGCTAATCTTCCTTTGGAACTTAAATTCTCAATCAAAGATAAGGAATTTAATTAAGAATTTTATCTTCTATGGTTGGGCCTTTGTTTTTCTTTTATTTATTTTACTTTGCAATTCTGAAATAAACTTTTGGGAATTACCATTATCATCTGCAATTAACTCCCCACAGAAGCTCACAAAAAAGATTGAAGTATTTGAAATAAACATGGCATGATACAGAACTTTGTTTCCTCAGATTGTCTACTGCGCTGTAATAATTTGTTTCTTTTAATACCAGCAGACTTTAAAACGTGCCCTACCTTTTTGCTGCCCAAACAGCACACCTTTACAGACCACACAAGTATTTAAGCACCACAACATCACTGAACGCAGCATTCACTGAATGCTGGATAAAGCTTTTGCACAGAAATGGACTGATTTTGCAAAACAGAAGCTGAACCATAACTCTACTTCAGTTGAGGCAAGCTTCAGAGATCTCAATCCTCTATTCAGTTCTGGAAGAGTAACCTTGTTGTATGCCTCAGTTAGTCCACCTACAAAATGGGAAGTGATACTGACGCGCCTTTCCAAACCACCAGCGTTTAAGGAAACAAAATGTTCCGTGTGGTTTATGTACCACTTGCAAATGGAAAAAGGGAATGCTTGCCATCTTAGTGGTATTTCTACATGTAGACCTTTTGCCTGACACTCTGCAAGATGTGCCAGTTAACTATAATGTTGCATCAGAAACCCTGTAGTCTTCCTGTGTTCCCTCACCCTTCCCCTTGCCTCATTAGCCCTACCTGGATGCCAGAGCTCTTAGTTTCTTACTTCTTACTGAGAAACTACACACAATACTCCTCTGGACCCTCCCCAAGAGCTCCACATCCTCCTTGTACTGGGGGCCACAGGCCTGAATGCAATACTCCAGATGGGGCCTCACAAAAGCTGAGTAGATGGGGACAATCACTTCCCTCTCCCTGCTGGCTCATGTCCAGCTTCTCGTCTACCAAGACCTCCAGTCCTTCCTTCTCCTCAGGGCTGCTCTCAAGGAGATCTTCCCCCAGTTTGTGTGAATACCTGCGATTGCCCTGATCCAAGTGCAGCACCCTGCACTTGGCCTTACTGAACCTCATTAGGTTTTCATGGGCCCACTTTTCCAGACTGTCCAGGTCCTTCTGGATGGCTTCCCTTCCCTCCAACGTATCGACTGCACTGCTCAGCTTGGTGTCATCTGCAAACTTGCTGAGGGTGCACTCAATGCCATCGTTTGTGTCATTGATGAAGATATTGAAGAACACTGGTCCCAAGACCAACGCCTGAAGAAGCTTGTGACCAGACTCCACCATGACACAGAACCATTAATCACAACCCTTTGGCTGTGTCCAGCCAGCCAATTCCTAATCCATTTAACAGTCCATCCTTCAAATCCATACCTCTCCAGTTTAGAGAGAAGGATGTGTGAAGGACCACGTCAAAGGCTTTGCAGAAGTCCAGGTAGATGACATTCATCACCCTTCCCATCTCCACTGACACCTTCACTCCATCACAGAAGGCCACCAGATTGGTCAGGCAAGATCTGCCCTTGGTGAAGCCATGCTGGCTGTCTCCAAACACCTCTTCATCTCTTATGTGCCTTAACATAGCTCCTAAGAGGATCTGCTCCTTGCAATTCCAAGCCTGATCATGAACCACTCACTGATTCTTTTTGTCATGGTTTTATAATTTTTGCTATTGGTATGCCACATCATAACATCATGTGGAGCACAGAGAAGAACTACATGTCCCAGAGGACCTCACGGTCAGAGAGGGAAATATGTCACAGAAGTGATGCTTGCTCTCTCTCTCACTGCCTGGCAGCAGGTGTGGGTGTGCTTCCAAGACACGTGCCTTCCACTTCAAAGTAGGCTTCTCAGTCTTCGGAAAACTCTCTCTCTCATTTTACTTGATTTATTAGCCTCAATATCAATTAGATTGCATTATATTGTGTTATCTTGCATTCAGATATCGTAGTAAAATAAGTTTTCCTCAGATTGTTGCCACTGCTCTCCGTTTGTTTCCTTAAGACCAGCTTCCATCTCCCTACTCCTTTCTCTTTCCCACTTTTGGGGGCCCACAGGCCTACTGCCCTGTCACAGATATAGATTGATCTAGATAACTCTGTGACAGTTTTTATCTTGCTATCTGCCAGCACCATACCACAAGTGAAACTTCATTTTGTTCTGATGTAGTTGCCCAAGAGGTATTTGTGAACAGTTACACCCTCTATCCTGCTTTCACCTGAACATATTTAAGCCCTCTATACACATCTTACAGTCTTTTCTTTTTCCCTTTCTCTTTTGACACCCAATGTATGGATCTTAATGACCATCTAGTGATAATGCAACTTGTCTTCATGAGCAAAGCCCCCGCTGATAAAGAATTTCATTCTCAAGGTCCTTTTTTTTTTTTTATTCCACCTCTTGTCATCTGAATTCTATTTTTTCCTAGACCACACTGAGTATTATTTCACCTCTTTTGATATTTACCCTTACTCACTATAGAGTATACTATCTTTACTCCTCTTCACTTTTGTTTTAATATCTCACAATACTCTAGCCTACTTCCTCCTTTCCCATCCAATAAATCATTTGCCAACCTCTTGCCCTTATTTTCTAGCACAGGAAAACTGCCAAGCTTGAAATCCATTTCTCTTCTACCTCTCTGTTTCCTCCTCTGTCTTCTGCTGTATTCCTTTGCTCACTTTCCAGGTATTCATTCATCCTTCGATGGCTCGGCATACCCCAAGTTTTCCATACTGTTTCTTCTTTTTTCCTTAAACACATGCTTTAAAGACTTTTCAGACACCTCACCCTTACTTTTACCTACACTACGAGACCTCAAACTCAGTCTTTTAGAAGGTTCATCACTCAAGTAACAACTTCTGTTCCTAACTATGAAAGTACTTTTTTTTTTCCATACAAACTGCCAATCTCTTTTTCTCCATAGGCAGCCTGAAGTGCTTACTCGGTACTCACTGTTGCCTAATTCCCCAGTGTTTGGACTGCAAATCTGACAGCCTCACTGTCACAGAAGCTATCCTGTTTGCAGGCTTCAAAGACAACTGAAAAAATCATGGTAGTAATTATAACCGAGTTCTTGCTATAGCAGCATTGTGTTCCAGCATTATAAAAGAAGTGCCAGAAGGGAACCGGAATGACAGTATTTATAACCAACCTTAACATCACCACCTCATAAAGCCAATGATTCCAATTAATGATGTAGAATCAATAAAGGCATAATTACAATAGCCTCAATTTGAGAGTCAATGGTGATCATTCAGCTATTATAGTTATGCAGAGTAATGCTTTGAAAACCAGAAAGTCCTTTTTAATGCAGCGTTTCAACATTAAGCAGAAGATGTGAGATTTAATTCCATTAAATGCAGGATTGGACCTGTTCCTCAAAATTCTACTCAGAAAAGGAAAAAACCCACAATGAATACATCTCAGCCTTCTCAAATGCAACCAATCACTTCAAGGAAGCGAGGACAGAAGTTAAGAGAATTAATGAAATATTTTTGCTTTAGTGAGCTGGAGATTTTGGTGCTTACAAAAACATAAGGTAGGGATTTCTGCTCAAAGCAGGCCATCAGGTCTACAAATTCAACATAAGCTTTTTTTCCCTCTGGCCAGTTTTACTATCCCGCCAGCACTATTCTCAGGCTAGCATGACCCTACTGCACAGAACAGATTTATCCATCTCTCAACTACAGCATGTACTTTGAATGATCATACTTAGACAGACATCACACAAGTATTTAAATGAAATGCATTTTTCAGTTTCATGTGTGCAATTTATATTCTACACTTTGAAGCAAGACACTCTGAAAATGAAACGTGTAAGAATTCCTCCCTTATCAGACTCTCATTTTACTGTATGGCTGGAAATAATAAAAACTCAGAAACAATACCGGACAGAATAAAAATACACAACTAAATCTTCACTTTCTCAGATCGAGATAGGCAGAAATTAATTGTTTTCTAAACCTCTTAGATTGTTAAAACTAACAGAAAGTGGCAAACTGGCCCAAAGAATTCAATAATCTGCCGTAGTAACTCAGTGAGCTCACTCCATTATAAAAAAAAAAACAACTTATCAGAATGGTTGAATTTCTCCTGCAGAGAAAACTACAACAGCTTTTTCCCAAATGAAAGTCTTTGTACTAAAATAGTGGTTCTGATTTCTATGAAATACTTCCCTCTTTCAAATTTACGCTTCTTCTTGTGTTTTTTTGTGTTGTTTTTTTTTTAAACAGTCAAAAAGCTAATCCAGTGAATGAAAAGCTGATATGAGACACAAAAAAAGCAAAACCAGAGGATCAAACTTATTGCTACAGAAAGATGATCTTTGATTTTAGAAAAAATAATACCTATGGCTTTTAGGGGCTGTTCGATGGCATTAATTCACAGAGCAACATTTAGATGTGTGCATCATTAACAGACAAAAGATCACATTTTAGCTGAGCTTAAGGCAAAGTTCCAGTGTACCAGTGGTTGCATTTTTGTTTTTTGTTGACTGAAATAAAAAATTCACACTGAACATACTGAATCGTGTCTTACTTACTGAGAATTATGGAAACATCTGTTTTACACTTGAACTCCAGAACCCAGCACCACTCCAGGATTACCACCTCGGAGGCTTCAGAACTCTGTGAGACATAAAAATGACAAAACATTAGGATCTGAAACCTGACAGGGAAGTCCTTCTGTTCAGCTGTTAACAGCCAGCACAGTATGTAGCCAGAAAGACACAAAGCATAATAGTAAGCAGATGGATAAAAGCATTCTTTAATTACCATTATGTGCTACCCTACTTCAGCTCAATGGGAATGAACTGTTTGAAAAGGCCACAAATGAAACTAAGAAAAAAATAACTCAATATCTTCTTCATACCATAGGTTTGGGTACCACTTTCTTTTTAAGCAGATCAGATAAGTCCATCTCATTCCAACTTCCATATTTACTACTAATGCTGAATGAAAATTCGGATACTAATAGTATTTCCAACTGAACAAAATATGCAATCCTACAATATCTATTTAATTTTCATTTTAAAAGGATTTCTTTATCATAAATTGAAACTTCAAATGTTGTCTCTAGCTATGCAATTCAAATAGCATTAAGTGATATGGACTTATGGCAGAGTGTAATATGATCCAAGTTGCCAGTATCATTTTCTTGGGAGTGCTATGCAGAGATGAAGCCTCCTCTTTTACTTTAGTAAGTCTGACTCATTTTTCAAGCAGAGCGAGGTAATCAATCATACCCGTAGAATTGATCTTTTTTTCCTTCAAAACTCTTTTTATCCATTTTTTATCCTTAATCACTAGTATATGCATCCATACATTTCCTCACTGCAGGATCCCAACTTGTCAGAGTTTTCATTCTCATACTTCAGTGAGATTCTAAAGGGACTAATGTAAACTATTCCTTTAATGTTCCTTCCTTAAATATTTCTTTACTCCACATGTTACAACATTTAAAAATTCCACCAGAAGAAGGAACTTAAGGTTCCATATATTTAATGTTGTGTATGACTTGTAAAACAGCTTATAGCATCTGTCTCTCGTATAAGCTTGCTCGCCTTCTTATTTGCTACATCTATACTGTGCCATTTGACCTGCCAGGAACAGATCCAAGTTTTTTGTTGTTGTTGTTTGTCTGTTTGTTTTTGACAGTTTTCTGCTCATTTTTAAATAGATAGCTTGACTCTACATTTTCTGAAAAAAAAAATTCTCCTCACTTACCTAACACTACCGTGGCCTTTCATGGCACTGATGCGGTCTTTCATGAACAAAACAAGTGGGAGAAAATTTAACTCACTTCTAATGTTCAAAGCAGACAGTTTTGAATCACAAGTAACAAACAGGAAACACTTCAGGAAGTCTGCCAATGATTTCAGACAATCACAGAATGCATAAGAAGAAACCTACTGAATGCTGACTTTCCAGGAGCGGAGCTAGAAGATGATGACCAAGCATGATGACTTGGCCAATATCTCTTAGCAAGCCTGCAGTGCACTGAAGGCTCAAACTTAACAAATAACAGCATTCATAACCTCAAGTTCATCAGACGAGGTCTAATACCAGTAGTTGGAAAGTTGCAAAATCATTTAATAAATGGTGTGAGTTGTACAATTTTTACAACTTTCCTGTGTTCTTAAGATTTTTCAGCATCATTGTTGGTGAATGAACTAGTCAGATCAATAATCGTTCAGTAATGTACATATGCATTGAACATTACAGCCTACATTTTCTACTTCAGTGTCAGCACAGATAAGGTTCATCGTTCTTCAGTAAAAGCACCACTTATATATTTGAGATTTAAAAAATAATAATAATAATAATCTAAAAAGCTACAAGTTTCATCACTGTAACTTTATTCACAAAAAGAGAAGCTAATAGTACTAAAAGATGGACACGATTTCTACAGCGATATATCCATTACAAAAAAGATCAAAAACGTGCTAAATAAAAAGGGACTGCATAACATAAGCAAGTATACAGTTTGTACATCTAAAAATGTTGCTTGCTTTAAACACTGGCAAAGATTATTCAGTGCAATTTCAACCATCTGAAATCTTCTCTAACTCTATATATTCTATTGCCAAATTCATATACCCAGCCTAATAAGTACTGCAAAGCCTATGATCCACACTGTGTGATAAGGAAGGTAGGGCACAGCCACCTTTACAAACTGTCAGCTCAATGAAAGACACTCAAGTCATCATCTTCCCTACTATGATCAAGCAGTCACATAATGCCACTAAATGCCAACTTCTTGCTGACAATAATACCACTGATTTACATTCACCGTGGAAAATGCTGTTGACTTACATCACTGAATAAATCCTGCAGTGCTTTTAATGAACTATTAACTTTAATAAATGTGAATATTTAACCAATATTTTTTAAATTTTAAAATGCATTAATAAAAATATGTAAACATTTTAATTCACGCTCTATATTAAATCAGTTTATTATGTATAAACACTATTAAAAAAAAATACAAATTAAACACATTCTACACAGAGCCTGAAAGGACCTCAAATTACCATTCTCACCTGAAGTTCATTAAACTGAGTTCATATCTGAATTAGTTAAGTTATATTTTGTGTGCAACTCGAGTGCCATATCACAACATATACCTCAGATAACATAATTTGAAAAATACTGTTTTACAATTTTTGCCTGTCTTCTTAATGAGAGAGGAAAAAAACCTTACATTATTAATACTGGCTCAGCTCCCAATATACTGCCTTCAAAAATAGCCTAGAAAAAAGAAATGAATGCTAACCATACTTTAAAATAAGGCACTGGCAGCTTGATTACAGTTTTTACCAGTTTTAGCAGAACCAGAAGGGTAAGGAAGGCAGAATACCAAAATGTTATCACTACAGGAATTGTGTATTTGTAAAATGCATTATCTTTGCATATTTAAAGGTTGACAATGAAGGATGTTTCTTTCCATGTCTGCCAGCTCTCATCACATTATAGCAACTCTCACAACATCTGGCATAATTTTCAGTAATTCCCAATTGCTGGAGCTACAGCATCACAAGCTTTTATTATAAATCTCAGCCCTACTGCAGGAGGGGAGTTTCAGGAGGGAATCTACGCATTACAGGCCACCAGGTTCCCAAAGCACATTGCTATTTTTATTGCTTTAAAAACAAACAAACAAACCAAGTATGATTTTAAGCTAAATTCCGAAAACTTAAGGGTCATGTAACTACTCAAATCTTGAGATTGTAATACTTCCTTTACAAAGAAGTAATTTCTACAGAAATTTCCTTGCTGAACACAATTTGAATCATGAGAGCTTACAACAATCCCATAAAAACAAAAACAAAAAAAAAGGCTCAGCTGTATGAGCCAAAAAGATAAATAACCTCCTTCCATCAGGATGCCCAATGAGTGAGAATGATGGGAAGAATACCAGCCCCTCCCCTTGGGACAAATACTTTGTCCTTCATGATGCATGGAGATATGCACAGCGCTCCCCAAGATATCCCTTCCACTCTTATTTCTTCTCTTTTCTGCAGCCAAAGCAACAGCAACCCTCTGGCTCCTTCCCAAGCTCAGAGCAATGTGAGCAGGTTTGCTGGAGTACTGCTCTGCCTTCAGCCTGCCCCTGGTTTCTGTGCCAAACACAGCCATGCCTGGTCCCTTTTCCCAGAGGAGCAAAATTAGGCCCATTATTTCATACGCACAAAGATATTCTTGTGTTCTATATTTTATATTTGAGGGAAAAACAAAGCAACCAACAAAAGAAATCACACTACACAGAAACCCAAACCTGTAAGAGTAAGGAAAAAAAAAAAAAAAAAAAAAAAAAGACTTTTTTCTGTTTATTCCTCTCTCCACAAGAAACTGTTTCTCCTCTTTTCAGGCAATGTGAGCAACACATATGTGGACTCTCAGACAGCAAAGCAAAACATCTAGGTCATAATCACTCAATCTGGAAAAAAGGTGGCCAAGAAGGCCAATAGCATCCTGGCTTTTATCAGGAATAATGCAGTGAGGAGGACTAGGGAAGTCATCCTGCCTTTGTAAAAGGACATGGAGGTGCTGGAGCAGGTTCAGAAAAGGGCAACAAGGCTTGTGAAGGGCTTGGAGAATGTGCTCTATGAGAATTAACTGAAGGAACTGGGGCTGTTTTGTCTGGGGAAGAGGAAGCTGAGGGGAGACCTTATTTTTCTCTTCCAATATCTGAAAGGTGCTTACAGTGAGAGCAGGGTTGGCCTTTTCTTAGTGGTGACAGGACAAGGGGAAATGGCCTCAAGTTGTGCCAGGGGAGGTTTAGACTGAATATCAGGAACAACTTTTTTACAGAGAGGGTTGTTAAAGCACTGGAATAACCTCCCCAGGGAGGTGGTTGAGTCACCACCCCTGAATGCTTAAAAACCATTTGGAAATGATGCTCCAGGACATGATTCAGCAGAGGGTTGTTAGAGTTAGGGTAGTATGGTTAGGTTTTGTTTGGACTTGATGATCTTAAAGGTCTTTTCCAACCTGAGCAATTCTATCATTCTATGACTGATTAACAAGATTGCTTTAGTTCAAATGATATTGACTTTCTGATCTTCAGGATTATGTCTTAAGAACTCTCTCACTGTACAGGAACTAGTGAAGCATTCATGTGACAAACTGTTGGCAATTAGATGTTTGGAAACTGGAAGACGAGCCTTACAAACAGCAACAATAATTTTCATTCTGTTATATATCAGAAGGCGGCTAATTAAATGTTTGAAAATATCTCAATTTAAAAAGCTTCTAGCTTTATTTGAACATAATCTATTCATACATTGGGCTACTTGAAAGAAGACTAACTAAGCACAGACAAATTTTAAAAAGACGAAAAGTATATTCATGCAAACAATTGACTCAGGACAAAGATAGTCTGATATCAGTAGAGGGACAGTACTCATAAAACAGTCACTTGAGCTCTCATGCTATCCACAAGGGAAACCAACAAACCTCTTCCCAGACATAAGCTTTGGAACAGAGGCTGCAGTTTTACAGGCAAACTGACATAACAGCTAAAATTCATAACTGTGCTAGGTACCAAATATATCTAATGGGCCATAAAATAAAAGTTATGTGCTCAGTTTGATTTCTCCCTCCACAGCCAACTCATCAGATTCCACCAACCATAAACAGCCTGACCCATCCCTTTCAGATGTAGCTGCTTTCTCACATCTCTCCCTTCTATCAAGAACTTCTCTTCTTGCCCTCCTCCTAGATATTAACTTTTCATTCAGAGATGCTAAATTTGATCTAATTGATGCAAGCAACTACCTTCACCTTTACTTCCTTTTGAATAATGCTGGTTTGATTTCAGACCTTGAAGGCTTTAGATTTGTAATCAAGCATTTGTCACTTCTCAGCTGTAGAAGTCAGCGTAATTGATGACATAGCCTCTGACTGCTGATCCCATTCTTCATCACCACAGATGCAGAGAAAGAAAATGGGAGTGATGACCCCACAGACAGAAGATTTCACAAAGGCACCTTCAACAGGTAGCAAAGTAAGGTTAACAGGTAAATATGTACAAGCAAGAAGGATACTGACTTACTGGAGCAGGAACATCACAGCACATCCAAACACAAACTAAATTCAGTGACTTAATGTACAATGCAAACAAGTTTTCCAAAGATATCCATATAGGAGGTATCATTTTTATACAATGATCTGTCAATACATTAGAGGAAACTGTAATCTGTTCTTAGATCTAGCCACCCTCCTTCTGTAAATAAAACTTTTCTTTTTAAACTCTACAGTAATCCAAGTACAAATAACAAATCCACAAAGTTCAGTCATGGCCCATGGCTGCAGGCTACAGCTATGCTAACATTCTTCAAAGCCAAAAGCACAAGATAGAAGAGACCATCTACACAGGCTGCTATCAGTGAGCAGAATCTCAGACACATAAGTATCATGTTCTACATGCAAAGCAGGTACAAAAACAAACAAAGGCATTTTAAGATTCATTTACTGATTTGTAATTATCTAGAAATTACCGACTGATTACAGGATCAACAGGCCCTAAATATTTCTTTATTTACATCTAAATGCTATTTCAGTACATTTTATGCATCTCAGAATAGTGATCAAATTAGAGTCTAGGATACCACGTGCTGCCTATGAACAGCAAGCATCAAACAGACTGTTGAAGTTAATGTTGAAGTTAAAGTGACAAACTCTACCATGCCTTAAAACAAATATCATTCGTGGAGTCATAACAAAAATATTCAGACTAATGGCTCAATGCATAAGTGTTCATACTCAGAGAAATCAGGGCATCTATCCTTTTAAAGCATTCCGCTTTAAGCATGCAAACTTTGCTCAAAGTGATCTACTAATTGAATACTTCATGTTTTGATATTCATTAGGAAAAAAACTGAGTATATTACCTTCCAAAAGGTGCACTTAAGTTTGTGATGTTATACGTGACTTCATTAAAAGGCTAGGAAGCTGTGTAAAGTTATCTGGTAGTACTTGTATAGTGACTCAAATTTATGCTTCAAGTTGCAAAGAACTACTGCACTTCCTAAACTAAAACTGTAACACTACATGTAATATTGAGGGAAAACAGCAGGACTTACACAGAACAAAAAAAAAAAAAAACAATCCAACAAACTAACCACACATTATTAACACATCAAACCACTGTAGTAAAACTAAGCTCTATTTAAGAAAATAGAGACAGAGAGAGAGAAATAGTAGAAAAAGAGAAGTCTTCCAGGAAATCTTGTAGACCACGTAGTCCAACTCAAGAGTTTCACAACCCTTTAGTTACTGAAGTGCCACCTTATTTCCAGCTGATGTATTCCAAACTGAAAATGTCATTAAAGATGTTCAAAAGATTTCCTTAAAAACTATTAATGAATGTTTTAAAAACACTTCAAATGAGAGGGACAAAGAAAAAAAAAAAAAAAAAAGAGTACACAGTGATACTTATGTATGTTTTTGAAATTTACATTGGGTAACTGCTCACTGAACTGGCTATTGCACTTGAAACAACAACACAACCATTGAGAACAGACTATCCTGCCCATAGGTAAAATCAGTACCTATCTTCTCAACTGCTTATTTTCATCTGTCTGTTTAATGCCTTCTTAAGCAAAAGCAGCCAACAGAGGTGGAAAGTCTTACCCAGTAAAGGCTACAGAAAATAAATCAGAAAAATATGGAAAGGAGACGTGGAGGTAGAAACTTAGAATCGCAGAATCACAGGAAGACCTCTAAGATCATCCAGTCCAATCATCCTAATATCACCAATATTTCCCACTATGTAGAAAATATACAACAGTTTTGATGTACACAAGAGGACAATGTGGACAACTGAAGAGTTCATACAGCTGAGGTAGACACGACTTTCATTTTTACCTCTAAAAATCTGAGGTTGGATATAAACTGTAAATCTAACTAATGCAATAACTATCTCCTAATTTGCAGGGAATGTTTTTATCTAGCAACTATGTCAAAGGCTTATGCTGTGCAGCCATAGGCAGAGAAAGCATTTCTAGAAGAATTCACAGCAGATAATCCCTAAAGAAAATTTAGCTTTATTTACAACGTAATGATACATTAGTAGTCTCAAAAGAATCTGCATATTTGAGTAGTCCAGTATAGTTTGCTTATGAAACTATACATATATGCTTATGAAACTAAACATATGCACATACATATACACAAACTAAGTATATTAAATACCATGCAGTGTTAGGTTGAATAGGTTGAATGTATAATAACACAAATGAGAAGCGTTTTCAAAGTAGAACAAGAACATATGTTTTTCCCGTGAACAAAGCAACATTAAAATGATAGCATGGCAGAGACTCGCTAAATAGATATGAAAAAATAAGCTGTTTTTGTTGTTGTGTTTTAATTGTTCATACTGGACTTGTAAATCTTTACCTAAAGCATTCTAAAAGCTTACTGGCATTCCACAATAATTTTACTGCATGCTTGCTGAGTAGGTATAAGATATAACCTTTATCTTGTCCTTTTGCATTTTCATTCTCGCTTGGTCATAAAAAGACAGGTTCAAGATTCTGAAACAATTCTTTCAAATACTCAATTACAGATAACAGTAATTAACTTTCCCAAAAGCAGTTTCAGAACAAAATTAAAATACATTCATGTTTCTTATTAAAAGGAAGGTGCGGCTGAAAGCACTGAATTAATGATGATGAAACTACACAGTGTTCTGGAAATGTCAATGCTTATTGTAACATAACAGCTTTGAAATACTTTTCAGAGGCAAGTTCAATCTTCATTTGGTTTTCACAGTCTGACTTGAAGCTGTAATTACTAGTCTCAGTAAGATGGGGAAAAAAAATCCATAGATGACATACTTTAGCACCAATCATAAATAGCAAACCAAAAGCATTCCAATACACATTACAAATGCTTAAGTGCAATTGTAACCATGGTATTCTCTGGAAATTTGTAGAACCATGCTTGTTTTATCCTCACAGACACTGAAATAAGCAGTAACTCCACTTCAAAAACTATTTCCAATTTGTCTCTACAATGTTTTCAAAGGTGCAACAGCACAAGTAGATTTGTCCACCGGAAACACAACTACACATGCAAAGTATCCACCTGCAAATATACATACTTATCTTACATGTACTATTATGCATTGGATCCTTTTTGTTTTTAATAACAAACTTTTTTTCTACACTTAAATTCTTCACAACAGAGTTTCAGCAGCAACCCAGAGGCAAAGCAGAGAGTGAACAAGCAGCAGAAGGAAGCAGCCTCTGTGTGCAATAAGTTTATAGCTATTTTTTATGTTTCTATCTACTTGTGTTATTCTCTACCTAGAGCAAAACAAAACATTCCCCAACAAACTTTCAGAAACATTTCTTTTTCATCAGGTCTCATCACTGCTTTGGCATTTCATCACCACCAAAAGCCATTTATTGCTTCATATCTCATCTCACTGTAATTGCAGTGCCTTAAACACTGAGTGTACAATTCAGTACTCCCCAGGCAACTGATCAAAATGACATAACATGAAGGGCAACCAACAACCTAGAGTACAAAAACAAAAGAAGAGCATATTAAAGAAATAATAGACTATTACACTCAGTTGCACAGAAACCACACGAATTCATTTACAACATCGACTTCAGCACCCAGTATGTCCATCATTATTACTACTACTGTATATGCCAGAGCAGATAACGGTGACTTTTAAAAGTATTACAGAAGATGTCTGTTTATTATACTAACACACTGTAGTCACATTCAATGGGATGTAAGTAGTACACGCCAGTTAATTGCTTTAAAGTGACTGCACACCATTAATAAAGCCATTCAGTTTTGTTTCCTTCTCACACACAAAGCAACACTTCAGCACCTCATGATTTTTGCAAGCACCCTGGTAAAATACAATACATGCATAACATCACTGCATACATGCTTTCATTTTTCTCAAACAATGCTAAAAGCTCATCAAGCAGTATCCAGAGATGAGTGCTTTGAAATGTGTAATAGCAGGAGAAGAAAGAAATGCAATTCCTAGCTATGGGCTGATTTTATTTCCAGGAACTCAGCTCAGAGTGGGAATACAAGCTATTTTCCCCTTCAGGAATTAAGATTAAATAAAGAGGCTAACCTTTGTCCCCATGTAACATCTACAGATACCTTCTTAATTGCTGTTCAGGACAAAGCCCAGAGCCACCAGTTCTATCTCTCACTTAGCACATGATCTCTGCTTCCACATATCTTCACAGGCAACTCCTGAGCCTGCATTTCTCCAGACTTTGGGGTAAGAAGGTGGATAAAGCTGAGTGAGCATAGACGTTCATTAAGAGACCAGCAGTAGAGGAAGGAAGGGACACAGCAGTGATAAGGGGAAAGCTCAGCACTGTATTTCAAAGTTGAGCACTGGTGTGGGGTTCTGGTTGTACACTCAGACTTCTTCCACTGTTAGCCACGTGAGTTGGTTTTGACAGAAATAAAGAAAAACTACAAAATATTACACGTGAAACAATGTATAGAATTTTTAGAAGATGAAGCAACAAGGAATCTAAGATTTTATCTTCTTTCTTTAATGCTCTTTACAACTAAATGAATCAGTACTAAATATGAACCTTAAGATGAATAAATGAATCCCATGTGCCCAACTAAATTGTGGAAGTCATGAGATTACTTAGAAGATACATAATGTCATTTCCAGAGACAAAGTAGTACTTTTGAAAGTCTCTATTTTTGCTAAAAAAGAAAAAAAAAATCAATTAAAAAATAAGTTTAGAATTAAGTATTTTTGACCTCATAGCTGTTCTAAGAACTCAATATAAATGCAATACATTTGGAGAAAGAGAAAGGAAAATTAAATCAAACTAATTTCCCCTAATCTTTCTCCTAACTATTGGACAGATATGCAAGATCAATCTGTGTTAATTTTTTGCTGTAGAATATCTTGAGATAAATTTTCAGACAAGCAAGAAGTCCTCAAGAGAAGCAGCCTTCAGTAGCACATTATCCTATGCAATATATTAAAAATGAGAACTAGAGCTAACATCCAACTTACGCTGTTTTTAAATTGACACGCTGAGCACACTATTAAAATGCAACCAGAGTTTAATGCAAGCAAGTGGCTAGGAATATTAAGTAACAGTAACAGCAGTAGTAACACATCTACTATTTGAAACATTTTGCTAGCAGCTGCTGACCACGCTATAATAATTATCTCAAATATGGTAATCCCAAATTACGCTTCTTGTGCCCATTTAAAGCTTCCTTGCATCAGTTTTTGAATGTAAATTTCCTGCAAATACAACTCCAGACTATATTTTAATTCTACCTCATTACTTCTTGTTGCTGTTTTTTCTTAAGGAAAAAAAAAAAAAAAGACCATCTTCTGAGAAGTTACTCTTGCTGTCACAACAGAGCACCCTAAAGAAGTGATAGTAAAACATTTCATTTCATCAACAGACTTACAGCTTAACTCAAAGTTGTCAAGAAAATCCTAACAATTTTTTATAACTGAGGCTTTATACAAATATGAATCATTAACACGATATAACATTAATGCAATATCATATTATATTGTCAAGAAGGCTGGATTCAGTCCTTAGCTGTTGTGCCTTATTTAATTTACTATGTGTATTTTCATCACCTGAAAAGCATACTATATAATGAGGAAATACATAGAAATTACATAATAATTACAACTGAATGAGTTTTCCCAGCAAGAACAGTGTAGCAGACAGAAATTTTGCTGGTTACATTTTATTTTTATTTTTTTTTGTGGGTGTTTATTTCCCCACAGTGACCCAGACATTTACAATTCATAATGTAATTTCAGTACCTATGGTCCCCTGAAGGAAACACTTGAAAAGGCCACAGTGAAAGGGAATGTAAAAGAACAAAATGAGTCTGCTAGATGACAGTACTTCTTAACACTTTGCAGACACATTGCAGCATCCTCCTCTCCATGGGCTGCTACCAAATGCCTGCTAACTTTCAATACTGGAGTAGCAGAAAGCCTGATGGTTGACATAACCAGCAGCTGCTGGGATTTGGAACACTACAGCTTAATGTTAATGCTACATTCACTTCAGACTGAAAATCTTCCAATGCATCAAGCTGAAAAAAACCCCATGCATTAATTAACACAATTCACACACAAGATAGTTCATTTGGGCTCCCTTTATTAGCCACAAGTAACAGTTACTTTACTTGCCCCATTTGGTCTTAATGTATAATGTTTAATGTAGAGTATAATTATTACCATCTTCCTACTTGTGAAGGCATCAAGATTGTCTGAGAAGCTCACTTCACTAAAAATGCAGTGGATGACGTAAGGTGCAATTCTTCTAAGCAGTTCATCAAGAAAACACAAACCCAATCACTTTTTACACTGCACCCTTTATGGCAGGTGAAGGCAGAAAATGCAGTATTAAGACAAACTGCTTCAGGTCTCTTCTGAATTAGAGTCATCTTAAATGGTGCCCTGGGCAGCCTGATCTAGTATTAAAAATGGAGGGTGGAAGTCTTTCATGTGGCAGGGGGGTTGGAACCTGATTACCTTTGACGTCCCTTCCAACCCAAGTCATTCTATTATTCTACGATCTTCCAGATAAAGCTCAGGAACAGCACAGTAGCATCACTGACTTAGATGAAGGCACAGAGTGAACCTTCAGCAAGTTTGCTGATGATCCCAAACTAGGTGGAATGGCAGTTACACCAGAAACTTATCAGAGATACCTTGACAGACTGAAAAGATGAGCAGAGAACATCATGAAATTCAAAAGTACAAGTGCAGAGTCCTACACCCTGGAGAAATAACCACATGTATCAGTACAGGCTGGGGCTGACCTGCTGGAAAGCAGCCCTGCTGAGTATCTGGGAGTTCTGGTGCACAACAGGCTGACCATGAGCAAGAAGACATGCTTCCTCATGGCCAAGAGGGCCAATGGGATCCTGGGGTACACTGGGAAAAATACTGCCAGCAGGCTGAGGTGATCCTCCCCCTCTACTCCTTCTTGGTGAGGGCACATCTGAATTACTGTGCCCAGTTCTCAGCTCCCTAGTACAAAAAAAGACAAGGGGCCAGTCCAGCAAAGGGCTACAGAGATGAAAGGTGCTGCAGCATCTCTCCAATGAGGAAAGGCTGACAGAGCTAGACCTGTTTAAACTGAATAAGACTGTGGGGAAATCTCATTAACATGTACAAACATCTTAAGGGATAGTATCAATAGGATTAGGCAGATGTTTTTGGTGGTGCCTGGCAATAAGAGAAGAGGCAGTGGGCTCAAACTGCAACACAGGAAGCACATGAGAATAAGCTTCTTCTCTATGAGGGTGACTGAGCACAGGAACAGGTTGTCTGGAGAGATTGTGGAGTCTTCTCTGGATATATTCAAAGGCACCTGCCTGGATATGATCTTAGGCAATGTGGTCTAGATGACACTGAAAGAAGCAGCAGGGTTGGATAAAATGATCCTAAGGCATCCCTTTGAACCTCAACCAGTCTATAATTCTATGATTACTGACAGTTATATGTAACAAGACGTACATGTGCTACTGTTTTCCGTTACAATTACATGCCAGTGTGTCAACACCGAATGCCTCCAATTCCCCCTATTTAGATCATTTACATATCTCAAGCTTCCCAAATCATCCCTAGACAGAACTCTGCGCCACGGCTGCAGGGCAGTTGTCACATCCAGGGCCAAGCAACTGCAGGCAGCTGCACTGGGCTCCTCCAGCTGCTTCCCTGTCTCCACAGAAAATGCCTTTGCTGATCCACTTCTAAATTTTAAGCAGACAATCCTTTGCTAATTCGTTTGGTGCACCACAATTTCAGCCTTAAATTAAGTCATGCTGACCTTCATAAACTCCATGCTTCAGCATCATGGATGTAAATAACTGTCCAAAACACAACTTCCACAACATAATACTAAGTCTTTATAACAGTCATGACTAAGGCCAAAGGACAGTAACACCAAAAAGAAAATAATTTATTATTCAAAACACTAGTATAAGAAGGTACTAGTATAAGAAAACAGTAAGAAAAGAGGCTACAGCAATAACATGTTACTGCCTTCTGTAATTTTTACATACAAGTTATTAGGAATAAAAAAAATCTGAATCTAAAATACATGATAGAATTTCTGACTGCTGAGCAATTATCAAAGGCAGACTATGCCAAAAGTTTAGAAAGGTAAGTGAAAGGTCCAACATGTTTTTATATTTCCAATATGGAAACCTGATGTGACTTGGCAAACATAAAAATGTCCTACCACATTGAGGTCACCCTGCTTCAGCATCACTGCGTACAAATTCTGTTAAGCCTTTAGGCTTCCTCCATTCTAGGTGTTAATTATGACTCAGATCTGTTCACATTAAATACCAATTTCCAAGCACCTTTTTATGTGAAAAAAAATCTTATGCATGAGATCAAAAAATCAGCTCACTCTTTCCAGATTAATAAGAAAAGAAAGAATGCTGCATTTCAATACAGTGTTGTGACACAAATATTTCTATGATGAGCCTCTGCTTCCATGCCTTCTTTGAAGAAGTTTGGTTATTCTATTGTGTGACCTACCATATACTGTGTGTTCTGTTTTCATAGCTCTTCAAAGCTTTCATTGTTAAACCAGCGCAATTCACACACCGCTGAACAAGGGAAGACAGGGATATATCTGCCACAAAGTATTTCAGAAAATCCCACAAAATATAGAGTGAAGGAAGCAACATAGTTGGGTCAGTTCAATTCCCATCTGTAAGTAGATGTATAACAAACAGTAAGTAGTTTTTCTGCCCTCCTGAATGATTCCTTCCTCTTTCCATACTACTGTCCCCCACTGCCACACATTCCTTGCGCTTGTTTCAGTACTTCCTCTATGAGATTCTCCATAAGCAGAACCCACTATTAACATGAAGAAAAACAGCTCAGACAGAAATGTAAATATTTCTCTGTCAGCTTTATGGACTGAACCAATTCAAGAACCACCAGCAAAAGCACAAAGGTAGGCACAGAATCATACAGCTGAGACCAAGGGACAATCCAAGGACTTGCCTTTAACAGCATCATCCTGTAGATGCATTCATCTGTGCTGCACAGCTTTACACATGGATTCAAACCACCAGTTAAAAGGACCTGGTGATATTGATGCTAATCACTGTTATTTCAACATTACTGTTGTGTTAGAAAAAAGTTATTTATGTTCTCTGCTCATATGTCAATGGTCTTTAGGTCTCTTATTTGTTTTAAACACAAGCCCAGGAACACAGTTCTTCAGCAAGGTACAAAGACAATGACTCCTTAATGAAAAGCACTGCAAGGACACAAATCATACAGGAATCTCAATCTATATTAGAACTTTATTTCTTCCCAGTTTCTTTCCCCTTAAAATCTGTATTTGATATTCCAGGAAACAGTCTTTTCAACTTAGAAGCTATCTATTTCAAGTTCAGTAAAGATTAAAACACAATATTAAAAAGACCACCATCAGTTAACTGACATCCTTGAATACTTGAACAAACTTTTCTTGGCACACAAAATAAAAAATAACTAAATAGATATAAGAAACACCAAACAGAACAGAAGCCTAATAACAGAAAAACCCTTGACCAATTTGTGCTCCTGGCTGGAATAGCCACTGACCCTGCTTCCCTACAGCTGCCAGCATTTCCTGAATACACAAAGCAGTCAGCTGCTTCAGTGACATTTGAGGCCCTGCAAAAAAAAGAAAAACAAAACACCAAAAAACCACTTAATCCTGATTGCTGGGAGTTGACATTGTAAATCCAAAGAACATCTGCCTCACCACAAGCTGAACAGATATATGGTTTCATTTTGTTTTAAGGTAATGTGAGCTTGCAATCTGCTTTTGGCTTCACCTTTTTTTCTTCTGGAAATAATCACTGTATTAACACGGTATGTTGCCAAAATATTTGCATAAAACCACAGTTAGCTTTAACAGAACATACATGCTAGTGCTAAACTTGACAATTACATGGTTCTACTGTGTTGCAGTGACAAGACTTCTGTTGAGACATGAAAAATATATGTATGATTAAAGATGAAGATCACAAGGTTGAAATACTACCTAAGTTAAGTTCTTAATTGATTTTTATAATAATTAAATGTGATTTTGCATGCAGTAATTGCAATGACAATTCTCCAGGTCCCCCAAGGCTAACTCACTTTACTCTCACTTAGAAATCCCCCACAAAATCAAACCCAAAGTTTGTCTACTCTGTAGAAAAAAAGATAGCAGATTTTATTTTACTTAATCTGTAGATAGCAGAATAAAGGCACTATGTTCACATGAGAAAAACACACAATGTTTTAAATTGTATAATCAATAGAGAGCATCCAAGCCCAAGCTCAGCCAAAGAATGCACTGCTAATTGTATCCTCTTTTCAGTTTAGAGATTGCCCTCTGGAACTCTGCCCATGCAACTGATAATGTCCAAAAATAAAGAAGCAGTGTGACATCCTGGAATTGCACATTCCTTACCCAAACCAGTACAGAAAGAACCCAGGTTAACCTGTTATTTCATGAAGACATGTACTGAGATTACAAACAGCCTTTTCTAGGGTCCTAAATGGTCCTAAGTCAACACTCTAAGTGAGCCAGTTAAGCATAAAGACTACACTTAACTAGGTAACCAGTTACAGACACCAACTAATGTTCATAATACCTTGAAGTTTTCTTTTTAAATACTTCCCAACTTGAGCCAGAGACAGCAACCATTACGGGCAATATAATCATCACAGTTCAGGATAGGTAAGTACCTAGTAACAGTCATGTTGTAGCACAGCAGCTCCCAAAAAGATGTTTCAGACCGCATCCAAACATTACACTGAACATGAGAAAGCAGATTCAGATCGCAGCCACACATTAGGCTGTAGCAGAGCAAAACTCAGCTCTGCCTAAAAATGGAGACAGGTCTCCAAATGTTTTACATAAAGCTCAGTTCAAGTAATGTCCTCCATCTAAAGGGGGCACTGCTATAATGTTATAACTACATTATAACAACCAGATACAGCTTCCTCAAGTACCTGCATTTCACACTTAGCAAACTGCAGACTTCTAGGTTGCTGTCATGCAGACATGCCTTATTACTGATCTCTCTCCATTAGCTCAGAGACATTGCAGATCTACATTCCATTAGTCTCCCTAAAAAAACACATTCCTTTTTCTATGTAGACTAACAGCTGTCCTCACTTCTACCTAAAAAAGCTTTATCTGCAAGATTAAAAACTTCCACTGTTATCTAATGAGAAATAAATAAATATGTTTTCTGTCACTGAGCAGAACCTACCACTGGGTGGGAAGAGATCCAGTATTTAACATAGAATTATAGAATGACTGGGGTTGTCAGGAACCTCAAAGATCATCTAGCTCCAGCCCCATTGCTGCAGGCAGGGTTGACAGTCACTATCAAGCTCTAGATCAGGTTGCCCAGGGTCCCATCTACCCCGGCCTTGAAGATCTCCAGGAAATGGGCACCCGCAGCCTCTTTGGGCAGCTAGTTGCAACACCTCACTACCCCCTCTGTGAGAAACTCCATTAAGCAAGGTTCGTAATTCAAAACCAACCTAGGAAGAACTTTACTAAAACAACAAATTAGTATTAGGCCTTGTTCTTGCTAAAACTGATAGACTCTCTTTAGCAAAATCTCCATTCTATGATCACTCAAGCAATATTCATCTAAAAGATGTCATCCAGCTATTCTAAGCCCACTTTTACTATGACCTTAAATACTGCCCTAAGATTTATAAGACACAAAGGACAAGTATAAACCCCAAGATCAGTACTTCTGCAGTTTTTTTAATTGTAACGTCTACAGAAAAGTCCACAATATGATATCTGACAAACCATTTCCCAGGAATTAAGGTTAAACTCTGTATCCTTTAATCCTATTTACTAAATTCTGTCAGATCAGAAAATCTGACATAAAAAAGAATTTAACTATTCCAAGTAAAGAAATAACTATTCCAAGTAAAACATGTACAATAGATAAGCCTACTTTTTGTCCAACTCTCATCGCTCCTGACCTTATCAGCTCTACATCACTGACATATTTCTGCCCCTGCCACCTGTATATTAATAGCTACTTCCCTCTATTTCACCACCACTTGGTCATACACTCCTCTTCAAAATGCTACTGTTACTTTGCTACATGACCATCCTCAACTTTTTAAGGTAAACATAATACTTTCTTCCCTTGATGATGTGCCATGTGTAAAGGTACTGAATTATGGAGCATTTTTTGACTCAGAGTTAAAGGCCAAAAATAACTGCAAGTCTTATTTCCGAAAATATAAACTTGAGGAAGGCCAATGTTATGTATATACAAACAAAAACAAAAGCAAGCAAACAAAAAAAAACAAATAGAAATAAGTATAGAATCACCCTTTTAATTCATACTTAGGAAAAACATTCCGTATACAACTCAAGTTCAAAGTACAAAGGAGTGTTTAGAAAAACAGCTCCGCATTTTAGAATTCAAAAAGCAGAGCTTGCTTGAAAAATCCATCAGGTGCTTCCAACTGAAACAGAAATAGGTTTCAGTTTCCCGATGCACACGCTCTTCAGTCCAAAGCAACCATGTCTAACTTTCCCTCAAACCAGTCTATCCTTTTTGCAAAAAGGAGATACAAGTCTGCAAAACTTGCACACTTGTCAAAATTCATGGTGCACTGTTACAAACTGTAACTGGATCAACCTGTGGGTACTTAGTTCCACATTTCACCTGTTTCATCTATCTTCTTACTCAAATAAAACATACAAAAACCAAATGTGCTGTGGTGAGGTTTTGTTATTAATATTTACTTTCTACACCAGAAAACAAATGCATTTCATCCTACATGTTTATGATGCCTCAGATAATCAAATTCTGAAATGTTGATATAATTTTGCCACTAGCCTGCTGTGACACTGGGGTCCTCTAGTATCTTACATAAGTTGCAAGATGAACATTATCACTGCACTCTACTAAATTAAGGCTTATGCACTTTTGCAAACATAATGCAGGGAGTTTGCATCTTCCATATTTGTGCAACCAAAAAAAAAAATCATGATTATCATTATGATCATCATTGTCTTTGGGGCTTTGCCATGTTTTTCTGTTTGTTTATTTTTTGTTGGCGGTGGTGTTTTGTTTTGTTTTTAAGAGAGGAAGCTTAAACTTGAAATTTAAATTACAGGAGAGGCCCTGCTGAGCTCTGTTCCTTAGTGGAATGCTGCCTCATATTGCTCCTGCTGGACTGAAGCAGCAATATAATTCCCTTGTGTCAAAATTTTCTATTACACATGCAGTACTGGGTCACACAGATTTGCTAAGCAGATGATTGCTATCTTTATACATGGATACAGGCTAAGAAACTGTTAATATTCTATTAGCGCATTTGGTGAAAAGAGCTGGAAAAGACTAAACACAAAATAAGAATGATGCATATCTTGCTCAAGTGTTAGAGGATGCTGAGTGTTTAATGCCTTTTTCTTGAACTCTGGTCCCCTAGAATAGCTCTACACTTAACAAAGCAAAACATAACTTAATAGATGTTCACTGCATTATCAGTGACATTATGCTTCATGTATGTATATAGAACAAGTGTTCCACTTGTTCTTTCCTTTACTTTTTTCCATTGTCAACACTTGCCTTCTAAATGTTTTTAACATTTCAGGTTAGAATTTCTTCTTAACAGAGATGCTTATCTTCAAATACAAAGATAATAATGGGACTTGCAAAGTTTTCAGCACTGAATTGAAAAAAGCGTGACACATCTTACAGAAATAAGTTTTCCATTCATACCTATAAGAAAGCTAATACTGAATGCTAGTGAGAGTGCTATTACTAGTATAAAAGTCTGAGAACAAGTTCACTTTAATTTAAAGGGATAAAATGCGAGGACCTCAAATAAAATAAAATCAACTTGAACAAAATGCAAAAAAACTTGGCCCATGAGAAAAGAGCACAAAATATGAGCATACTTGGTAAGAATTCTTATTTAAAGATTATGAAGAGTGACAGAAATTCAAATATAGCTATTAAATGTCCTCTGTGATTTTGGAAGCTGAATGGTTTGCACAGTAGGTAAATGGGTCGTTTAGGAGACCTTGAGGCTGTAACAACAGTAAAACCTTCATGTCCCTTAAAGCAGCTCTATACCCTGGAGAAATCATTCTCAACCCTTCATAAAATGTTCAGTTTTATTCTTTTACTGTTCTTCTACTATTCAACAGAATCTTTTCACTTCATCTCCCTCTTCTCTTGGTCCAAAATATATAGTTCTTTTCCTCAAGGGATACGTACTTGCTTCCTCTTAAAATATAATCAGCCCATTAGTGAGATAGGATTATTTTTAAAACCGTCATGACCTCTAATAGTAAGACAACATAAAAGAACTTTGATGAATGAATCATAGACAATAATCCAGTGACTCAAACGAATATGATCAAACAAAAAAAAATTCAAACAATGTGGAAGTTATACTCCTTCTGAAGTGTTTAAAGTTTAAGAAGCTATATACTTTAAGAAGGAAAAAAAGGCCTTGTGATTACATTCAAACATCTCACGCTGATTTATTTGACAAATTAGAGAGAAATGATCTGAAAAATACATGTAGTACAACTTTGAGTTATTCTTTACTACTTTTTCCCAGCCATCTTCATAGATACTTCACTTTACATGATGGAGTTAAGCTACTCTTTAAACATTAAAGATTTTTTTTTTCCCCCTAATCTTGGGAAAAAAGCTCCAAATATAAAAGGCATTCAAAATGAAGTGACATTGGACTGTATGAGCCCCTGGTCTCACTAAAGTAACATTTAATATTTATTGCAACACCAAGCATATTTCCATTTCCTTTCTGAAGATATAATTGGAAATGCAGCCCTAAGTTCTGGGTGAGCTGGCTTCACCCTCCCTCCTTCAAAAGAGGAAAATAATCAAACACACTGAGATGGGATATCAGCACAGAACTTTAAAAATCAAATGCAAGATAAAATTCTGGTACTAAAAATCACTTGGCGCACATACTGAAGAAACTAAAGCTTAAGAACATGAAAGAAAGATGGAAAGAATATATCTGACTAGAAGACTTGAGCTTTGTAATTCACTCCCACTTCAAAAAGATTTCTGCATGCAGAAGTACTATTCGATGAAGAAAATGGCTCCAGCAGCACAGTTCACACAGTACAATGCCAAAAACCTTCAATTTTCAGGTGCTATACCACTGTTCTCGCATTGTTGCAGAACTGGTTCTTATATTACAGTTATTTAAAAGGCAGAAAACCTTTGAGAACTACTTAGATCACTTCTAAAAGTAATGTCGCCTATTTATTTATCTGGAAACTACAACAGATACAAAGAACACTAATTAATTGAGCGAATTCTCAGCTACCAAAACACTACTTTTCAACAAAGTCACCACCACTAGCTATACACATTTTTGCCAGTGATGAACAAAGGTCTGCATGCCGCCCTTATAACAAAATCTGCATATGTCTGGAACATGCCTTGTCTTTCACATCACTCTTATGACTCCTGAAACACACCACCCACCACCTCAGTGTGTTCGCATACAATGTCTGTCAAGCTCCAGCAAACACTGATGAATGTAAATGGGTGCCATTTTATCCGCATAGTGGAACTCAATGCCATACAGTTGTTTCATATGCACTACCATGACAGACACCATTTTGTCACACTCCCCCTCTGCTGCCAATTGTTACATAGCAACAAAATGTAACTGGGATACTGGTGGGAACGTTCAGCCTTCACTGTCATTCCAACAACAGCCACCTCCAACATCATGGGTCAACATAATAATATAGTAGGTATTAATTTCAGAGTAGTCCTCATACAAACGCTAAAAAGATCCAGCTGAATGACATCTTGAAATCTTACACAATTTTCTTAGGATGGCATTATCCTGATATTGGCCCCAGCTTTCTGATTTTACTTAGTTAAGTAATATCCATTAAAAAACAATTACTTTGAAGAAGTCGAAAAAGAGAAAGTTCATGATGGCTATTTCACATCTTCCCCAGATACCTCTAATTCTGGCAAGTCTGCATGCCTTCTTCCCTAGTAAAAAGCAATGGCTGGACTCCTATGCAAGTCTGTCTAATGTGAAAAATAAAACAACCAGAAATATCACCACTTTTATAAGTTTCTCTTTGACATTACAAGTAATATTTGTATAGTCATATTGCTTATAAAACCAACAATTAAGTTATAACAGTGCCTACTAGACCTAATTTTATGTTGAAACAGTGCTTTGAAACTGCTAGGGGATACTTAAAAAAAAAAACAAAAAACATACATTACCATTCACTAAGAAACATTACTATCTGTTCTTCAACCTGGCAAGGTATTTTAGCTGATGATTCCATACTCTGTTTTGTCACAGGCTACCATTATAAAGGATAAAAGCAGCTGTGGGTCAAATACAGTTATCCAGAGACTTGAGACTTGCACCAAGAATGAATTTGATTTCAGAGTTCACATTTTGAATCACCTTACAGCCTGTGCATTCAGCAGAACCACTGTTAAAGCACAGGTTGCTATTTTGTTGCAAAAATTGTTCTAGAGAAGACAGATAAGATAAACTTCTAATGCTGTTAGTTTACACCTTACAATACTTAAATCAATTTTCTTCATTTTACACTTGTGATTGATATAAAGCAGTAGCTATCAACAGAGTTTTTTCTGGACAACAAAGATTTCATTTTGTGGAAGACTAGGAGACTTAACTGAATGGTGCAAACTAAGGCAATGAACTTTTATTAAGGCTATGTACACTATCTACTGAAACAAATTACTCCTCCTAAGTATGTTGCCTGTAATATATCCCTTATTACTGAGTTACTGTCATCCCACCTTGCAAGGCATCAGCCTGGAAGTCAGACTTGATGATCTCTAGAGATTCCTTCCAACCCCTACAATTCTGTGATTCAATGTTTGTCTCTTTCCAGTTGTGCAGTTCTGAGGGATAGAGTCTGAATCCATAGAATTTGCTCAAAGTAGACTCATAGGAAATGGGTCTTCTTGCTTAGTATTTTCCATACACAGCATCTGATTTCTGTCTCTACACAGTTGTTAGTAGCCTGTAGCCCATAGAACTATAGACTATAAGGAAAAACAGATAGAAAAAACAATTTCTTAAACACATAACATCTCTATTCTTTTGAAATATGACTTAAAATGCAAGGCCTTTATGGACAGGAAGCAAGCCATAATTTCTCCAGAGTTTAAAGGAATGGTTCAGATAAGATGTGTGCATTTGAAGTTCCCTTTGGCTGTGGCTTCAAATCTAAATCGAACATTTCAGAAATCTGACTGCGCAACATGGGCTCACTCCACAATAAAAACTGCTTGTATGGGCAGAACCAACAACCTTCAAGTCAAGTTTTTGTTTAGGGCAGGAGGCAGAATTTTCTAAGAGAAATTTTAACCAAATTACTACAATCAGATTTCAGAGACAGATTACCATTAACACATGATTTTCCAGTAGAGAGAGTTTAGATGAGGTCTTAAAATGGATCTGAACTCTTCAAGCCTAATTAAAAACAGCTGTCAAATAAAAAAATCTGACATTCTGACGTGTCTTGGCTTGCAGTTCTGAAATTTAAGCTGAAATACTAGTAAGCTAAGGAGGAGAAAGGGAATAACCCTACATGAGCCTGCAGGTTTTGGTCTCCATCCTGCCATCTTTACTGTGCCCAGTAACAAAAATACCAAAAACAAGGCAGCAAGCAATAGTATCATAAAATACAGCCATTCATTCTCTGCAATGTTACCATTTCTCCATTCTGGACATAGATTTATGTGTTATGTATACCTTTTACTCAATACATATAATATCAGCCCAATCCAATTTTCCAAATGACCAAAATATACACAATCATCTTAAAAAACAGCTGAAGTTTTTTACATTAATCTGTTCTGTAAATCTGATCTGGTGAACCACAATCATCACACCAACGCAGCTCTATAGATTACCAAATAAATTATTTAAGACCAGTTTCAGTCACTGTGTTTGTGTTTTTAAAGAATCTAGCTTTTTTCTAGTCCTAAATTACAAGGGAATCTATATTACCAAGTACTTCACATTTTTATATCTGCTGTATAGCAACTCTAATTTTCACTTACTTCATTTTGTTCCCATCACACTTTAAGCTCTGAAGAAGAGTCAAAATAGCAAATATCAGCATGTGATGTCAGGGGCCTATTGCTCAGTTCAGAGGCAGTCACATCTCAAATCCCCAAAATAATAATTAAAATACATTAGGCAGCTACGTATTCATTTAGCCACTAGAGGTTGAAAATCAAGGCTAACTTTAAGTAAGCGACTCCGAACACTTACTTATAATTTATAAAATCCTACACTGACCCAAAAATGAAAAATAACTATAAGTAAAAATTCTACAATCAATCTGTTACAGATGTTTAAATCCTACTAGGCACCACTGAGAACAATCAGAAGCGTTCCAGTAATTCCTGGTCTCATCAGCCGCCTGCATACCATTCAAAACATGAAACTGGCTGCAGTCTCTAACTCAGATGTACTATAGGCTTCTCAAATGTCAAATTTACATGGAGAAAGTAGTTTCACATTCACAGAAATTACACAAAACGAACCTGAAATAATCTATTTCACTTGGACTCCCCGTAAGGCCTGACTCAGCGATGCTGGGCAATGAAGTTACCTTCCAAATTTCCCTTCTTCACATAAGGTCTGGCTAGGGAAAAAGCCCCATCTGAAAGAGGCTGTCTTCATACCATGCCCACCCCTCCCTCATCTAGAGACTCTTTCACTCATAAGGCACCAACTCTGTATGTGCTCAAAAAGTATTACCATTTTATTCAAATAGTTCTTCTTAGATAAGTAATTATTAACTTAATTGAACCTCTTTGATCAAATACATCGATTAATATTTACATTCTTTACTTCTGAGATGAATCCTAGCCCACATAAAATAAGTACTCAACAAATTTCAATAGTGATTTCACTACAAAGAAAATTATACACCATATAAAACCAGTCTCCAGAATTTGCATCCCTCAGCAAGCTATATAAATCAGGAGAAATTCCATACTCCTCACATAACAAGCCAGAACTGAAGTTGTATATACAAAACTACAGGCAACGAAAATGGTAGGGAAGGAATCATAGAACAGGCCAGCATGCTGTATACTCTTAGAGAAAAAATGAAGAATGTCTTACAGCTACAAACCCCCAGACAGCTAGGAGTCAGAGAGATTAAGTGCTTCCTCTCACCTGCTCTGCTGAATTTGAGCTTCAGATCAGCTCAATCAACTCTGTACTCCTGTAGCTTGGACAAAGTCATACTCAAATTTGACAGCTACGTATGCCGTGTTTCCATGGGAAATTGAGAAAAAAAATCATTTCACATTTTGGAAATTCCTCATTTAACCAATACAGCAATGTCAAATGCAAGTTAGACCACCATTTTTCCCTTGAAATCACGATTTGTAAAACAAGTTAAAAAACAACAGTTTGCTGTAGCTTGAAACATACAAACAAAACCAATGCTGAAACACACACACAAAATTCCTCTGCATTCCTCTGTGGCTCAAAACTTCAACTCAAGCATAATTCACACCCTTGGACAAGTCGTTTTCTATCACATTACTTTTTTCTGCTATGGCTTTTGTTCTACTCAAATAATGTCAAGTACATAATAGACTGTCACAAACATTCCTAAATTACTGCACACATTGGTCTCTTGGTGGAAGCTTCTCAGAAAGGTTCATGCCATTGCACATTTTCATTGCATTTGGAATTACAAGTCTCGCTCAGTCAAAAAAGACAAGGAGCAAAAGGGGCAAAGCAGTGCTGCACTGAGCAGCGGAAGCACAGAGGAAGGAAGAAGGGCTGTCACTGCTCTGGGGCGCACACCTGGGCAGAAGCCTTTTCATTGTGCCAGCACTTGCCAGTTTATTATTAAATCTGAAATAACTAGCTCTAAAATCTGTTTTATTTCTAAACTCCAGTATATTATTTGATTTGCATACGTAGATTTTCAGAGCAATTACTCAATCATTCTCAAGACCATTAGTAGCAATTTTTCCTCACTGCATTTTAGCACAGAAAGATTCTTAGGAACACAGCTAAATCACATGAACAGCTGATTCCCAGCAATAGCTACATTATTTTTATTACTAGATAAATATTTCACTACCTGAATTGCTCTTCATTTCTTTCTTTCTTTCTTTTTTTTTTTTTTTTAATCATTTCTTTTTTAAAACATTCATATCTTTTTCACAAGAAAAACAGACATCTACGCTTGTAGTTAAGCAATATCCATTTAGAGTAGGTTGGGGAAAAAACAAAGCTTGCTTGCACATTGAGAGCTTCACTGTAACAAATTAAAGTAGTCTGGTTCTCTCCCAATATTCTGGCACTGTCTCGAGGTTTGAAGAATCATGATCCCCCTGAGAACATACCACAACATCTAACATGCACCTGGGAAGCTGCCTGGCCAATGTTTTTCATTTTTATCTGGTCAGTTTTATAATCTCCCTTTAAGTCTAAACCAGTTCTTCTCCCTAGAAAGCCATAAGGATGAAACAAAACCAAACAAAAAAATCTCATCTGGACATAAGACTTAGGTAAAGTTTACCTGGCTAAGAAAACAATCGAGCAACTTGCTTGTACTTTTTTCATTCTACAGTCTTGTGAACATTATAGAAAACACACATAGATGTATTTGCAGGATCCTTAACCATCTCCTCTCGACCCTTAGCACAGCCCTCACCAACAGACTGATTTTCCACTCAATCGATATTTTTCTTTTCTGTTTACCTACCGTACTGTAGGAAAGAGGATATCATTCTGGAAAAATAAGGGATTCCATCATCACATAAATGTATTTTAAGGTGAAATCTGTTAGATTCACTGGTAACAGAAAATGACTGATTCTATGTGTGTACAGCGCCAAAAATAATTATGCATAAAGGTGCAGAAGAACACTAGACAAAATTTTACTTTCTATAGATCAGTCTGTAGAGCAGAGAGCTGGCAGCATCTACCTGATCTGCTCCCCACAGAAAGGCAAACACTGCTATCTAACATGGTACAGGGGGCTGGTGGGAACAGAGCCCCTACCCTTGACAAAGACCACCCTTTTACTCCCCAGTACATTGCCACAGTTCCCTGAAGGAGGAATGGCTGACACGTTTGGTGTCTATTTTCTTTAGGACAAGTGAACTTATAACCGGAAGGATTTTCCTCGGCAGAAATGCAACACCACTGCTCTCATTGAGCCAGTATGGGAACAATTACTGCAACAGTATACAGCATGACTCAAAAGCAGTGAGATGTTTTGTTTAAACAAGTACTTCAGACAATTTATAGAGGAAAATACTGAAGTGAAAATGTACACTTAGCAGCGTAAATTTCATTTCAAAATTTCAGGCAACTTCCAGAGAAGCAGCAGGATGACTATTAAGGTTAAAGCAATTAACTTTGCCAGTAGATTATAAAGGGGTACCAAGAAATAGGGCTAACTAAAAATGCCAAAGATTTTAAAAAAAATCAGTTCTCTGACCTCAGTCCCTTATAAAAAGAAATAGATTTAAAAACACTCTCTAAGCAGCACTAAGCATCACCACTAGAAGCCACAGCAGAAGAACAGAATTCCATATTTCAAGATGCCCCGAGAATGCAATTAACTGTACAGTACTTTCAGGAATGTGCAGACTTTTTAAAAATATCATATTGGAGCACAGAAAATCTTGCAGCTTGTAGCATATGTTACCATCCTTGACCTTAATCAGATGATTTTAGGCTATTTATGAACTTGGAATCAAGACAAGCAGTGAAATACTTTTTAGTACATGTTTTTCAAAACATTAGAATATCACCTGACATAGGATAAAATACATGCTGGGTTTGCATGCTTTGCAGCTTCCCTTCAAGATTACATGCTAGATGCCCATTCTGTTGCTCAAAGATAGAACACCCAAATGAGGAACCCTGTGGCACTTCTTGCATACACCAAGGGAGAAGAACAGAAACACCATTATGCTAGAGATAGCGAGTTAAGCATTGTTATCCTAGAGCAATATCATGTACGGTCACTTAAGGTATGTTTGTTTGGTTAGTGGTGCCCTCTCAAGGTGCCCAGCCCTACATCCTTCCTATCACACACAAGCATGCACTTGCACATATACAAAAAAATCAAATACCTGACTTGAAAAAAGCAAGACACTGAGATGTCACTGAAATTATTTTCACAGGCAACCACTTCACACAAAAAGTGAAAGCAGCCTGTTTCATGCTTGCCAAACCTCCTGCACTAGCTGACCTAGGCAAAATAACCTCAAATCACTTGGAGCCAACATAATGATTGTCTTTCTAATGTAATCAGCATGCTGCCTAGAGCACAAATTTAGCGTGTTACTTGCAGAACAACCAGATCCAATGTAGTATATACCCAAATCACCTTCTGAATTTAAAAGAATGATCTGTCTAAAGAAAATGACTAATTTTCATGGGGGGGAGGAAAATGTTTTGGCTTTTTTTTTTTTTTTTTTTTTTTTTTTAGGCTATTGGGATATGTGGAACTGATCTCTCCACTTACAAAATCCAGTTACTGAACAGGCTAAACCTATGTTCACTTGAGTATAGCAAGAAGTACAAGATGTTAAGTTGGTTTAATTCGATATCTAGTGATTTTCCATGTCTTCAATTTCTACATCCTGCTGACTTGCAGATGATGGCATACAAACCCTCTGCAAAACAATAGCCCAAAGACAAGGTACGCTTAGAATGGCCATTTGGGGCTATAAGTTAGCAGGTACAACATAGAGCAGAATGGAGGCTGTGCTAAACTGTAAGGGTAGTTTGATGTACTCACGAGTCTAAGGATATTGCAAATAATAGGAAAACTACCTTCACTGCCCTGTCTCTCCTGCACAAAACATATGCCTACCAAATCCAAGACTGAGTTCAAAAAGTCTACGAAGATGACAAAAACTGCCACCATTACCCACCTCCACAGATTATTTTATTTTATTTTATTTTGTCTTTTCTCATGTACAACTTCTGTATTTGAAACATGTATAAACGTTTCAAGCAAGAGAGATGGGGAAGTTGTCCACAGATTACAAAATAAAATGAGAGAGAGCTGACACAGTTTCTTATCAAGTTACAAAGACTTGACATCTTACAGTTACAGCATCAGTGACCCTTACCTACTATTCCAGAGCTTCATGTAGCACTAACAGATGTAGATGGCTGAAGTCAAGCTGACCTTATTTTAAATCAGCAAAGGTTCACTTGTCTTTCTGTCTCTATGACCCTTTTTGAGCTTTTAAGCTTTTTGCACAGTGATGCTTAAAACAACATGATAGAGCATCATCCCACCACTAATAAGTCTAGAAAACAGCCAAATGAAAAGAACAATTACCAGTGTTAGAAAATTGTTAGAATCCATAAAAAAAATACATAAAACTATTTTTTTTAAATATTATTAGTAGTAACAATGTCACCTGAATGAGCAAGTAATTTTCACCTGGAATAGCAGTTGACCTTCAAGAACAAACCAAGCTGTCATAACAATGTATCTGTGTTAAAACTGATGTTATACAGTAACCGTACTAACTACTACTGACAATGCAGCATTCATCCTTTTGCTTGAAATTTTCACCACTGTTTTTTCATATAGAATATTCTAAATTGGTAAACTGCATCTTAATGATCAAAGATGGCTCATTTGCTTTTGTTTATCAGTAACAGTCATACACAACAAACATCTACATGGACAGATTAGAATATGAATTTTGCTTCCCACAGCACATTCCCAAATCACTTGGTACATCAAATTCAGCAACAAAAAACTGACATCAGTTGAAACAGTTTGAAGAAGGACTTCCAGATGATTAGTGAAATTTATTGCCAATTTTTCCATATTGTGAACAACAAATACTTTTGCCTTAGACGGATCTAAGTCAGTATTTTATAAATTCCCCACAACAAACAGCGGGGGGAATTGGGTTACAAATGCATGTAAGTGCATTTTTCCATTCATTGACTTTGTACACTATTTCTCTGATCAGAATTTTAATGGGGAAGCAGAGTTTTTTGGTTTGTTTGTTTTGCCCTGGAGTTACTATTGCAACAAACAGCTTGGCAGTGGAAGTTTGGGTTGTTACCTTCCTAACTACAGGAGTCTACTTACATGCTGTCTGCCACAGCCCAACATAAACAATATGTGGTCCTGGAACCCCATGACTTCCTATCTTTCCATTTATTCACATCTTATACATTCATTCTCTTCAGAGCACAACAGTTCCTAAAACAGATATATTTACTATTCCAGTTCTTATTCTTGTGACTAGTTTTCACTGGTTCAGAGGGTTTTTTTAATTGTTGGGTTTTTGTTTGTTGTATTTCACTAAGTGATTCTGGCATGAATCCACGTTGTAGGTGATTTGCATCATACCATTTCTAACGTTTAGCTGAAGACTTGTCTATTTTATTTCCTTCATGAAGCACTTAAAGAGAACTGATGAAGACAAGAAAAACTACATTTCAGCAAATGTATAAACCCTGGAGAGAACAAGTTATTCTCAATATAATCTCTGAAAGACAGAAAGCATGGGGTTTTCATATAACCACTAGTCTGGTGTTCCATGTGCTTCCCAGTACAGGAAGAACAGCTTTAGTCTCCAGAGGAAGCCTGAGGAGGGCTGCTGAAGACCTTCTCCCATCTGCCCTGTGCACATTCAGCTTGGCTTCCCATGCCATGGACTCAAGGGAAGGCCTCAGAGCAAATATTTAACTATTCTCCAAATAGCAATAGCCAAACAATTCTTGCCCAGCATGCCTGTCTTGGTCTGTAAATATCAGATTGTATTTCTCAAACTTTTAAATTTTGGAACTAAATGAACAACATGAGCAAGTCTGATACGCTATTTTTCTTTTTTTTCTTTTTTTTTTTTTTCTTTTTTTTTTTTCATTTGGTGAGCTAAGGAAAAAAAACACCATCACGCACACTTTCTCTATATAGTCCTCTTATTTTCATCAAGCCTCCGAAGAGGTGAAACAAATGAGCATAACACAACACAGGCACAACACAGTAGAATTTACACTGAAGGAAGCTTTGGCATCCTTAATTTTGTGTACAACATGAGCAGAAATATAACAATGTGTTGTAATTTGTACTGAAATAGCAACAGCTTTACATTTTTGAAAGACAAGTTTCCTTCTTTAAAAATGAAATTGAGAAGTTTACTAAATTTCAAGTCTATCAGCATTTCAGAGATTAAGCGCAGATTTACATCTATATTCTGTATTTGAACTACAGGAAACTTGCAGCCTGGAAGTCAATTTAACTCACAGCAAGCTCTAGTACTGAGCTCATTGCCAGTGATGTTAGAACCACATGCAACAAATTTATATTCTTCCAGCAGTAAGAGAGACTGCAGTAGTCCTGCAACTACAGCCCAAGATAATTTCATTTACAAGTATTAAAAAAATGCTCTACTTCAGAGGCGAAAAATTGATAGGCATTATAAGGCAGGTTTAGCCAGTTTACTGAAAAACAATTAGGTTCAAAAGGTTAAATGGATGTTAAATCAGTAAATGGAAAAGCAATGGCAGTTTATTAACTGAACCATTTAAATGTTTTGTATTCTTACAACATCATTTGCAACCTACTTAAAATATTACTCACAAAGTAAGTAATTATCCTGTGGTAAAGAATTAGTTCATTAAATTAGTTGCTATTCTTTGCCTTGATTAATAGTTAGGGATAATTATTATAAAACGCAATAGTAAGAGTCACAAACTCTTATGTCAAGTTTAATGGCTGTTTAAAAAAAAAAAAAATGATATATCCATTAATACTGTAATTATATACGATATGAAACATGGAATACATGGAAAATAAGAATGAAGTCAGTGGGAGAAGAGAACATTGTTAATCCAGAAAAGGATGCTATGATGGAAGGAGAGAAAAAAAAAAAAAAAAGAGAAGATGGACAAAATAAGACAAAAACAGAGACAAAGGAAGACTAAGGAAGTAGCTAATTGCTATACCAGGCTAGAAAAATACAATTTGAAGTGTTCAAGAAACAAGAGACCCAACATCTGAAGAGGGGACCCTGTCAGTCCTACTTTGCATAAATCGCCATGTGATAATCCTGTGAAGTGCACATAACCTTTGATGTTCATTCACGTGCAAGGAGCCACCTGAATGAATGCTACAATAAATACAATAAAGCATTAACTACAGCAGTCTGATATCATCAAATTTTGGACTGCAGGATTTAAATAGTACCAAAAGTACAAACCATCCACCAAACCAGACCTAACTCATTGCAGTATTTCCTTTGGAAAGATTACCTGATCCCCAAGAGAAGTCAGTATTAAAGAGACAGGAGGCTCCCTCGCTCAGTTATTAGTGGTAGACAAAGTGCAGAAAAAGTAGAACATAATATATTGCTGACATCAAGTTATTAAATAAAACCAGTAGGTTTTCTTTCATATGGAAATTCAACTAATGGAGTAAAATGGACTGTACAACAAAGCTTTCATCTCAAACCACAAGGCAAGCAATCAGGTGCACAATAACTGAACGTGAATGAATCTTAAGACTCCCCAGACTATTCCTGTATGTCATTCATTTTGGCTTTGCTGAGACATTAAGACACATCTCCAACACAAAATCTAATTTAAAATATATATATATGCAAAAGCACATGATGCAGTCATCAGTATCAACATGAGGGAATGCTATTTGTGGCACCATAAAACATTATGAAGTTCACTGGCTATGTTTGCTGAACCCAGCTCCCACTCAGTCCTGCATTTTGGAGGACTATTACTAACACTACTCCTTTTTTAAGTTTTAAAGAAAAAACCTTAATTGATGTTGACTGCAAGATACTATGCTTCTGGAGAGCTCTGCTTAAATTTAAGTGGTTGTTTAATGGGAAGTTAAAGAGTTCTACAGGAATTTGTTTAATATATATTAACTTCTAATTAATATATAATGTATTCTTTTGTGTAATACAGGAGCAAAAGAGTTGTTATTACTGAAATCCAAAAAGTACACTCATTCTTTAAAAAAGAAATTACAAAATGCTTTTTTGTTTTTGTTGGGCTTTTTGTTGTTGCTGTTTAGTTTGGAAAAGTCCAGCCCTTTCTGAAGCATACCAAAATCCACTTCTCAAAAGAATATTCAATTACTGCAGGAAAAAATTCCTATTAAGCTTATGGAGTTCTGAATCTTACTTTAGCCATTCTGTATATATAAGTGTTTTTACCAATTATGGGAAAGTACCACTCCTGGTCAGCTTTTATAGGCCTCCTGACTACTAGAGCAATAAAATCAGAGTAATGAAAATCTTAGACAGATTATTGAATTGGAAGGATATATCACTCTCTACTCTCACTGAGAGCCTGAAGAAGCTCAAGACACTTCATGGAGGTTTCTGTTCTGCAGCACACGCTGCAGCTCTGTCATAGGGAACTTAAAATAATTAAACTGACACATTTTAAAGAAAAAACTCAATTTCCATGACTAGCTTATACTCGACAAACTCTCCTCCAAGTAGAACACTGGAGGTCACACAGCCCCTATCACAATTGAGTAAAAGCATAAGAAAGAAGCAAATCATTTTTATTCCAAACCCTCATCACTTGCTCCTCTTCCAAACCCTCACCTGTACAAGACCTGGTAAAGTCCAACACTTTCGTTCAAGGCTTCAGAGTAAGGGAGAAGCACATGGTTAAGGAAACCAGTGGTGTCAACAAAACCAAGAACTTGAGGGCTCTGCATCACAAAAGTCTAAGATGCCTGCACATTAGAATCAAAAATATGGGCTAAGACTCTAAGACTAAGAAAGGAAGAGGGATGTAGAAAATGTAGAGAAGACTTGCTTATTAATACATTTTATTTGAAACAAAGCAAATAGTTAAATAAATCCAGATTTACTTCAGAGCAATATCAGGCAATTCAGGGCCATTGTCTCAAGCAGAGAATTACAAAATAATCCTACCTGGTAAAAAATTTAAATGCCATTAGACTGTCTAATATTCTGTATTCTGGAAATTCTCATCAAGGAAATGTGAACTGTCTGATATTCAATTGATGCAGCCAGCACTCAGGGCTTGGCAACAGCTACCTAAAATAAAGCACTTTTTAATACCAATTTCTTTTTTAACACTGAGTCCCATCTCACATTGCTTTGCTGGCGCAAGAAAATGTCATTTGAGAATCTGTCTTGGCCAACCAATTTCTAACACACATTTACGCATGTGAAAGCAACTGTGCACTAAGATGGCCACCAGACTGCTGGGTTCCTACACTGCTATGTTAAAAAGCTGTGTACTTCCAACCTCTTCTATTAGTAAGGGCATGCTAAGCTACACTTCAGCAGAGCTAAGCAGAATTAAGGTTTTGTTACAATCTACCAATCTTGAGAGAAACACAACACTTCACTAACACAGTTTGGCAAGTTCTGGTTGCTACCCACAGCTTCCCACAAATGACCTCTGGCAGGGGCACAGCCATACCTACAGACTTCAGGTCTCACAGGCCAGCACAGACCATCATGCGAAATGAAGTGCCCAAGGAACAAAACGATATAAAAAACTCTGTGCCTTTCTTACCTCTAAATGTTTGCTTACTGCTTACTTGGACTAGAAAATATTTCTTATTTCTGGTCTGGAAATAGAAAAAGCAGCAGCTTCATTTCACTAATTTGCATTTACTTTAATTTGAAATGGAAAAGGTCATTTACAACACAGAATGCCAGGGATACATTAAGGGAAGAAAATGGATCAAAATGGGAACACCTGACTCTGAACATTTCTCAAGTTTAATTTACTTTAAACCACTGCCAAAACTAACATTTTTACCCTTGCCGTTATTTTCTGATTCACATTTAAGAGTGCCTTTTCTAATTCTGAAAGGCATAACAAAGGACAAGAGATCATAAAATGAAAGCAGCTGCATCTTCAAATATTCCATTTCCCTATTTTACATGCTACAACTATATTTCTTAATAGGCAAGAATTGTCTTCCTTCAGCAGTCTCCTTTGGATAGGAAAATATATATTCCTTTTAAAGTAGTACATAGACTATTTACCATTGTGGAACTCCTTCATGACTTGAAAGAAAAGAGGAGCATGTTTCTTGTTTTTTGGGTTTTTTCAGCTACACAGCTCTAAAAATTACATCCAACTTTAAAAGGATCTTCTCGAATTTTTAACAGGCGCAGTTTTAACACGCTTTGAAAGGAGAAGGCAATAGCTGGAATTTTCCTACAGAAATGAAAAGATGTGTAGGAAGTCAAGTTTTGGGATACCTTACATTGTGAGATGTCGTCGATCAAAGGGTATTTTGATGATGCTGGCAGGTTTCATCCTGTGCCTTTAAGACAATCCAAGAGGGCAACACTCATGATTTAGGTAGCTATTAACACCACTAAAAATCCCTCTGGGGCATGGAAACTGCTTACTGACAAGCAGGAAGTATAGAAGGAGGAAAAATGACCATAAGGGGGAAAACGCAGAATTCAGTACATGACTTCTCCTTAGTGACTTCTTCCACAAAGCAGGGAGACAGAGACACATGAAACCATGTACCTTTTACAAGATTTACAGAATCCTGATTAATAACAAGCACGTAGAGATGAAGTAATGACCAGAGAGCAGCTACCAAAAGATCATGGAAGTTTGGCTTATGTATTGTTGATGAGAATTTCTAGAATACAGAATATCGTTTCTGATTACAACTTATTTTACCCTGCAATGTTTACGCATGAATCACATTGCTCCACGGAACACAAGACCCCATTTTTGGGTTACATTTTCCTACTTAGCAGGAAGCACTGTTTAGGATGTGCCACAACAAATGTCTTTTTCAGGAATACAATTCAACAGATTCCTTCAACTTTGAGCATCAAACTCATAGACAAAGACCTTCTAAAAGGAATGTGGAGAACAAAGCATGTAATTAAAAAGCGAGTAAGCAATGCAATTATGAAATCAAGTAACAAATTAATTACAGTTCAATCTCATCCTCAATTTATCTAATTTGTATGAATTAGATTACACACTCAAAACCTCATTCGCATGAGAATTAAAATAAAGCTTCATTCAACAAATAGAGCATTTATCTGTAGAATACAGTAGAATTAGATTGAAAACATTCAAATTAGATTGTATGTCTGCAAAGAAGACTTAGATCCCCTGTTATTTAGAAGCGACAGCTGGAAAAACAAAATAAACAGCTAACCAAGTTTTGAAGGAGATAAAATTGTTAGCACTGGTAGTTCAGACATTTACAGCTTACTTCCAGCATCAAACAGAAAGAATTTGAAGACATTTCTCACTCAGCCTGTTTGCAGATTTAGATAAAATATATTTGCATCTACTCCAGATATTGGGGTAGGCAGGGGAGAGAAGAGAAAACAGGATAACCAGGATCTCTATGAATGAAAGTTTCCATTATCTCCAAGCTGCTCTACAGAAAGAACAAGGATGCATTATTCAATAAGAGAGCCCTAATCCTGCCAACCAAATAATTCAGTATGTCTCAGGTGTGAGCTTACTTAAAACACCAGTATAAAAAAAATTGAAACAGAAGTCAATAAAATAAAACTATCAGTAAGGAAAGAAATGACAAGCCAGTAGAACAGAATTAGAGTGGCTGAAATTAGAGCAGACCTCCAGAGCATAAACACAGTCTGGCTGTTGCCATGCCCTGAAAGCTTTTCTGAATTCAAAATGCAGCCAAGCTGTATAAGCTATGGAACACCAGTCCCCATCTTTTTGAGTTATTTTATGCAATCTTTTGTAAGTTTACCAGCCAATAAACATATATAATAGTCTGAAGTAAAACAACAGGTTGGCATCTACCTGTATGACATCAAGGGAAATATGGGTGAGACACAAATAATGCCTCAGTGGCATTTTTCCCAACTCTTCTCAACTAGGATGGAAAAAATCTTTATAATAGGAAAGAAATAATTAATTGCATTAGCTACAGTAGATCTGAACAGTTGGCCAAAAAAAATTAGTAAATAATTATTTTTTAAAAAGCCAAGGAACAGTAGCAGTATCTTCAACTTTAATAACTAAGGGGTTTATGAGTATGCAAAATATACATAAGCACCAAGGTGAAACTTACAATGGAAGTCTGTTAAGTAAGGTAAGAGCAACACAAACAGTGCTGTCCAAACTGGATCAGTCCAAGAGCTCCAACCAGGGGAGCCTACAGCATGGAGGGGACCTACCAAGGTAAACCAGTTAGCAAATTAGACCACAGCTAAGTATGACGATTTTTGCTCAACCACTTGGCTCAATGTATACTACAGCACAGATTCATGGTCAGCTAATGCAGACTGTCTCGTTGGCTGGAGGCGATGACCTGAATCTCTACAGAATCTGAAAGGCAAAAGCCTTCATCAAGTGTTTTACTCTCACCTCTCTTCAGAGACTCCAGAACAAGTGGGAAGTCCTACTGACACAACTTTTCTCAGAGGAATGAGGACAGATAACTATCTTCACTTCTCCTCTAACATGCAAGGATGAGAAATACTGAACTTTTTAGCAATAATTGTATTTTTGCACCTGTGACATTATTAAATTATGTTTGGTGACATTTTAAAGTCACTGGAGTCTGTTCAATAATTTTAGATCCACTACTTGTGGTTTAGAGAAATGAATAAAAGCTTCAGAAGCTTTACTTGTTATGAGCAAGATAAGGTGAGAAGCTGCATTTCCTTCTTGGTTTAAAATCTGACAGATAAAACTTAGTGTACTTATTTGTATTGCCTTTCCTGAGAATAATCCCTCCTTCTCTGTAGAGAATAGTTTAACAAAAATAATTTTTATTTCAGATCTAAGCAACATGTCAAACAAAAGCAAAGAAAAAAATATATTCCTTCTCCCCAGGCCACAGACTGAATAAATTTTCTAGCAGAGGCTATCAAGCTTCCTTGTAAAGGTCAGACTTCAGTGGTATTTAAACCCCCTGATTCTTATTAATAGCCTATGACTTATCCCATGGTGCTTTCTCCATGATGTACTGGGCCTGTCACAGCAAGAGCACAGAGCCCCCATGCACCCAAACTGTGCTCATGTGAACACTTGTGAGCTGAAGGCCTAAGCTGCCAATAAGCCTCTTAGCTGCATTTATATTACACAGCTCAGAAACGGGTTGCAGCTTGGACAGAAGGCCACAGGATTGGAATGTTTTGTTGCCAGAAATTTAATTCTCACACAGCTTCCTCAATGTAGATTATCAAACATATCAAATCATTCTTTAAATTTAGCATTAACACATGTAAAACCACACTCTTTTTCCTTCAATTCACAACTTTTTGTTTAAGCCAGACCAACACGTAAGATTTAATCATGTTTGTTCAAGTGTTAATTATTTTATCACCACAGGAATTCTGTTTGTAAACGCAGTTCTCAATCTTAAAAATACCTCAGCAATATTTTAACTTACAGAATGGAAATTGTTTTTCATCTGCAAATTAACAAATAGCCAGCACCAGAAGGCCTCAGATCCTGCCTTTTTAATGCAACTGTACTGTGACAACCAGTGACTGTAAATGGAAAGATTCCAAGACAAGATACAGCAAGTACCAATCCCTTAAGGCCATACAAATAATATATGAGTCTTAGAAGCATTCAGAGAGATGTGCAGGACCAATTGATATTTTCAAGGCAGACTTTGCCTCCATCTACAAAACTGCACACTGGTAAAAAAAAGAATGGCTAGTAGAAAATGCTTCAAGAACACAGAGGTGCTTCCATAAACCTGATAGGATTTCTCATGTTTATTCATTAAAGAGAAACACACAAAACTCTGAAATATTCCAAGTGATGATTTGGCTTCTAGTAGTAGCCACGGGTCCAGCATTTCAGACTTAGCTCTTAACTCCTTAAAGCCCATTTAACATTTCCCAAAAAGAAAAAAAGAAAAAGACAAGGCTGATGAATGGGCTGATGAAAAAAGGAAGCATACACACAGAAAAACTTACACCATCCTAATGCTTCCTCCTCTGCTTTTTAATCCCTTCTTCAGTCATTTTCACTTAAAAAGAAAAACAAAACAAAAACCTCATCAACTTGGTAATAAACTTTGGAGTTGGTTGGGAAAGCCATGCGCAGTTATTAAAATAAGGTTGAGCAGAGTAGAATCTATCAAAGCATTAATAAAATGCAGCCTAAGTACCAAGTAATTGATAAAATGGTCTTGCTCCTCACAGAAAGTCTAATTAGTAAAAGCCAATTGCATACTGCATTTATTCCTCTAAAATACTAAACACATTGGTCTCTTACTGTACTATGTAGTGCCCTTGGATTGCATTAAAATTAATCCTCAAAATGTCCCATTAGCATTTGAGGTTGTTTATTTAACCTTCCTGTGCATTTGGAAGATATCCATAAAAATCTAAGACTGGGTCAGCTAAAAACAGTTCCACCTACTGATTTTGAAATGACACTAGTGTTGCTATTTTTGGAGAATGTTTTCATTTGTTTGCTTTGTCTTTTTAAAGGGACAAACAAATTGGTCTTCTTTCAACTCACCTTTGTGACACAACAAGCCACTATCATCAAAATAACTCCTGCAAAAAAGGAGACAGTGAACAGCTGCAGATTCTTCATAATTACCTCAACAGAGCAATAGCACTGCATCCCGTAATCCCCACTACAAAGAAATAAAATCAGCTGATACTGGTAGGAGATGGGCTTGACATTCAGGCACCATGTTATGGTAGTATCTGCAGTGCACTTAGCAGAAATAGAATTAATTGTCATCCTCTGAAGAAATGATCCATTAGCACCAGTGTGTTATGCTGTGATAAAAAGCAAGCACTGCCAGTAATGCTAAGGCTTATCTTCTCCCATGGGAATATTTCAAAATGTTCTTATATTTAGGAAAGCTTTTATACGCTTCTGAAAGAGCACATAGATATCCATTTTATGCTTCGTGAGCTTGTGTTCCACATCTGTCTTATCCTTTACAAATACTCCTCTAAGGAAAAGGTCATTGGCAAAAGTCTACAAATACATCCAATATCAAGCAGACTTTTCAAACAGTAAAGATGATATGAAGTCTGAGAACTTGAGGAAGCAGAGAACAAATACAAGGTACATGAGATTAAGGAAGTACATTAACAGATGCCCAGGAATAAGGATGTATATAGTAAGATGGTAACATTTCCTAAAGCAACAGAAGAGACACAAACCTAAAACTGAAGACAGGTTTGCAGGATCTCACTAGCTTCATCAACCAAGTGAAAAAATACTAAATAAAGCTCAATGCTGGTAAAAACTGCACATATTTGGAAAATCCAAAACCACTTTTATAATGTTAGACTTAATATTAGCTACCATTACTCAGGAAATAAGAAAAATAATAACAATAACAATAATAATAAATAGTTGTGGTTAGTAAAGATACTGATGGAGATCCTCTCACTTCAGGAGCCTCTGGAAGCATGGCTATGCTTTGCTGTTTAGCTGACCTCCTCTTTCCCTCCCCTCTGTGCCACCTTCCCAGAACTTTTGGCTGTGATGTGACCTGGATCTTGACCTTTCCACATTCATCCTCGTGCTGATACCAAAACAAATGGCCTCTCATCCCCACTGAAGAGGCATCCCCAAGTCGTGGCAGCTTGGTTATGGAAGAGAAAGATGGTCTGTTGTCTGGACAGTTTTTCAGCAGCCATAGCACATGCTTTTAATTCAAACCAGCTCAGTAGGGTATTTAAGTGTATGTCAGGCTGCTCTCAAACTACAGAAACACTGAAGTTGCAAGAATTTTTAAAAAGCTTAGGATGCTATTTTAAGACCAACACCTTGGCCTCCTGGTGGATTCATACAGCTCTCTTCTCCCTTCTGCTAAATACAAACTTCACTAATGATTACACAATGCAGCAAGCACTGACAAGCCTGAAGCTCATGTCTGACAGTAGAAGTAAGGCACATCTACTAGCTAGTTCCTTGGGCTGGCTGGTATCAATCGCAAGATGACTCAAGCACCTCTGGCTTTACTTCTCTCATAATCTTGCTATAAGTCTAAACTAAGGTTAATCAACAGCTTCAAAATTCTGTTTTAAAGCAAAAATAAAAGCAATTGTTGCCCTCAGTGAATTAGTTTAGTAGAGTACATTTTCTTAGAATTAGTTAACTTTAGTGGAGGATGCTCACTTAGCTGGTAAGCTAAAACTTGTTTCAAGAGATTGCTGCTGCCATCTATTGACAGCTTATAAACAAAGTACACGGTAACTTCAGCAGTGGTTATGTTCTAAAAATGAGACAAAGTGATTCAATGGAAAAGTGTAGCATGCACAGACTGGCAGCCAGGCTACGGTATATGTTAACCAAGATAAATAATCATGAGCGATGTTTCATATAAGGAACAGGCTCCTTTCAGTGAAGAAGTGCTTTAGCAACAGTATCCTCATCTGGTTCTTGGCTTACAGACTTAGAGAAGATGTGCCATTCAACCCATTGTTTTGGGGTGTGTTTTCTTTTTTTAATTAAAAGAAGAAGGGGGAAGAGCTGCTGTTTCTTTGGCTACCATTCATAAAGAAGCTAAGTAATTTCAAAGATTTACCTTCAGCTTCACAAAATTTTCATCTTAGAAGTAATATCTCGGTTCTGATGAACAGAAGTGCAATAGTCAAGTACTATCACTGGTATTGCTTTATCTTCCTACCAGCACTTTAGCTGCAACCTGTTAAGTGAAACAGAGCCAAACAGCTCTTTATTTATATTCAGTACTAACAATAGGAGAACATGAAATTCACAATAGAAAACAAAAACATTTTCCTGATTTGTTTCAGTGTGGATTCATGCTCTGTAGGAAGAGTCATCACTTAGAGTAGTAAGCCAGTCTACTGATGTTTTTATTCTTTTTTCCTTCCCTAAGTATCTTTCATGTGGTAAGAACTGTGAACTATTTTAGTTGCAACACCTACTCAGATAGAGGCTGCTACGTACTGTGCACTATTTGCAGTTTCAAAGCCTTTCTTGTTTCCAATAACATACTCATCAGGTTTCTCCTACCAAAACCAGACAGCTGTTAGGAGTCTTTTTTTTAACAACTGTAGCTTGCATTATGAAAATTGTCATCCAAGTCACACAGAACAGCTAATAAAAGCTGATCCTGCAAACTTACCCGAGAAGCGAAGACCTACTCAGCCCCAGGCAGCCAAACACAAAGCTGCCCAACATTAGCAAGCCCCATGCTTCAGTAACTATGACATGGTTCACCACAACATCAGATACATCAAGAGTCAATGAACCAAGACAGAACTGTAGAGGGATATGCTACAATTTGTTATTAAATATATTTATCTACACAATTATCTGCTCTAAACAAGGTTACTATTTCATTACTGCCAATTATTTAATTCTAACACATGGAATTCCAAATATTATTTGATTGTAACATAGTAATTGCTACAGAAATAATGAAGAACACAAGCTATTAAAAAATCATCTAGGTAATTCTACTAGATAACATTCACAAATCTAGTGACTTCCTCAAATTAAATGATTAGATATCACTAGAGCATTTACATCTCAGATCAAGCACCACTCTACTCTGTTAGCATCTACTGTGCAGATATAGACAGACATTATTTCAAAAGTAAGAAATGGGGCTAAGGACAATTTAAAAGAACATCTCGGACATATAAGACAACATCAAATTACACAAGCAGCTGAGAGCATCAGAAATGCTAAATACAATAGTTACATGGACCTGTTAGAGTGCATTCAGAGGAGGGCCACAAAAATGGCTCAAGGGATGGAACACCCACCCTGCAAAGATGCGCTGAGAGAGCTAGGGCTGTCCAGTGTGAAGAAGAGAAGGCTTCAGGGAATCCTGATAGCAGCCTTTCACAGTATCTAAAGGAGGGCTATAAGAAAGAAGGGGACAGACTCTTCAGCAGTGTCTCTGGTGACTGGAGAAGAGGAAATGGTTTCAAACAAACAAAGGAGAGAATTAGACTGGTTATAAGGAAAACCTCTCCTTATGATGAGTGTAGTGAAGCACAGGCTGCTCAGGGAGGTGATAGACACCCCATCCTTGGAGACATTCAAGGCCAGCCTCAACATTGCTCTGAGCAACCAGATCTAGTTGTAGATATCCCTGTTCACTGCGGGCGAGTTGGACTAGATAACCTTTAAAGGTCCCTTCCAACCCAGAAGATTTTATGATTCCATAAAAAGATGGCACTACCACTGTCAATTTTCAGCAAAGATTTCTGAAGACAGAGCATTAAGATAATAAATTATTCTTCTTACTAAGTGTCTTGTTTTAGCATTTCCTTGATTTCAAAGGCTTATAAAACAGGGCACAGTATGTGCTGGACAACTGAGATTTAGACTTAAAAAGGAGAACATGTGAAGTACTGGAGACTAAGAAAAATCTTGACATTTAATAGAAAAAGCATAATGCAAGATTTAATCTCAAAGGAAAGACTAACAAAATAATAATAATAATAATAATAATAATAATAATAATAATAAAATGCTAGTGAAGTTATTTTTGCAGGAGTTTTAACTGATATGACCAAATGTTATCTTTCCTAAGATTAGGAGAAGGAACTTCCTGTAACTGAAAGCACAGAGCAAAATGAACTCAGTTAAGAGTTTTAGGTAACAGAGAGAGAGAGAATGAAATTGTTCCATCTTAATATGAATCTGCAAAATACAGACATAGACAAAACATGAATACTTCGAAACATCCCCACTGAAAGTGATGCTAAAGTCAGAGGTACAAATAGCAGGAAGGGAAGTAATATTTGCTTCAGACATCAAAAGCAATGGGAGGAAGAACTTGACAGGAAAGATTAAGCAGCTGTTTGATTCACAATGAAATTGAATTCATGGCTAAATGCACAGGAAGAGCTCTCTGAAAGGCAAGAGGAAAGCACAGTTTGGGCAAACTGGCACTGAAGCAGATCCATATGCAATTTAGCACTTAAGAATATGCAATTTTAAGTACATATCCTTTAACTCTGGATATAGCAACCCACAAATTCCCAAAGGAAATAAAGTTGAAGAAAGTAGTTGAGAACAACCAAGAAAAAGTGGAGTGACAGGAATCAGATAATGAGCTAGCATTGGAAGTTGCAGATAGTGCAAGATTCACCTCTTGCTCTCACTGAGAAAAGACCATTCTAAGTAGATTAGTAGAACATGAGATGCTGAGATAGAACCATAAGAGATGTCAGCATATACACAGTAATAATAAACTGTAGGTATTAAAGAGAATAACAGGTGAGTCAAGGACAGGTATGCACATGTCAGGAAGGATTAAAGCATGCTTATTCTATGAAAGAGATAGAGGAAAAACAAGAAATTAATGAATAAGTTAAAGATGAAATGAAAAAAGATATGAATTAGAAAAAGAATGGAATTGTCAAAGCAGGCATGGGTTAGAAAGGTCTGCCTCTGACACTAGGGAAGGGAGGGTTTTAGTACCCGGACAGTAAGTCTGTAGTATCTGTAGGCAGGAAGGAGAGGCAGCAAGATAAATGAGGGAATCAAGGTTAAAAAGGCAGTAAGGCTTGCCAGGATCTTATTAATCTGGGAGGGCAGGGAAGGGAAAGCCTTATAATTTATAATAAAAACAGAAGTAAATAATCATTCTCATAACTCAATAATTATAAATTACATTTTTAAGTATTATTGGAAAGAAAAGTGCAACAACAGCCAGCACACACACACAAGTAGTGCTGTATAGCCTCTCAGTAATAAAGCTCAGTGAGCCCTTGCTATCTGAGGAGAGCTTGAGTTCAGGTCCCACTAGGATGCAGTGGTCTGCAGGAGTTCTAACATACACGGGGGTCTGGACAAGGACCACAACAGCTTCAGAGAAACAACTATTGAGAAACTCGGTGTTATGTTTGCCTACTTGCTGTTCTGCCCTAGTTCTTCCAGACAACTTTGTGATCCCTACATTATCTCTTCATGAGCAGCATGAAGACAGCAGCTGCCTCCCTCCAGACACTATAGTGGCATTATCTACATCATGCTTCACGATGCCTTAAATGGCAACGAGGGCATCACAACTGTCACCATTTATACTAAAAGGTTAGTTAACAGCATTCAATTAGCATGAGTTCTCTGCATAACATTTTTCTCACCCAATATGGCTAAAAGCATTAAGAAGCCTTTGAAAAGCAAACATACAGAACAAAAATAAAAGCTACTATTCTAGTTAAGGCATACAAACTTTCCCAAGTGCCTTCACAGTATGATATCAGGGGCCCTGCAAATGGTTATTTAAAAATAGGCCCTACTCAAATAAGGACCTTAAACCTTAAAAAGATCAATCACTGACCTGCACAATACCTTCAATACCTTATTAAGAGAGCTTATTTTACTTACCTTACTACAGGCATGCAGTATCTGACTAAGATAGAATATCAAAAGTTACATGGAAACATCCCTTCTCTCAATTGAACCAGAACTGAGTTCTTAAGTGAACCCTGCCTGCCTCAGCACATATGTAAGTTTTTTTTATATACATACAAAAGCCTCATTCCGGTCGTATGGTGACAAACCACTTCTCAATTAAGTACAGGCAGAAACACACAGAAAACAGAGCTGAAAACACCCTGAAACACACAAAGGCTTTTAAGCCATGTAAGGGGTGATGCAGCTTCCAGATCTATGACACAATTATGCTATCTTCTATTTCTTAGTATAAATCAAAGTCCTACCAGCACAACAATAACAATAATACACTTAGCTGAAACTTACTGAAGGAATATTATATTATGGACATAAATTCACTTACCTGCTTCTAATCTTACAGGCCTTTCAAAACATGGTCATAATCAATATTATACATGCAGTATTTAGCCAAAATACACATCAGTAATCACAGTCTATCACAAAGCAAAGCTACACAGCACAGCAACACTGACTTTGGCTGCTCAGACCTTAACACTTCAACTGATACAGAGCATGCTCTTGAAAATTGAAACCACTGCTGAAAAATGGTTTCTGAGAATTACATCCTTAGCCAGAAGAGATACTTTTATTTCAATATGCCCTAGAGAGATCACTGACTTATAGAATCCTAAATTACATAGAAATACACGCACATACCTCTCCACAGTCCAACAAAACAGAAAAGACTGCACAGCTTCAATAAAAATAATACAATCTCACTCTATAATAATATTTAAAAGATATCAAGTGGGAAAGGAAAATATTGAAGCTGTTTGCCTACACTGAAATGCTGGAAACACATTGTTAATACCTATCTGAATGCAGAAAAGATTCATTGATACAATCTCACATTTTTACAGCAGAACTTAAATATACTAAGCCATGAAAACTTGAGTAGCGTTTTCACAGCTGCATTACAATACAGTTCAAATCAGGAACTCAGAAGTATGTCATTATTCTATTATTTCCATCCTGCACTTGGTTCTTTGGTTACTGACTTACAAGCCAACACGGAAACTTACTTTGAAGCTTTTCTGCCAATTGTTAATAATATATCAGAGTTATGATAAATGCTATAACAATGTAATTTATGTTAAGCAAACATTGCAAGCAAGCCTGTGATTATCAACAGTGAAGCCATTCAGACTTACTTATTATTCTTGTCTGCAAAATCTTAAGGCTAACAATGCATTCAGTTTAAGGAAATGCAATTCATCACTAGAACAGTCTCAAAATATTCAGCACTGTTTAATACTTTCAGATTTCATATAGCCTTCCAGTTTACACCTGTGAAGTTAAATCAGCAATTTCTTCAGTATATACCCTGGGTTAAGAAATAAGGGTATAGATTCACTACAACATAAATATGTTGCAGTAGCAAATTTGTATGACATCTTTCATATCAGAGAAAAAAGCTATTTGCAATTAAATACGTAAAGTATGACGAAAGCCAATTTAAGTTACTTCCAGCACTCTTAATGTCTTTTACTTTAAATACGGTCCTCCATAAAACTAAGCTTCTTTCCATCTACATGATTTTTTCCCTAAATTAATATAGCAAAAGTCTTAAAAGGCAAACTTTCACTCAAAAAATGTCCAAAATATTAAAAAAGTAGCATGACTTAATTGAGCCAATACACAGACAAACAAAACTAATGGACTCAATGGTTACTTCTCCACAATCTCAATTTGAACCTAAGAAAGATTTACACAATAGACATTAAGGAATTTCCTAGAGAATCCAACTAGAGTACTGATCAAAAAATACTTCTACATTCCTAAATATATATTTAAAAATAAGTAGCAGTGTCAAAATGTTTATGCACTATAACAAAATGGACCCTCTGGAGCTATTACCGAGAAGCAAAAACATAATTGCATGTTTTAGTATATCTTTTTATGTGTAGACTGCAAAGTAATTTACAAATCCAGCTAAGTATAAGCACTCCAATTGGGAATATCAATATATGGAAAATTGAAACATAACATGGGTTAGGTAGGTTTCTTTTTTTTTCATTTCAGTAGCAGTCACTCCAAATTCATGCATATTTAGCAAGTACTTTGTCTTTCTTAATTTTTTTGTGTTGTTTGGTGGGGTTTTTTTTGTTGGTTTTTTTGGGTGGGAGGGGCAGGAGGGGATGGGCACTAAACAGGACCAAAAAGGATTGAGAATAGTTATAATATGTTTGCTTCTTTCTTAGAAAAAACAACGAGGTTATCCTGAAGGACCTATTAACAGAAAAGAGCAAGGAAATGACATAGTATGGCATTTAGTAAGCAACAAATTGCAGTGTTCTTAAAAACATATGTATAAAAATATTCTTACAAATTCTGATCTCCAGTTAAAAATACATACTGTTTTTTTTACTTAATACTGCAATCCTCAAAGACATTTGAAGTCAGAAGCCCTCAATGTCAATGAAAAAATGCACATAAAACCACAGTATTTATTATACATACTAACACCTATTATTACCCAGCAACCTTCCCTCCTGTTTCCCACTCACATGACATCTGGAAGAACGTCCCTCCCAGGCTGGAACTGTCTAAAATATAAATACATAGCTAAAACCACAGCACAGCACAGACTTTCAATGAGGCACATAAGCCATATTGCTTTCTAGTTCTAACTCACAGCTGATCTGAAAACCCCCAACAACATCACTGTTCTCAAGAATTTGGACTAGGATCTGTTCGAATTGCTTCAAGATTAGAATAATGCCAAACTTCCATCAGAAAATACCACTACATGTAAGGCTGTGCAGCTCAGTCACACTGCCCACCACAGCTTTATGGAACACAGTTTGACAATTGCTGTCTTCAGGTAACATGTCTGAGTTTGGGAGGACACAACTGCAAACACCTGCCTCTTCTTTGGAAGTACAAAGAAAACCTCCACATGCAAACTCACAGTTTTAGGACTTCACAGAGAAAGACATTAAAAACATACAGGTCTCACATGGCATCTAGAGTAGATTGATTTTGGCCAGCTCCCTGATGCCCACCCAGCTAACTTTCTCACTCCTCCTCGAAAGACCTAGGAGGAGAAAATACAATTGAAAAGCTGGTGGGTCAAGATGAAAATAAGAACTTGCCAATTACCATCACAGTCAAAACAGATTCAACTTAGGAAAAATTAATTTCATTTATTACCACTAAAAATACTGACAAGATGAGAAACACACAAAACTATAACACTTTACCTCACCCACTTTTCCCTAGCCTCAGCATTACTGCTTCATTCCCTACTCCTCTACCTTCTAAGTAGCATAGAGAGAAACAGAAAGGGATTGTGGACGGTTCATAACAGTTCTTTTGCTATGGACTCGTCCTCACACTCTTCTCCTGCTCCAGGATCAAGTAATTTCTTCTTGCAGTGCATGAGCATGGGTCCTCTCCATAACAGGTCCACTGCAGAGCCCCTGAATTTCTCCTACATATCACTACTGAAGCACCATTGTTATCATAACCTTGCCACCTACGCTCAAGTGTATAAATAAACAAATAATAAACAAGTGGATAAACAAATAAACAAAGCCAACAACCTAAGTCTACAGGAAAGCCCAAAGGAAAATATTACCACTAGCAGATTCTGGATCCTGGCTCAGGTCTACTTCTTAGCCCACTCAGTCTAAATAACCAATTACTTTGCTAGTTAAAGGAAAATAAATATCCTTAACATGCCTAATAGGTTATTCTACAACATTGATATATAATAAACTGAAAGAATAAACATTTTTTTTCCCCCTTGAACTAAAAATGTACTACCACACTGCTAAAGATTTACAGCACCCAGAAGTCAGGAGGCATCCTTCCAAATTCTGTAGTGAATATTCTTTTTATATAAGTAGTATAATTTATGTACATCTGAACTAGAATGAAAGCCTGTCATTAAACTATAAGCATTTGTGTATGCAGACACGCACGTGCCTCTGACAGCAATTAATGAACAGCAGCAAATCAGTCTTCACCTCACAACTGTTTCTTCTGAAATTAGCTGTTCATCATTCAGATGAGCTTCCAAAACAGTTACTTTTCTTCCACATCAAGCCTTAAGAAACCAAGTCAGGTTCCAGTAACAAAAATACGAGCACAGTTTCAACAGCACTCTACTGGACACAATTTTGACACACTACGTTTCCTGAATTCACAGAAGTTTCAGTTGAATATAAAAAAGCACAAAGCTAGCAGCTATGCCTATTAAGGTGTTTAAATTTTATGACAATGCTATTTTCAATTGCTAATTATACTGGTAAACTAAACACCCAAAATTCAAATTATGATTTCACATGGCCAACATCTGCATCAGACAAGACCCCTCTTCTTTTCTGGAATCAGATAAGGGAAGAACGGGATGCACTCCAATCTGTTCCCACAGCACAAATTTCTTTAGTTTTATTTAGTATGGCTACAAATTGTATTCTACTGAGTAACAATTTTAAATTCAACAGAAATCTGCCTTTGTAGGAGAAACAATCCTTTAAAGCACCCAACAGTAGAAGCTTCTAAAAATGGCAATTCCATAAACTCCTAGAAAGTAAGCCCCCTAGCAAGTGCTACATCATTTAATGTGATTTATTTTAAGTCACTGGCCTTTAATCACCCAGTAACCTATGTACTGAGTCTAGAAATTTGTGACATTTTTAAACTGAGCACCCACCATATCTCCTCATACTTTGCCTAAATGGTCAATCATCCTGAAACTGTTCTACAAAATGTCAGAGGCTCCTGTGAAATTCACAAACTTGAAGGAAGGTGGGTAAGAAAGTGATCAAACTCAAAACCCTTTGCCAAACATAATTTCTTTAAGTCATACAACAGAATAGTAACACACTGAAGGATGTGACATAGGGCTATCATGGACAGAATTTTACTTTCAGCTATGTAAGACTTGTATGTCTTTTTACCACTCGAAGGATTATAGCCATATGATGGTCAAGCCAAAGAAACCAGTATCATGTTGTTTGCATAGGTATAGAAATCCATCACACACTTCTAAATAGTCCTTTGTAAGCAAAAAGTCCTTTGGAATTATATACAGGTAAACATGCAAGTATAATATTAAAATAAGCCACTATATCACGTTGAAAATCTTTCACATGTAATAAACAATCAGTAAAACAGTAGTATCATTTCTATTCAATTACTGGTCCATACGGTACACAGGAGTATCTTAAGAGCCAACTATAAAGGATTTCATAAACAACAGGAAGCATCCCAAGCTTCGCACTATACCCCAATTCTATTACCATTCAACCAAGAAGCAGCGTTCATAATGCCAAATAAAAAGTAAGAAAAAGACCAATTCCACTCTTGGAGTTTATTCCTTCCAGAGGATAGGCAGCCTCAACTTCTGTTCAATCCAAAGTCAAATGAGGGCACTCAGCATCTTCTGCAAGACTTTCATTATGCATCAGGGTCAGACACTCTTTTAAGAGGCCCTTCATTCTAAACATATAACTGTCCTTTACATCAAAGCAAAGTACTCATGCATAAAGGAGAGAACAAAAAAAAAAACAAAAACAAAAAAAAAAAAACAAAACCCAAAACCACTACATAGTAAATTTAGCTAGAAAACAACAGCAAAAAAATGTACTGGGTCTCAAATTCCATCTTGAACATTAGGATAGTACCTCAGTCAAACAGTGAAATACTGGCTTTGGTTATGCCAGTACACTCAGAAGAGAAATTCCAGATTTAAATCTGTGAGCAAAATCTGACCACAGACTATTTATTCATAATTCAGTAATGTTGATATCATGAAGAATATCAGCATTACAGAAGGCAAACAGTCAATTTTTCATCTCTACCATTCTAAAAATATCTTTTTCCCCTAAAAGGACAATGCCAGTAGCTATCACAGAAAAGGATTGCTCCAGTTCATACAGATTAAACTTACATGTGAATAAAAGCAGTACGAAAATGAATTACCTTATTTTTCATTAGAAAGAGCAGATTTCCTTTCAGTCAGCACCATTCCTCTCTCGTTTCTGTATGCAAAGAAGTAAGAGATTAATAAAAACAACCTTTTGTCTTCACACATTAAAAGCTTCTTAAAGAAGATGCATTAGTAATAAAGGTCAGAAAAGAAAATCATTAACAAGCAAAAAAAAGCCAGCTTCACTCAGCATCTGCCTATGTACAACATGCTGTTAAATGTCAGATAACTTCCCAGAAGGTTTCCTCTACTCTGCAGCTGAGAGAATTGGTGACTGCAGCAGACACTCCACTGTGTTTTCTGTTTCTCTGCCTCTTCCTCATACAGGAACAGACACTTTAGCATGCTACAGTTTTCACACTTGCCATTTCAAAAGATAAAATGCAATCATTTTAAAGACAAAAACATTCAGTATTTTACTTAGATCACAACATGCTCATCTGGATTTGTGGTTTTCAGAAAGCAGTGAGGAAATGAGACCTACCTATTCAGTCACTTTACTGTTATTTCACTACACTTCAAAAAAAAAAAAAAAGCAATTAACGAATGAAAACAGCATTGTATTTGTGCTCATATGCAAACAAATACACACAAACTTTTAAGAGAAAAGAATGTTTTAGAAATCTAGGGTGGATTAAAAAAAAAAAAAAAAAAAAGCTTTCTTACTGAACTAGCCCTTTTTTTTTTTTATTGCTTCATTTTTCCTTACAAAGAAAGCACTTCTGTACCGATGGGTATAGACAGCATGACATATCTATCATAAACAAACACTTCACATACCAGTGTAACCTCTTTCGTTTTCCTTGAGATGATGTGTGAAACACCATGTACCTAGACAGCAGCCAAACTTTAATTGCTGTAAAAGCCCTAATGTCATGGTTACCTCACAGCTGCCTCTATGGGATTTTTGTACGTCCCTCAGTGCTGGACCACCAGTTAAGTCATATGACAGAAACAGGGAAATCTTGTTAAATAAATACAGTTATCTTTTATTCTTGATAATTTCAATACAGATTTTTCAATAGAGAGCACCCGAAAATGAGAAAAGCTTTCTCCTACAAGTGGAAGTTTTAGCTACAGTCACTGTGACTCACAATAACTGATAACAGTTATATGTGAGATGCGGGGATAATTTTTGTTCGGTTTTGTGTTGCTGTTGCAGGGGGAGATTGGTGATTTTTTATTATTCTTAATTATTTTTTTTCCCTTTGGTTTGGCTTGTTTCTGTTTTTCTTTTGTTGATTTGGTTTTGGTTGTTTCTGGATCCTTCCATACCTACTAATGGATAATAACAACACAAGAGGAGAACAAGAAGAGTAGCGTAAATTGATGCACGTTCACCAACTAACATCTAAGAACAGTTACCAAAACTGAGATTATGTTTACAAAAAGAAATTTGTAACTCTGTTTAGCCTATGTTTCACCCTCAGAGCCCTGCATCCACAGAAGGAATCTACTCCTAGTAAAAGGTATTTTTATGTACTTGTGAAAGTTACTACCTCTAGCAGCACAAGTAGAACATCTGAAGATTAGTCATTCTTGATGATGACAAGCCTCAAAATTGATAGAATATACAATGGTCAAAATGCAGCCTTTCAATCAAAAGGTCATAGACTGATTGCTATGAGCCAGAAGGATTTATTAAGCAAAAGGAACATTCCATGCATATTTAGCTTTCAAAATGTTTTACTAAAAATCAACCTTTACTGACCATGCTAGAGATAGGATATCATGCTACGTGGATGCCTGGTGAATAAAAGGGCTTTTTTGAAGCAATGGTAGCACTAAATGTATCACTAAATGCAGAAAAATATTCCACATCCTCCAAACATCATTATTCCATTGGACAGAGCCCGGTATGCTGCTTATGATTACAAGGCTGTTGATATTTAATGTCTGTATTTATGACTTCAACAAGGGAACTGAGTGCACCTTCAGTAAGTTTGGAGATGCCATCAAGCTGGGAAGAAGCAGTAATCTGCCTGGGTTAGGAAGGCCCTTCAGAGATGTCCGGACAGGGAGGATCGCTGGTCTGAGGCCATTAGGATGAAGTTCAACAGGACTAAGTGTCAGGCCCTGCACTTTGACCACAAGAACCCCAGACAGCGCTACAGGCTTGGTGCAGAATGAGCAGAAGATTGCATGCAAGATTTGGAGCTGAGGGTGCTGGTCGAAGCTTGGCTAAACATGAGGCAGCAGTGTGCCAGGTAGCCAAGAAGGTCAATGGCATCTTGGCTTCTATCAGAAGCAGTGCCACCAGCAGGAGCAGGGAGAGATCGTCCATCTTCACTCAGCTCTGGTGAGGCTGCACTTAGGTACTGTGTTCGGTTCTGGCCCTTCACTACATGGAAGACACTGAGGGCCTGAAGCATGTTCAGACAAAGGCAATGAAGCTGAGGGAACTGGGACTGCTCAGCGCAAGGTGACTCAGGGGAAACCTGAAGTAGCTGTGGCTACTCAACTTACTTAGAAAACATAAAACATTCTGTAAGCGTAGCACATATTTACAGCCTCTTATCATAATCAAGTCTGTGCCTTTTTTTTTTTTTTTAATCCTAATAAAATCAAAATAAATGCATCTCAATGAAGACCAGTTGGGACAAGTGAAAATAAAACATTTGCTGTTGCTGAAATGAATGCATTAAAAGTGATTCTACAGCTAAATAGGGACTATTTCCTAACAGCTACCTAGGGAACAGACATTTGTTCAAGCTTACTGGCAATTGAAAGACATTTTAAATAAGATCATAAATGCCAGAGAAAACCTGCAAAGGTGGTGGCAAAGTGATCCATAAAAAACTTATGACAAGAGACTGCAATTTTGGGGGAATGAGGCTTGAGAAACAGGATAACAACACTTTAAACACTGAAACTAACAACTGGTGACTTGCAGCCAACTAGTCAAAAAGGGGGGAGGAAAAAAAACCTTAAGCCTTGAGTACTGTTTCTCAAGCATGTAACAAAGGATACTTGAAAAACTGAGCAAACTGAATAGCTTGTTTTAAACTTCCTTACTTAGAAAAATATTTAGCATCACTCAAGCATCAGTAATTAAGATAACTGAAGACAGAGATGTAGGTGATTAGTGCAACTGTGAGCTGACATCTACAGCAAACATGCACATCAACCATGGGCTGTTTTCACTGCATATCATTTCTATTTAATCTAATTTTCATCCCTGAGCACTCTGCAAATCTTCAGCTTTCTTTCCTTGCCAAAACAACCTGATGATCACTTGACCAGCACAGACAGATTTTTGACATTCAGTCTCATTCAGTTGCCAAGGAAGATGAAGATAAGTAAATGATGGAGGACAATACTGATGCTAGTTAGTTTGTTCAAGCAGAGCATAATTTAAGCAGCAGATATGAAGGTCAACTGAAATACAGAAAACAAAAAAAAAAAAAAAAGTTTGTTACTGTTTACTGTTATTTCATTTGAGTTATGTACTACAAATACTTTATTTCATAGTATGGAAGTAGTACAAATGATAGGAAAAAAATCCAAGCAGTCTTGTTCCCATACAATCACCTAAAAAATAGTAAGTTGAGCTTTCCAGAGTCTCTACAATTTCATGCAGAAGTTGTAGTTTGATGCACTATTTACACAGTTTAATAATACTGATAATACAGCTTGGCTATAGGCGTATCAATAACTAGAAAGCTCAAATATGCATTTATGCGGCAGCTTAGGGGGTAGAAGTTGCCTTGTTCTTCTGTGATTTTAGGTTAACCCACGACATGTTCTATCTCCTCCACCAGAACAATAACTCTAATAGAATACAAAGTACAAACTGTTCCATAACTTACTCAAGTACTGGTATTTTGTTATGCCATGACTTATTACTAAGTCAGTAATTCTTCATTCATGATATTTTAACAGTTTTCAATTAGTTTCGGAAATTTCAATTCAGGAAAATAATTATTCGAATGTATGTTCATCAGAAATGCAACTTGATGAAAATAAATTAGACTGGATACATATACAAGATCTTCAGTTCCCTACGAGCCCCTTCTGTTTATCTGAAATAACTCAAAATTTCAGTTCAGTAGCTGCAATTTTGGAAACTGAAAGTTGTATGGAGAACAAACATTTGTTCAAATTGCAGTTACACCATTTCACGTTGCTGCAAAAGGGAGAAAATAAGGGCATAAGTAGTTTTAAATAGATTTTTTTAATCTCCAAAACCTTATACATTCTTAATATCCAATCTTTTTCTAAGGGTTGTTCTCAAAAGAAGTTGTTGGAATCACCCTTATGCAAACAAACAACATAAGTTTCTCAGGTGGCTCTTAATGCAGCTGTAATATTACTTAAAGAATCCTTCCCATGAGCGGACTTAAAAGGCCACTTTCCATCACTAAGTTGGGAGTTCTTCCAATGATATCATCTTTCACAGCAAGAGAACTACAGCTTTCAACAACTCCTAATCAAGTTTTTCTCAGCTGTTGAGATGAAGAACAAGTTACACGATTTGTAGTGTACCTTTTTGTTGGCCCTTTTATTCCCAATTTTCCTTCTTTAGACTGTTTTTTTTTTTCACCTCTCACAATCAAAGACTTATACAGACTCTTTCTATTGGGAAATTGATTGGGAAATCAACAAACCACAGCCCATTCCAATAGCACTATAAGACCAAAAGCAGGCCATGTTCAAATATTACTCTGTACATTGTGAAAAATGGACAAATCATAAACACGATGGTCAGAAGACAAGTCTTCTAATAAGTTTTTCGCAACTTATTCCACAATTCTCTGAAGAATTCCCATAAAGTTAAAAACTATTCCAAGTTTGCTTTTCCTTACCTATACCTTCACAAGCAAGAAACGAGAACCTTAGAAGTAATCCCATCACATACCTAAGCATTACATATCTACAGTTTTCACTTCTCCAATCGTTCTTCCCCCTCTTTTCAATTTTGTTTTCCCTTCAGCATCAACGGCTATTCTTGTTTATTTTCATGCCTTACAGTCATCACAAAGTCTGACCTACAATTTACAACATACAAGCACGCTACTGCGATCAAAATGAGATGCTGGCTCCAAATGAGCAGCCACACCTGCATGGAGCCTGTGTACACTAAATTGATGAACTAAAAATGTGGAAAGATGAGTCATAACAATGTTACGAAAAGGATATTTATCAAAACTATAATCTAATACTATAAACATACTTGGTTTTGAAGACCCAAACTGTTAGAGATGAAGGGGACAGGAAAAGAAAAAGAAAAAAAAAAAAAAAAAAAAAAAAAAAAGAGAAAAAAAAAAGAGAAAAAAAAAAGAAAAAAAAAAAGAAAAGAAAGAGAAAAAAGAAAAAAAAAAAAGGAAAAAAAAAAGAATAAAAAAAGAATAAAAAAAGAAAAAAAAGGATGCTGAGCTGGCCAATGTGACAGACAAAAACCTGCCATAATTCCCCTTGCATATAATCTAAAGGGACTTTGGGATTGACAATCTGCATATTCCCACTAGGCTCTGTATACTGAGTTCAATTACTCAGTTTTATGGACATAATGGACTTTTACAACAGTAGTGAACACAGTGCTTGCAATAGCCTTATTTGATTTAAATTAAAAATAAAACACAAAAAATGGTCAGTTTATGGGCCTTTTAAATCCACCCTACACAGTACCTTCAGCTATACAGTTACTTGAAATTTTTTCAACCTCTTCAAACAGCATGGAAGAAGCCAGATCCTAGTAGTCCAGTCCCAGATGGAAGGAGTCATTGAAAACCATCAGTAACTGAATAAAATTATGCTAAGGAAGAAATGAAGGTTACTGGCTAAACTCTAATTATGCTTAAATGCAGTAATTACTGTAAAGTACAGACATCTGTACTCCACAGAGAACTGCAAAGCACAGAAGACACGGGGAAGAAACAAGTTGTAAACTACTATTCAAAAAGGCTTTTGCTTCCCAGCAAAAGAGGACACACAGCCAGACACCCAAAATATTAATCTGTTAATCTGGCAATGCTATTAGAAAGAGTAAATAAACTCCACAGGGAGACATGGATATTGATTTTCTTATTCTTTCCCCTAAGGGAAATGGTACGCCTCTTGCACTGATCTATCAGTAACGCAGTAACTGTCTAGAAAATTCTTAGTACATCTGTGGATCACTTGGCCTGAATAGAAGCCATAACATATAAATCACACGGGACAGTAAGACTAGTACACAGCAGTTAAAACCCTCAAGATAGCACGCTTTGATACATACAAGTCAACACTAGCCTTGAAATGCAAGGCAGCTGAGCCAGCAGTTCTGCCGGGCAAGAACAACCAAGGTGTCTGTTCTCTGCAAGTCTTACAGAGAAGCTAAACCCATCCAACAATGTCTCTAAGTTATTCAGACCTAAAAGACATAAGAGACTACAGAACTCAAAGTTGAGTTTAATGAACTAACTTGATGGTCATCCAATGATAATCATGGCTAATGTTGTGACAGCAATAAAATAGAAGGTAAAAACCATGATAGAAATGTCTGCCTTCAGCTGCAGCATTGGTTTTCCTTGGAGGAGCAGAAAAACTCATTATCTACAATCAACTTCCCTTCTGGCTCCATTTCAGAATACAGCTGTCAGTCAGAAAGACTGCTTACTCATACACAGCCTTTAAATGTTCTTCTGGCTAATCTCCTTCCTCAGAACTCAGCTGGAAAAAGATACCATCTTCAGTTATTTAATGCTGATGGTTTGAGAGACAGGCATAATTTAATACTTCAGTTTAGAGAGACAGCCATGCAGAATCCAAAGCCTCTCTCACTACTTTTTCCCCAGACAATTACCAAAACCTGAATTTATTGGGAAACCAAACCAGTCAAACATTTTGTGAGTTGCCAGAAAAGAGTGAAAGCAAGATCTGCAGAACAGCATACTAAGAGGCATTTCATCAGTTCAGACTAACCACCAAGCTAAAAGATGATCAAAGAAATAACAGCAGGAGGTCACCAGTGTCATTAAGATACAAACTATCTTCACAATGCACATGCTATCCTGAAACACTTGCAATATAGTCATTTGGTTCCCAAGTTTCCTTGAAATAACTCTCAAAACTATAAAGTCAGTCTTCCAAAGCTATTACCAAAATGGACTGCAATTGATGTTTTTAAGACATCAGATGTACTCCAATAACCTGGCTAGTAGGAGTCCAGCCATGCCTGCAACAACATGTTCTCAGAATACACCCCAGTTAAATGTTTGACTTTAATTCCCTATTTATTTACAAATTTACAAAGCAGAATTCTTTCTGTAGTCTCCAGGAATATAAGCAGACTAGCTTTTTGTAACCTGCCACTTCAAATAAAACAAAATTAAACATCAACAACAAAAAAAAAGGAGCAGTGAGTGTAACACCACAGCCATTGTAGAGTTCAAGTGTCAGCCAGCTAGCCTGAAGGAATCAAGGGTGTAAGGACCAGTGACCTACCAACTCTCTGTGGCCTGGAGAGGTAGATACAACAACCAGTTCCAAAGAGTGCAATATATTAAATTGCAGCATGCTCCACTGTATAAGATTCAGTATTCCAGCAGCAAGAACAGCATCTACCATCTCTGAAAGACCTTTTTACTGTCTCTTCCAGTACTTATACCAATGTAGAAGGTAAAGGCAGCCCTAAAATATTAAAACTGATGTCATAACAGTTCTCTGTCCATTTTTGCTATAACAAGCTACTGCACTGAGGCTGCAGCCTACACTCTGTAAGGTAAAGTCTTTCTTTTTTTTAAGGATCTTGAAATGCTTTCAGTCCCAAACAATTCTGATTTTCTTAGCATTTGTTGCTTTGCCTTCTATCCTAGAAGCAGAATTCTGTATCTATACTGATAGGAAGAAAAAAAAAAAATACATTGCTGAGAAATCAGTGATGAAAAGGTTGCCCTCTATCCCCCCCCCCACACACACACCAGATTAGAGATATCAGGGGCGTTTATCTAAGATATAAATCTAAGAAGATTTTTAACAGTATTTGAGAGACTTGGGGTTCATTTGAGCTCTAAAAAGATTTTAGCCTTGAGTAGTCTGAGTCAAGTCAACCACATAAATTAAAATACAACAATTTATTTCTATTTTCATGTATGAGATTAAGTACTTGGCACAAAAATCCTTCAGCAAGTTTCAGACAGTCCACCACTATTTTTGTTTTGGCATTAGCAAGAAAGAACCTTACCCACTTTTCTTGGAACTGTCAATTCTGCTTTGGCTGTCATTTCCTCGCATGGTCTTCAAGAGAAAAACTTGTATGTTTTTCCTTACAGAAGCTCTGGTGTGTCTGCAGACCCAGCAAAGGCTTCTATTTTACAGTCCCACAGTTCAGGACAGACCATGAGCTCTTCTGCACCTTCCAAAAGGAAGAGATTACTGGGTTCCCCCAGTCTCAATGAAAGTGTGGTAAATAAAGAGATGGCGATGCTCACATTGAATAATTAAAACTCAGACATAGAAAGAAAAACCTGTATGAAGTACTTTCCCTATTTAAATACGTTGCTCCTGGCAGATCGCAGATAACTGGCTACCTACACTTCTGATTAAAAAAAAGATACTATCTCAGTTGAGAACACAATTGCTGAATAAATAAACGTAGGAAACAGTGACTTAATGTTATTATGTTAAGGAAGAGCAATATATCATTTTAACTGCATCTCAATAATAATGATTCAATGTTAGCATTCCATTAGTCTCAAAGTCTCAATTCAGCAGAAACTATCATGCCATCTGGGAAAAGGAATGTTCAGGTAGGTACACAGAACAAATATTCAGAAGGGGAGCAGGGAAGAAATGGAACAGAATATAAGAACCACCAAGGAAGTTGCTGCCTTATACCCACCTGGCAACTAAAACAATAACATATCTCAACCTAACTGGGTAACATGGTCATATATTTAGATTTCTGTACAGTAACAAATGCCATCCTACTCTCTTCAGCTACCAGGAGTCACAGACAAACATCTAGCAAAGATTCTTAAACAGCTTCAGTCTAAGACTTTTAAGAACTGAGAAGTAGCCCAACTAAATCAAAAACAATGCCCTTTCTTCAGATACAAAACATCACACGAAGATGAAAAACTTCACAGCAGTAACAAAGAAAAAAAGTTTTCCCAGTAACGCACACAACAGAATCATGTTGCTTAGGCACAGAACTATTTGGAGTAAAGAGCCTGTGACTTCAGTGGCACAATGCAACGGTTAAGAACAGGTATGAACTGACTTAAATGAATTTTGTACTGAAAATGAAACTATGGTGATTTTTTACTGGAGGCAGGCAGTCCCCTTTGCTCAGGCTGGGCACGTCTGTGATGAAAAATCACAGCTGCCTAGTACAGTCCAAACCTCTTGCCACAGAACTGATCTTGCCTCAGGACATGAATGTTTGGTAGCAGCCTCTCTTCTATCCCTACTGAAACTGTACCTCATTGCACAGCCTGGAAAAGCTGCTCAACAGCAGACTAGAAGTTTTTCTCCTGCATTTTAATCACACCCACATACTTTGAAGGATTCCCAGCTTCTCAAAGACCTCCTGAACAAAAGAAAAAATGGGGAAACCATCCTGGAGCAGAGAAACAGAACTTAGGGGACCAACAGATCTGACACACACACACACACACACACACACACACACAAAAATCCACACAACTCTAAGAAGTATTAAAAGCAAAGCTTTATCCCTAAAAGCATACGCCTTCAAAGCTCAGTAGCGTATGAAACTTATTATAGGCATGTTTCTGGCATTATGAACAGACTACTCCTTGTCACACCAGCATTCTTTGCTTTCTTGTCGTCCTATCAGAGAAGCAAAGCAAAACCCCAGCCCCTCTCACCAGCCTGTTAGCCTACAACTTCCATTTACAGCACGCGCTGATGCAGCAGTAGCATCTCAAAAGCTAATGAAAGGGGCTTCAAACAACAAGCCCCATATACCTTCCAAGTAAAAATTATGGCAGGACTATACTCAGTCCCAGTTAGCACTGAAGCAGTTACCTATGATTACTGCTGACATACAGCCAGATTCTGGGAAAGAATATAAACAGCACAGCCATATAGTTCAAGTGACTATGAAATAGTGCAACTACTTAAACACCAAATTAAATTTGAATAATATCATTGTGAATTATCTTCCTTACTGCATTGTTCTATCACTGCAAATTCCTCCTGCTTTTATTTTGATCTTAATTGAATTTCCATGCATTAAAAGATGTGAATCTCTGAAGATTTAACTATCTCAGAATTAGTGCTTGGTTTTGTTTTAAATAATAAGAAAACACAAGGTAACTTATGAAACAGAAGTATTTCTCCAGAAAACAGTGTAACAGCATTTTCTAAGATGTGCCATTCAAAGATACACTTTTCAAAGGCTGTGTTAAAACTACAGAGCATAGAAAGAGCTCCACAGCATGAGGCTATCAGAGACCACCAGCTCAAACAGGGAAATGGTAAGGAGACTGGATGTGTGGGAACAAGAGGACCAAACATCTTCAGAGGCAACAAAAGCAAGTATAGGAGTTGATGTTTAGAGCTTGTACACTGACTGGGTCTGGCCTGGGAGCAGTGAAGTCATCAAAGCTGGTGGGAGAACAGAGAACATGCAGAGAGGAATGCAAAAGAGGAAACCTATGTGGGAGATGCTGGCAGATAGAGAAGGATAACAGGTAGGTAAGGAGGCAGCACACACACACCTCAGGATCCAGGCCAGAAGAGTTAGTTTTGTGATGAACCCACTGCTCCTCCCAGGAATCTGAATGAACCTAGGTTCCTCTGTAGGCCAAAAGCTCTGCTGCAACTGCTGGAGGGTTGGGGTACTTCCTTCAGCCAACATACAATAGCCAGAAAATTGCTATCTCAAGTAGAACATCAATGGACTTGAGAGTTTTTTCTTCCTTGTTGATGAATCTCTGGACATTAGCCTTAACTATTCAGGAACTGAGGTTATTTTGTCTACCTTCTTCAAAGCAGAAACATAATTTGTGCAGGTATTTAGAAAAAGAAGGTTAAGAAATATAAATTCTGCTAGTAAACAGACATCATCTTTGCCCAGGAACATCTTAAAATTGGCAGACTGCAAGCACACACAATATAAACACAAAAATATCCTACTCAATTTACCCAGTGATGGTTGTTGCTCTCCCATTAACAATTCATTACGATAGATCAGCACCTCACAAGAAAGGCAAAAAACAAATCCATAAATGGCTCAAAAATGGACTTCTTCCTTAATTTCCTAAAGCCAGGCAGGCAATTAGGATGTTAGCTGGAAGATATGAACAGTAGCAAGTTGTTCTCATTGTTTCTCACAAACTTAACTCTCACCATCCCTTCCTAGCATAAAGATCTTAAAAGAGAGGGGGAAAGAAAGAAATCTTGCATTTTGGAAAGCATGAAGTTCCTTTTACCTTCTTGGTAAACATTACCAAAGCTTTATCTTCTGGCCAACACCTCCCTTTGGTGTTAAAATTTTATCCTTTCTCTTTTCCTTCCTGTAAGCAGTAACGCAGACTCACAAGATTTCTTTATTGAGCCATATACTGTTTATTTGTTCCCTCCCCATCAACATTTCACTAGATTTAACTGGTCTGCGCATGTATCAACTGATCTCTCCTGCTGTAGCAAAAAAAAAAGAAAACAAAACATTAATTCAAAATCACTGTGAAGACCCTAATTTGGAAGGTAACAACCCTGCCATTAGCACAGGAACCAAGACCAGATGGGTTTCTACAGTTGTAGTAACTGCCAGGGCAGGCTGGGGTGTATTGGTTTTAAATGTACAGATGGAAACAAAATGTACAGAAGGTATATAAGTGAATGAGTAAAGGGAAAACTCACCAACGGTGGTGCCTTGACTGAAGCAGCTGAGGCAGTCCTCCCTGGTGAGCGATCTCCAAGAGATACTGCTCCAGTGGGAGTCAGCCCTTAAATGAGGTCTCAGAGGGGATGGAGTCAAGCTCCACCCCTTCCGGGAGCACAGCTACATCACTCTCACCTGTGCTCCCACAGCTGACCCCATACTTGCCTCAGCTGATTAATCAGAGGTTCAGGCTGTGATTACCAATCTCCCATACACTGGGGGAAATTGTCGCCTTTTTTGTGCTGGTCATAACATTTTCAAGAATAAAAGATTTTTCCTATTATCAGCCTTCAAGGACAAAGGAATTATCAAGGGTGAGAAACATGTCAGCTATAGGTGTATCCATTTTAAAGGCCTGAAGTCCTATAAGACATTTCTCTTGACAAGGAAATAAAAGATTTAGAGCAACTCTTTGTAAGCACTTTAGTGGCATTTCAACTTGATTGGATTTAATCCTCACAAGAAACTGTAAAAAGAAGTTACTCCCCCTAAAGCTTGTGGATGTAATTCAAAGAAAAACTGACAGCAACCAGTGCCTTATGGTTCCTACCAATCAATGGAACTTGAAACAGGGTCCAACCACATTAAAAACAGAACAGAATTAAATCTATGGCTTACCAAACTATCAAAAGCAACAACAGAATCCAGTCCCTTTCACAATGTATAGTATTGAGCTCAAAACTAAAAGCAGATAGGTTTATCTTGATATCTCCAATGGAATGCTATTCTAGCACTTATCTGCTTTTGCAGCACAAGCTTTCTGTAATTTCCAAATGAAATACCTTAATCTTTCAATTATCCACATTATTATGCCACCGCTGACCCTTACCTTACCTTTAAGTTTTCTCCTTTGCCTTATTGGATGACTCAAAGAAAGCCAAATGGTTTATTTTATTTAAAATATTTGACAGTTAGTTGGTCCTGCATAGAGCCAGGGGTTGGACTTGATGATCCTTGTGGGTCCCTCCCAATTTGGAATATTCGGTTTTTCTATGATTCTTTATAGTAAATGCCTTCCAGTCCTTGTAATCTCACAACATATCAGGTCTTTTTCATCTTTGTACCAATAGTTTCTTCTCTCCAGATCCAGCTCTGTGCCTACTACAGAAATCAAGCAATATGCAATTCCACTTCTCACTAAGCTCCTATCCACCTAGTAGCTCCTGTTTCACTTTGACAGTCTCTTAATTATGAGAGTTATGCATCATGTATTACAGTACTATGTAATAACCTCTATTTCTAGCATTCCTGAAAAGGTCATATCCATCAGTAGGAACACTCTGTCGTGACTGTTAGGCTATGATCTTATGGCCACAATATCCAGTCTATATTCTGCAATTCAAATTACTCCACTTATGCCCTGAGCTCCTGGCACTTGCACAGAAGTTCTTCTGCTTTGTGCTTCAGCTGACAAATGCTTAACTGAGCTTAAAGCTGACATAGCTGTAACCGCTAGTTATATTACCTAAGCATTGTTTTCAGAAATACTTACTGCACTTAACTACAATTCTAGTAACTGTCAGCTGTTCTACGCTGTTACCCCAATTTATTTGCATGTTCTTCTGGATTGTCTACCTTTTATAATATAGACTTAAAAAAGAAAAAAATCAAAACATAGGCATTATGCAAATCTGTCACATTTCACAGTCAGGTTCTTCACCTCAGCAATGGCACAAACTCTCAGTGCCAGCAAGCTGTCTCTCCAGGAATTAAAATTTGAGCTCAATTTTCAAAAGACCTCTATTTCACCAGATGTGATTTAAAGGGTCAGCATCTCCAAATAATTTCTGTAGGATTAGCACTCAAGATTCTCTGTTCACTACCAGGGGAGCCTTCACACAGCTGAGCATCTTCTCTAGCCCACTGGACCCTTCCAAAAGAAATCTCCACTGTCTGCAGGGTCACTAACATGCATCTCTTTACTACTCTCCATTTGCCAGACTTCTGCCTTGTTTTTAGAACCACAAGCTTCCACTAACATACTGAATGTGCATTACAATGAACTGAGTTTATCATCTAAGTCTTTTGTCCGGCAGATCTGCAAACCTACCAAGTTAATGTCACCTTCTCATTCCAACACACTTAAGTCCTATGTGATCTCCAGCCTGTATGCTTTTGGTCTACCCATGACAAGGGAATGCAATCAACAAAATAGGTCAGCAGGCTTGGAAAAAAGGTTCATTAGAACTCATCACTACTTTCACCTTCTCTCCAGAGAAATAAAGTAGGCTGTTATCGTCACTGCCATGTGTTATGTGGAATTCCCAGTGACTGGTTTTTCAAGAAACAAGGAAAAATCTCACAGGAAGATCAAGTGCAGGCTTACTGTCCTGTTAGAAACTTGTCATGGTTTCTTGGAATCTTGAAAACATTCAAACTGGAAATTGAGTTTAGTCACTGAGAAGTATTAAATTTTAGTTGTGTAATCACAGCAAAACACCACAACTTAGAGAGCCTGCAAGGGTACTGCCGTAGTAAGAAAGCTCTGGATTTCAAATGGCAACTTGTCACTTTTCTTAAGCAACAATAAAGAAAATCAGGACAAAGTGTAAAAGCAGCAGCCACAACTCTGTATTTTCGTACTCCCCACATGTAAAACAGTCAGAAGCAATTTAGAATTAGAAACAATAGCTAACACTATCTCTGTCACTAGGAGATGTTCACATTGAAAGAAAACCAAGCCTTACTTACTGAAAGAATGTGAAATGGCCAAACATGTAGAAAACAAGCAACAAATATAGAATGTTGCTGTTCTGTGTGGCACGGAACAGAAAAAGTTAATACAAGAAGACACTACTGTTCAGTATAATTCACATAGATTTCTAAGCATTTCATATGATGCTTAAAATTGAGATTAAGCCATCTTTGCTTAAAATGCAGAACATTTTGACAGAACACAACCCTCAGTGTTATTTATGAGAATTTTTTTTTCTTCAGAGAAGAAATGAGAAATGCATTTTCTCAAGACTTTTATGCTTCATATTTTCCTTAGAAGTAATAAGTGTTCACATACTTGAATAAATATGAATATTCTACCTCACTTTACACGTTTCTCCCACAGCCTCAGAAATCATTTTCTTTGTATTAACAAGATGCATTTAAAGAGGCATCTGTCCTTTTCCTTTCAACTCCTGCCTGAGTTATCACCAGGGGAGAAGAGACCAAACAGTAACTGGGATAGTTTTCTTCTTTATACTACTACATGATTTATTAAAAACAAAGGCGAGGCTAAGTAAAGAAATGGTTGCACAGAACTGTAACAGTACAAGGTTGGTTTTACCAGCAATTGACGTTATATACAAAGATGTGAATGGTTACCAAAACACTATCTATATTGATTCAGTATCAAAGAACACATACATGGTGGTGCATAAACGGGAGTCAATTGACACTGAATTACTCAATGATTTTGGCAGTTCAGGCTTCATATTCTTACTGGAAAGTTAAATATATGCAGACAGCTTTATCACAAAGCTTCCAGCTAGGCTATTCAAAATAGCAAACCTGATCATTGGATCCAGACTCTATCGCAGAAAGACAGAACATTAAAACTAATTTTCTTTTTTTTTTTTTCTTTTTTTTCCCTCTCCACAATAAGAAACCGAAGAAATACAGCCACTACTCTCCTTTAAAAATTCCTAGTGAAACACTGTCACCTCTCCATTGAGCACTAAAGAGATGCTGTATTAGTGACAAATACAAGAGTGAATGTAGCTTCCACCACATCAACTCAAAGGTTACAACATACATTCTCCTAGGACCCTTCAATGCCATCAGTTCACACCTTCAATGAAGCCTGGCCCTACTGGAAGTCATAACCTAACCCCTTTTCTTGCCTGCTCAACCTCACTTCTCCCTCACATTTAATTAACAGACTGTTCAAATCTTAAGACAAGGATATTTTGCCTTGGCAAAGTCTTTGTGTTATAGGCAAGGTATTCAGTCAGATGAGTTGTACTATACTTCTTAACCGTACAGTAGAATTATTGCTATAGTTATCTACATTCGGTTTCCACATTATTTTACAGGAAATGACAGCTTGGCTAGCTTTACAAATGTGCTTGAATACATGCAACCTCTTATTACAACAGTACCCCTTGTCATTTTCAAGCAACTTGATTAGCCCATGTGCCACCTATATTTTTAATACACAGGCCAGAAAACTATCAGTCAAGACTATCTTCACTATTATTGATGCCTTTTTATTAATCTATTAATTTATTTATTTGTTAATTTTAGTCTTCACTTTGGAATTACTTTGCCTACAAGTTTGGCAAAAAAATTATTCAACTGCAAACAGCCCCTGTTCCCAAGAAATAGTCTGGAATGCAGACATACTTAAATGGAAGCTAATAAGGGTTAGTCACAAAACCTTATTCCCTAATGGCTTTATCAGGAGTTTTTTGTTTGATTATATACATGTGTATTATATGTATTACATCATTTTCTACCACAGCCTACAGTGAGAACGGTACATCCTCAACAAAGGAGAGGACATAGTAAGGCATCAAGTATAGCTACTGGAGAAGGGAAAGACAAGGAAGTCCCAGAACAAAATAAGTAAAAGAAAAACCAGCTCATTGCCCAGTAAATACATTAAAAAAAAAAAAACAACTCTTAAAATAAAAAAAAAAAAGAAACAGATAATTAAGTGATTATCTGTAAATATCTGAAGTACAAATCCCTACTTCCTAAATTTTGAGGAATCAGTAAGTGAGATATAGGCAACTTAATATTTCCTTTGCAGTAGATCTCCACTTATGTGCCCTAAAGGACCAGGCTAAACCAGAACATTGTTGTGTGAAGGTAGAGTCTTAATTTCTCAGTATTTTATGAGAAGTAAATACCAGCGTTGAGTCTTGCATCAGTCGGACATTCCACAGCAGAGCAACTGATTTGCTCTCTACCACTGTTTCATAGTTCTCTGTACTGAGCAAAAGGACAGAGGTCTCAGGATGCTCAGTAATAAAATTGTGTTTTAATACCTGAATTGTTCTTTTAAATGCATCTGAATCATAATCCCTGAAGGTTATGGTTCTACATACTTGAAAGACCATTCCTCATAGGATTAAATTCTGTAATAGCAGAGCTGATCACTACCAGTAAGCAAATAAGCACATAATCAAGCAGATAAATGTATGCCAATAAGCCATTTCCTTAAATCTGAAAGGAATCACTTCACATCTAGTAGACAGCAGTTTTACCTTAGGCTACACTTGAAGTATTCAGAAACAAAACCAATTTCTCCAACTTCTTTGGAGTACTGATTAGCTAAATCCAGTTGCCTTAGTATTTTTGATATTGCCTTCTGCCAATCTTCTACAGCCATGTTTCTCTATATGAGAACACCTAATCTTTCCTACTGAGCCTGATTACAGACTAGACACGGCTAACTATAGATGCTTATAATCCTGTTGTGCTTTAAAGGCAATAAAATAATGCATTCCCCAGCAGAGGTCTTCACAAGGTGGCTCTATTTCTCATCACCTGGTACATGAAACAAGCCCTAGAAGTCAGCTAGATGGATGCCGGCATTGTGATCTTGCAAACCTTTGCTTTTCTGATCACTTTACTCATCAATAACTGCACCACTTCAATCTGTTTTTGCTTCTCTTACACCATGGATCTGGATCATACATATTTTGGTTATTTCGGAAAAGCACAGCAAGTATGGAACCTGAATGTGAAGAGTGAAGTAGGATTTAATTAGCCAATAAGTAGAGTATCTGTGAACCAAATGTTTCAGATATAACAGAAAGATCAACGATAACTCAATTAATTGTGAAAGAGACTATGCTTGCTCACAGAACATTCTTTCCAAAGGGGCAAAGTTCTGGTTCTACACATTTGGCCTCAGAAGAATCACAAAATTAGGGATTTCAGAGTTTGATGTATTTATTTTCTTTGAGTTGCAAAAACCTTTAGAAATGAGTCTGAATGGTAGTACCTTCCAGAAGGAAAAATAATTCTCCATTTCCAGGGTGAAAACAGCACTATAAATCGTATGTACTCTCATTTTGAAGAAATACATTTCTATACAGAAACGCCCTGACTGGAAGGAAGAAAGAAAGGACTAACTAACAAACACTTCTGGTCAGAGGATGTGCAAAACCAGCAATTTATTTCTCTGCTCCTTGCATTCTACTGCTGCTACCAACACAAATCAAGCTGAGCTGAATGGATAATGGAGCAGAAAGCAAAAACTGAGCAATTCACTGAAATTTCCTTCCAGAAACCCCCTATACCTAAGTACTGTTGATAGAGAACATAAAAACCATTGTGGAGAAACAGTCAAATCTTAATAAAGCTTCTGCTCATGGAAAAAGTTAACTTCAAGAAAATTTTCTAAGTAAGTTCACATTATCAGCAGAACACTTCATCCTGAGGTGAGGCACAATTTCACTGCCATTTCAAGAGATGGCTAAAACTCAAAGTGAGAGTTAAGTATTCTTCCATTGATGAAGCAAATTTGGGGAGTACTGGAATCAAGTATTATGTATTCTCAGCAGTAAGATCAAAAATATGTAGGTTGTTCTGAAAGTAATGCATTCTGTTCATTTCCATGGAAACCACAAAAGATACAATGAGCACAATAATGCTATTTGACAGAACAAATTCTCAAATACAAAACATTGTTTTTCAACATAGCCACCACCATTAGCTATGTGTCTTTGCCAGTGATGATGAACAAAAGCCTTCATGTCATGGTCGTAAAAATCTACACCAGAAGAGGTGGCCCATTGTCACCACTGGTGAAATGCACCACCTACCACCACACTGTGCTCACATCCACCGTTTGGTCACCAGAAACATTCATTAAGTGTCCATGAATGTCAGTGGGTGCCATTTTTTCCACATGGGAGAGAATTCAATTACACACCTTCGCTTCACATGCACTTCCATGTCAGATGTCCTTCTGTCAGAGTGCCCCTCTGCTTTCACCTGTCACACAGCAACAACATGGAATGGTATATTGGTGAGAAGGTTCACCCTCTTATTGCCATACCACCAACACCTGCCTCTCACACTATGAGCCAATGTAATAAAATAGGAGGCATTACTTTCTGAGCAGTGCTTGTACACGCACACAATGCAAGCATTCTAAGAGTTTTCATAGAATCATCACTGCACCAAGATAGAAAGGGCTTCTGGGTACCTATAACTCAAAATAATAGAGGACAAATTGACAGTTATTGTAGCTTCTTTGGAGGACTAGCCCTTACGTGGCTAGTAGTAAACCAAACCCTTCTCTTAGAGAGAAAATGGCCCAACATCCCCCTTTATACAATGGAATGGGGCGCTGCAAGCCAATCTAAACATGAGAAAATCCATTTAACCAAAGCACCTTATGGCTTGACCAATCTGAGCAACACAGACCATGAGGATTCAGCACTAAGCCAATTGAAGTGTGAGCAATCCCAAACACAGAGAAAGAAATAACACCCTCATCTTCCACATTCCCCAAGTATGGGAATGTACTTCAAATCCTGTGCTACTGCATGTTGATCAGATCTATTCAGTTAACAGAAAAAGAGCCTGAGGACAAACTTTTCTCACATTTCTCAACAGATCTGCTCTGACTACAGCAGTGTCAGACTGACCTGTCACACAAGACAGCTATGTCATCAGCTTCCATACAATAGAGATGGTGGAAAACTGTTCTAGGACACTGTATACATTCAAAGGCAAATCAGCAGTACTCACTGCTGCCTTTAACCCAAAACAGAGCATTTAAAACACATAACACCAAAAGGATAGCATATCATCTAGTATGTATTTTACAGCAACCATATTTTACAACAACTCCATGCCATAACCGGCCACAGCTGAGGCTGTATCCTCTAGGTCTCATGCTGTGAACAGTTCAAGCAGTTAGTATGCTGTTATTCCCATATGACAGGCATCACTCACAATGATTTTACTGAATGCTTTGTTCATTTATTGTGTTTGCATTTGTAAGTCTTCGGGTTAAGTGAAAGGCTAAGTACAGATTCGAGCACACAGTCCACATCTATTTAAATATATGTCAAAATTCTGAAATGTTATCATAGCAAAATGCTTCCATCAAATCCCTTATCTATACAAAAACAAATAGAGCCCTAGCTTGAGGTTAGACTTTACAGTCATTAACTGAACACAGCTCCCACTGACAGCTGCATTCTTTCCCATTTAATTTCATTTCAACAGATACTGATAAAAAAAATTAATAGATTTGATTGGTAATTTGCATATTCAATCTGAACAATGAAAATCACAGCAAAAAAGAGGTTAAAAAATACGACAACTTTTTTTTTTTTTTTTTTTTTTTTTTTTTCTCCCCTTCTACCTACAGTTGCAGAGAAGTATTTACCCCTTTTTCTATCATCAGGTAACTCCATGGTACCAATTCTGCTCCCTTTGCTTGGAATTATAGTGCAGGAAGTGGAGATGATCCATTCACCTCTGGCTGCTGGCAGAAACATACCCACTCAGTACCGTATACCACACTGCCTTGCATCAACTCCCTACAGAATACTCTCATCACTCTTACTTCATGAGGGAATTCATTACCCTCAGGAATGCCTTTGCATGCTCCTCTGTCCAGCTTTCTGTGTCCCCAGGTAAAAAATAAATAAATAAATAAATAAAAATACAACCTATGCAAAAATGTATCACCTTTTCATGACACTATATCACTTGAACCAGACTGAGTGGATACAAACTACAGTGGGGGGTAATCTGGGCAACCAACCTTAAAAGTTAGAATGTTTTAACAAGTTGGAACTAAATACTGCTGTTGGATTTGTTGCTCTATTAGACCAAAACCAAAAAACATGTCACTTCTGTTAGATTTCTTTCATGCCTATCTACACCATATGTTTCCAAGTCATCTCATAGCCTACAGTGATCCAGTTCTCATCTTGAAAGATGAAAGAGATCTGTCCACCTAACAAATACTATACCAACAAACACTACTACTGTCCAAGTACTTCCTAACCAATCACCCTGTTCCAGTCGGATACATAAGGGATCAGCATCAATTTTATAGGTTAAAGGTGTGTAATTAAGATCCCTTTTTCCTGTGGTGGATCAAAAAAATTACAATCATTTCCCCTTCTCTTCAGATAGAAACTAACAACTGTGTTGCTTTCTCAACTAGTATTTTGATTACAGCTTGAACAAGGTTTTTGGTATTCGTGAGACATTATCTGTGGACTACAAATAAAGTGCCGTTGTGTTATTTTTATAATGTTTTAACTTACATTTATTGGCATACCAAATCTACACAAGCATAGGAAGGTAATTCAAAAAAAAAAAAAAAAAAAAAAAAAAAAAAAAAAAAAGAACTACTTTTGAGATGCAATTGAAGGTTGTTTTTTCCTGTTGCTGTTGCTGTTGGTCATGTCTGGGCCTTGTGTTGTTTTTTCTTGTTTGTTTTTAATAAGAATAAAAAGACAGCAGCTATCTGCCATGCCCTGAAGTAAGCTGCACTTGCATCTCACAAAGGAAAGCAAGGAGACTAGGAGAAATACAGACATGTCATATTTTCCCTTGCTCTCCCCAGCATTCTTGTCATTTCTAATTTTCCTGGTCTTAGACTTTCTCAAACTGCCCAAAGGTTGGCATAATCGAATTTTTGTAGCTGCTCTATCACCACCAAAATCAGCAGACAACGACACATGAGACAGTTTAGATAAACTTTGTTACTTTATTACATTTCCTCAGTTTAAAACAGCATGCATAACTGTACTTCAAATTTTCAGCTCTTTCTCATCACTGTTTGTCAGGAAAACAGCCTCAGAAACCACGAAAGAAAACACTGATGACAGCAGAAGGAATAAAGGGATTACCATTTCACCTCCAGCTTTCCAAGTTACTCGTGCTCATTCTTCTCATCCTTCCTAAGAAAAATGCTCCTGATGCTTCATGCTCAGTTGCTCGTTCAATTATCCCTGGCTTGCATTAAGGTACTACCTAATTTTCCTTTGCATAAAGCTGGCTTATGCTGGGAACAGTGTAAGATTTTCACTAGGAAGGCCGCTCTATTCTCTAGCCTCTCCCATGTAAACAATTTATTTTATTTTCCCTTATAAAGTCAGGTTATATCTTGAACACCAACCTTTTCCAGCCAGAAACTCCACAGTTTCGTGTTGACAGGAAAAAGTAATTAAGCTTCCTGCAAGAATAACATTACATTTTAGATTAAGACTGAAAAGTACCACTTGTACAAAAAGAACGAAGAAGAAATGCAGATGAGCACAGCTGAATATATGATTTCGGTATACATACTGAGGCAATACACATTTCTAGCCAGATTACTGAATAATTATTGATATTGCTTTGTTAACAACCACACAAAAGAATAGCAAACTGGACTACTAAGAATCATAGAATCACAAGGTTGGAAAGGACCTACAAGACCATCTAGTCCAACCATCCTTCCATAACCATTGCTACATAAGCTAACAGCAAAACAAAACAGTCCCTGCACCACTGGGCAGAGTACCAGAAATTTTGCAAAAAAAAAAAAAAAAAAAAAAAAAAAAAAAAAAAAAAAAAAAAATTTCAAGATATCTAAACAACAACTCACAGCAAGTCTTTGCATGAATAAAGCTACCCATCTGGATACAATTTTAAGACTTTAATCAGGGTCCATTTCTTGGTCTCACCTGATCCTTCTGCTTCAGCTAAGTCACCAGGAAACCACCCCGCAGAGAGAGATTCTTATGAGCATACATCTAAGGATATGACCATCACACTTTATCCTGTTTCTAATTATGCACTTCTCTGAATGAGGAACAGAGCTGTAAAATCTCAAGCACCAAGGACAGACCAGAACAGAATTATGAACTGTGCCAACCCAGACTTTACTGACATAGATGAGAACTTCCAGTTTCAATTCTCAGTATTAAGTTTAAAAAAAAAATAAATAAATAAATCTACAAATACAAATTCTTATCTGAATTAACTAGCCTTTAGTATCTACTTTGTTTCAATGGAATTCCACTTCGGGCAGACACAAAGGAAGATGTGGTTCTTTATCAAGAAGCAGTAAGCAACCAAATACCAAAGGAATTGTGAGAGAGTTCCTACCCACTTAATCTGCAAAAATTACCACATGCTCTTTCTTATGGCATTGATTTTAATATTAAGGTTCCTCAATATTACTCTTATCATTAGTAATATTGACATTTTAAGTATTAAATTCAAAAGCAACATAGTAAAACTACTTTAAAAAAAAAAATTAATTAATTTTTTAAAAAAATGAAGTAACTATCCATTACAGCAACATGATTTGGAAGCTGAATCCTGCTGCTATTATCAAGAATCTGTGCCCCACTGAATAATAAGATGCCCACCCACACACAGTTGAATTCATAACACTTACATCATGTTATAGAGGTGCAAGGTAGTACCAGACAAAACGGTGAAACTTATTACATACAGTTAGTTTACTGTTAAGTACAGCACCAGAAGTTTCCTGTGAGAATGCTGATGTCTCCTCTTTGGTTCCACCAGTACCTCTGGCATGTCTATGTTTTTTCCCTTGCCGCCCTTCTGGCCCGATGAAGTTTTATACATGTTCATTTATGCATGAGCACTCTGTATGAACTCAGGACTGTAATAAGACAGTCAATGACTAATGCATCCAAGTACACCAGTAAGAGTAACAGCAGTTTACTAAATAATGCCACTATTTGCAAATGTCGCATCACATATTCAGTAACCACTTAGGAAACCAAGTACAAGTAATAATATTATTTGAAATGGAAGGCTTCAGGTATTACGTTGATATGTTCCAAATTCAGGTTCACAGTAATTTAAAAGCTTTCAATTTAACAGCCCTAGTTATAGGCCAGCCTCAAACTTGTAAAACCACCACTCACTTTTTCTTGAACAAACGAGTGCTTCCCTAGGCAATGCGGGCATCACCATTTCCATACACTTCTCACATGTTGATGAATTTGTTCAAGTGGCAATGCTGCAGCCAGGGTGGTGCAATAACTGACCAGACAAAGCTTGCAGGCATAGACAGCATCCACACCTTCATCAGTTGGATAACCCAGTACAAACTGCCTACTTGATCGCACAGTATGATCCACCACTCCAGCTCACTCAGACATAATCGACAGGATAGCCCAAAGCATAGGTTTTCAAATCATCTGTCAATTTTTTTGACTATTTTGAAAACAAAAACCAAGTCCTCAAACTGGATTCATAGCACTTACTGAGACTATGCTGTGCATTCAGGTTTTCAAAACCCCACCTGCCTCTTCCCCGTAATCTTCTTTCCTCTCTTTAAAACATGAGCAGCAAGCTTCCCAATCCATTCTGTCCCTCATTCCCTTCCTTTTTACTCCACGGTCTTAACTGTATTGAATAATAAGCTACAGGAGTAGGATGCCTGGCTCGATACTATTATCCCACCCTGATGCTGTTACACCACCCACATGCAGTAGCATCTTCTGTGGTTCTGACACAGAGGCTGAAGGGAAAGCAGATCCTTGAAGAGCCGCACTAAAAACCCTAGCCAAACCCCAGATCCATTGTGAAATGAAATCATTCTGATACTGTCCAAGTTCACTTGTTTGCTCGCATGGACTCATTTATTTTGCAGCACTTCCACCTTCGCATGAAAAAGTCTCCTCCAAAACAGAAAATGACAGAAGACACAACAAAATATGTAGATAGATATTTAAATTTCTGTGCTGTAGATAAGAAAAAACCTTCTGTTTCCTCCCTTCAGAAATTAATTGGTTGCACAATACTGAAGAGTCATTCACTCAGAATCAAATGGAATATAAAATAGGACATCTTTAGACTTCAAAATCATTGGTTTCAGTCATCTAGATTCATTCCCTGCTCCAGCAAGCCACACAGGATATCTTGTTTCTTCAACAAGAGGTGCCTTCCATGTCTTTTCAGATTTTTTCTCTGGTATGCTAATATAAGTTAACTCGGTGCCTCTCAAACATCTACCTGCCTTTACTTCGCCAGTTGTACAGTTCTTTAATGTAAATACTCCAAACTCATACTTTTTTTCCTAAACATTCTTCCAGACTGCACTTTATCTTACTTGCCATTATTTTTTTCTTAGCCCAATTAAAAAAAAAAAAAAAAAAAAAAAAAAAAAAAAAAAAAAAAAACACCTCAACTGGCTGTTGTAACTAGATAAAGAAATTAATACAAGAGAGCTTCAAGAGGGCTTTGTATTTATCTTCATTTTTAAGTGACTGTTAAAAAATATGCTTATGAACTATCTCATTGGCACTATTACATGTACCATTATCCATAAATGAGATAAGGCCTTTTCCTTCAAGGAAAAAAATGTATAAAACTCTTTGCCAGAAGTGAGAAATCTAACATTTAATTAGTTATGTATCATCAAGACCAACTGAGAGAAAAGGTAGTTTCTTTTAACCTGTGGAATACACAGTAAACATTAGCAGAAACATTATATCTTCCTTCTTCCACATCTTCCTCTCTCTCTCTTTCAAAGATGATCAAGAGAAAATGCAATTCTTGCTACAAATCTCAGCTTTCTCTTAAAAAGGACAATTAAATTAAATATTTTATGATGAAAAAAAAAAAGGTGCAAATTATGATCAAAAATAACTTTTGAGTAAAACACTGTTTATACATTTTTAATGTAATGTCAAAGAATGTTTAGAAAGTTCCCTTTCAAAGCTATGCTGCAATTATAGGCAAAGTGTTAATGCGCGTAGGAAGACTAATGGTTTTTCAACATAACTTATTGATAAATGGGTTAACTACATTCAGACATCTTTTCTTCTTAAATTAAGTTGGTCCCTTATCTGGAGTAGCCCAAGTTGTTTACCCATAATGGCCGTGCAATTCCCTCTGCCTGTTGCTTTCATTATCTCCTCCTTGCCTGGTAACTTTTTTAAGGCATCCCTTTCCTACGTGTTGCATTGCAAAAAATAAAAATAAAAAAAAATAAAAAAAATAAATCCTATTTCTCTATTCTGAATTTACACTTTCTACCCCTTTCTTCACATATGATTGTATTTAGGTCAATGGATAGTGTTTATTTGGTATAGACGGTATAAATAAAATAATTCACACTATATTTATCCAAGTCACTACAGTTCATGACCTACACTCACATACTCATAGCCCCTTGCTACCTACAAATACTACAAGATCTGGATTTTCTACACTGGTTTAGTTGCATCAACTGTCAGATACACAAAAACCTACTAAGAACAACAGTGCAAGTTACACACAACTCCCACCTTAGCTCTAGGTGCTGGCTTACGCTGTCCGGGTCTGCAAGCAGTCCGGGGATGACAAAGACAAGGTCTGAAAGCTATGAATATCCTTCACTGGGCTAGAACTGAAACAACATTATTTGGACAGAACTAGATCAAGGTGAAAGGCAGCCATGTGTGAAGAAACAGTAAAAACCAGTGTTACTGACCATAATAAGAGAACAATTTAACCGCTCTATGTCGAAGACTGAGTTATCTTCACTAATAAATGCAGACACAATAAATACTAGTTATTAAATTCCAACAAAAAAAAAAAAAAATATATATATATATACGCACCTTTCATTAAGCAATAAAGCAACTGGGAGTTTAATAGTACACGGGAGTATCATTCACATTAGTTCAAGGTCTACTTGATAGTAGTTCTGTATATAAAACTTATTTTTCATCTTCATACAGGATGGAGGAGAAAAAAAAGTTGTTACTATGAAGAAGTTGGAACAAACTCCACTCTTTTCATCTCCCAGGTAACCATGAGGTCTAACGCCACAAGACAGTTTCAAGGAAAGTTCTGATCTGAAAGCTTATCACTGCATGTCCAGGAAGGAGGTATCAATTCAAGATATCAATCCATGACAGTTAAAGAAGGAAACCAGGAAATAAGGAAGTCTTATGCCTGTGCTTCACATTGTATGAAAGACACAAAACAAAGAACAGGGCTCACCAGTGTGACTCAAATATGTGTAACAGAACCAAAAAAGTCTTTACCAGCCACTCACAAATCCAAATTAAAGACACCAAAGATCCTGATGCTCTCCATGACCATACTCACAAGTTCTCTACACATAACCACAGACAAAAGAACCTTTGAGGCAAGATGCACAGTCAGCAAGCAGACCAAGACTTAATTCCATTGCTGAAGATGCAGTACGAAGGACACTTGGGGCACCTCTTCATTTCCCAGCTGGTAGGAAAGTTTCTACCAGCCCCGATATTTTTATGGTTCCCCAGACATTTCCCACTCTACAGCCACCACTTCTCCCATTCCTTGCTGTTGTTCTAAGAGAGATTCATCCCACCTTGCCTGTTCAAGGCATTAGCATATCTGACCTGCACATAAGCCCAAGTCCCTGCCCAGAGAAGGTTTTCAAGATGGCATCCACACTTGCTTCCAAAATACCAGCATTTCCACATCGCTCTGACCATATCACTCCTTCTGTGCATTTCCAGAATCAACACTAGGAAGTGATACAATTAATATTTTTAAAGCAATTTTAAACTGAGCTAAGAAACTGAAAACTGCTTTAGGGAAGGGGAGAAAGAGACAAAAGAGAAAAGAAAAAGGTCTTACAAAGTGCTTCCACAAGCCTCAGAAAAACTTACAGCAGTGCAAACAGGGTCAGAACCTGCTCTCATCACTTAGGGGAGGTGAGAGATGTGTGACACTGCTGACTGTACAACAAGGCTCTTTTGAATTATTTACCACAGCAGAACCAACAAATCATCTGGATGTAAAGCTGAAACACCGCTCCAAACACAGAAATGAAAAACTAGGGTCATAACCAACTGGCTGGCAGTGTCTTTTAAAATTGCTTAAAAATATATCTTCTGCTATATTTTCAGTATTCCTGTGCTCTGTAATTGGATTTTAGTAAAATATTTCTACCTTAACCTTCAAATTGTAGTGCGAGACAGTGCTCTTCTAGGACACAAAAATAGACTCTCAAAGTTGATGTTTTTCAGAATTTAGAAGGTATCTGACAAGAGCATGTTCTCATAGGCATAGGCTAGATATTCATCAGTATCTTAAGTAAAAATACTGTTTTAAATAAAATAGTCAAATTGTGCATATGTTTGGGAGGTTTGTTATTTTTTGTTTGGTTTTATTTCCCAAAGTAGAACAGTTAATGAGAACAGAAATTAGGTATATTTTTAATATAGAGAGAATTATGTATATTTTTAATATAGAGAGATAGTCATGAACCTCAGAAAAAAATTCCACTTTACCTGCACTAAGTACCCAAAACTACAGAAAGATGCATCTGCAGCAGGCAACTGAAGTATCTGTATTAGCAGAAGCAAAAAAAAAAAATCTCTCCTACATGCACACAAAGTGAAAATAAAAGTTCCCACCTTCCTTTTAACATCACATTAGCAAGTAGGACAAAATTTGAGGGGTACTTCAGCAGCCTTATCACACAGCACACAAATAGGCACGATGCACTCAGTGACATCCAAAATATTTAGCTGTAAAATTTTAGAGTAAAACTGTAGAGAATAAGCAGGTGGACCTCAAACTACAGCCAAGTGCCAGACCGAGCAAAACCAGCAGGAATCAAGATGACAGACTCCAAGCTGAAATATATTAATAATAGCATCATCACACCCCACAAAAAACCATCAAGAATGCAACCAGCACACCTGCACAGAGCAGGCCTCCTTGGTCTTTACATCCAACTGGACAAAGGGATTTCAGTTTCCCATGAACGCAGTTGGTGAGGAAAGCGTGGCATCAGATGGTTTATTTCTGGAATGTGTTTGAAATTTATTTTAAGCCTACATAAAAGACAGCCATTTAACGTTGCTTCAGTGCTTTTTCCTTTTGCCCTAGGAGTCAGAAACTTTTCACAGTATGCTTTTGTCAGGAAACTGGTCAGTCAGGCTGCCCTGTATCATTAGACCCATCTTCAGCTACAAATTGCAGGAAAAATTCCTATTCATGTTAATAAAAACCTCTGCAGCCTTTTATCTTTTCTTCTTTTTCTTTTTTACTTTTTAAATACACTGACATTTAGCATGCTTTTTTATTCGTGCAAGGTCACCACAGTTTGCCATTCCATTAGGAATGCTGATCAAAACAAACCAAACAAAAAAAAAGAAACTGTGTGTGAATGCTGAACCCAACCAAGACTCCGAACTGCCAAAAAGAATTTACACATAGTTTCCTTCACCACAATCAATAAATGACAGAAGTTAGGGGTGAATTTTTATAAGACTACATACAAGTAGCAAGCAGTAGGGGAAGGCACTACTTACAGTACCACTCAAAGACACGTGTACGCAGTATGGTCTCCAAGGACAGGGCTTTTGACACATCTGCATTTTCTATTGATGAAGCTTTCACATCATCTTCAAAATACTCTTAGTTATCAATGGTACCTACAGTTTTCTCCTATGAAAAGCACTATAGCACCAGCAGAAAAGGAAGGAAAGGAAGAGTTATTTCCTCACTAAACACTCCTACTGCTTTCTAGTACCCTTCTAGATTCTCCTTAAAAAGAGTCATTATTAGAATTTGGGATTTTGTAAAATAATATTTCTTCAAACATATTCATCAACTCATGACTTGTACTTACAGTCTTCCTAATTTACTGCCAAGCTTATTACTGATTAAATTTAGTGGAAAGCACTACATATATTTACATATATATTTTGACAGCCTGAGTATATTAAATAATCGCAGCATGTGGACAGCTTTGCCTTTTCCAATATGCAGTTCCAAAGCCACTATTGTGAACAGGTTTTTGGATTGGTTTTGTTGTTGTGTTTTGTTTTGTTGTTTTTTTTTTTGTCAGAGAAAGAAAATCCAATTTACAAAAACGTAAAGCTTTCATGGTGTTACATCAAACTGCTTTCTAATTTTACTTGCAAATGGATAACAAAACAGTTCAGCAACTGCTCACAATCTTTACAGGCTGGGTCCTGTAGTTCCTCTTGCTTTTTATGCTTTAGTAGGGAAATGTAACTCCAGGCTATCATATCTTGATGCTACAGAAACTGATTTAAAGGTTTCTTGCAAATGTTATTTTTTCCACCTTGATCAGAATAAAGCAAACTCAGAAGATGTACTGAGGTATACTAACAAAGGATGCATTTTGCCCACAAACAACAGTTCCAACTCCCGCTCTCTCTGAAACCTTCCTATAATGCATATATAACACTGAGGTGCATACGGGCTTTTGGAGGCAAATCTACCATTTGAAGATGACTGAAGTGACAGCAACTGGTTTTATGAATGTATCTTCACACACACACTTTCTGCAAGGAAAAGGCAAACTGTAACAGTACTTGCACATTACCATTAGTCATTTGCCCTGGAAATTACGTACAATCTAATTTCTTTTATTAGAAAAAAAAACAATAATACCCTTGTCAGACCTTCCTGTGTAAATGATAAACGGTCCTAATAGAGATACATACATAACATTAAAATCAAGCCTCATCTACTGATTAGTTTCCTCCATTGGTGCTTGCATCCTACAGTTTTAAAATATCCATCTCAAACAAGGCTTGCAAATATACATCTGGCTTTCCTAAGAAATAAATAAAAGCCACAAGCAAGATCCCAAAGATTAAACTATAGCCAGAATTTAACAGTATGGAAGCTATCTTAAAGTAGTTGCCCAAATTTATTCTCTTACTCAAACAAAGTAAATCCCAAGACAAATGATAAATAAACTCAAGATAAATGATTTGATATTTCACAGCATCTCGTGCAGCAAAAATAAGCTTATCTATGAACAGAGCCATCAGAGCAGTAGCTGCTGGGGGGTTTAAAAATTCAAGTGACTGAAGGTTTCTCTGTATTTTACACTGCCACCTAGTGAAGCCTACATTCATATGCTCCAAGTCTCCAATGCTCTGCCACTATGCAAGCTTCCTAAAACCGAAGAAAATTGCAGGTGTTACCCTTAGTATATATTTGTTGTAAACTACCAATTACTAGAAGGAAAAAAACTACAGTAACTAGCCTAAACAATATGTTTCTTAGTACTAAAACTTCAAAAGGCATCTGACACCGAGAGCAGGAAAAGAGGAAAAGAATCCTGGAGACGCAACAGATAAAAAGTATCCGCTTTTATATACATATATTTCTATAGCATATACTTCATCTAGAAAAATATCTAATATAGACTCACCAAGTGAAAACTAAATTACTGCTGCTTTAGCATCTGCACTTGTACAGAAGTTGTAGCTGAAATTAGAGAGTATTTCTCAAGTGTAGGTGATTATTTCAATGCCTTTTTAAAATAAGCTCATGAAGCTGATCACAGAGCTCTTGCAGTAAGAGCTGTGGTGCAAAACTGCAGGCAAGATTGCTGCATGGACGATTTCCCCCACAAAGGCAACACTGCCATTTTTATCACTTCCAGCTAACAGAAAGGTTCCATCACATGGTCATTCTACAGCAGATGTAGCATAGCCCTGTAGTTGCATCTTGGACAGAAGGAACCACAAACTTGGGTAAAACACGAAGGCATCTTGTTTCTCATATATCCTCCAACTTCCTGATTATTAATTTAAAAATTTATCACAATCCCCAATCAGGAAGTGCATCAGCAAACTGTTGAAGCACCAAACTGACTTATTCTGAACATCAAATACAACACAGCTCCCACTTCTGTGGGCCAAATTCTGTGCGTGCGAACTGGAATAACTCATTAAAGAAATTTATTCCAACCATGTAATTATATCAGAGAACACAATTTCATCCTATACAACTCAGCTCCTACCTGTTTTCTTTAGCTGTCCACACATTCACAAAGCAAACAAAACCCAGGCAAAGCAGTAAGGTTACTGCTGTAATAGAAACTCTGTACAAAACCTCAGTGTTGACACACTGTTTAATGCTCCATTTGCAAAGCAGTAAACATACAGCAAGATACCAAGTCACATTTAGCACCTGGCCATTTATGGCCACTGTCATGTTTCTAAGTCACTTTCTTAACAGAAATAGTCACCTTAAGAATAGTGCATCCTATTAATATTGCTGGAATCATTGCTTATGAATGACTAAAAACATGATGGTACATTAAAAACCGTCAATACACAATAAAAGCTCATTTTCCACGAGAGTTTCTCCTTAATTTTCCTTTATACAGCTACCTCTTACAATTAAAAGAAAAAAAATCAAATAATATTAAGACTTCTTAGTGTCTCTTATTAAGAGATTGCACTCTATTTGCCAAATGAGCATTTCTGCAACAAGCAAACTCCTATTGGCAGCTGTACAGCTAACAGAATTAAGCAAATTGATAAAAATGAAAGTGCTTTGGTTATGTATATGTGAAAAGTTTAGAAGAAAAATGCTGTTAAATCAGTGCTCCCAGCCAAAGCACAGACTGACTTCACTACTGTAATCAAGCTATGTGTTCACTGAGGTAAGAGCATAGGGTCAAATTTCATACAAACAAACTACACAACCACAAGAAGAAAAATATTCACCAAGAAAACACAACTTGATTTAATTTTTAATGCCATGTCACAAGGCAACTGAGGACTAATTCTATCTGCCAAAGAAATGAACTTGACAAACAGCATCCCATTTACCACGTTTGACACAGTACTATGTTGAGTAAGCATCTTGAGCTCACATCTTCTGAATTTTCATTAAACAGAGCCTTCTTCAACACTAATAACAACCTAAAGGTACATACAGGGCAAACTCACTGACAAACAGGAAGAAGAGGCTTAGTTTGTTAGGTGAGGCAAAAAGCCTATTAGCATCCTAATCTATGGAAATCAATATTAACCTCCCCTGCAGCTACAGGCTTGAAACTACAGTAAATGAAAGAACAGTCTTGCACAGCCTCTTATGGATTGAGAAGGAATTCAGAATTTAAATCTAAAACACTTTAGAAGACCGAAACAGTTGCTACTTTAAAAAGTGGAAGCTCTACAGGTACTGACAACTAACATCTTAAAACCCATGGCTGAAATGCATAAGCATGATCAAGTAAGAACTTAGTCACTGCAAATGTGACAAATGTGAAGAGCGAGGGAATACTATTTGCTACCTCTTGAGACAAATTCATAAGCATACTACCTACAGCCAGACTGATAGCTCTAACTACAATTCTTTGATGTGAAAGCTAAGGCAACCTTGCAGATACAGCTCTCCAGAGAAACCAGGCCAAAAGAGGGATCGGCACATGTGAGGTTGGAAGAGCCCATGGAAAACTGGAACTTGAGGACTTGCAAGTAAAAGAAAAGCTTTATTTTTCAAGATAGGTGATCTTCAGAGACACTAACAGAAAAGGGAAGGAAGGGGAAAGGAAAAAAAGCAAGAAAAAAAGAAGAAAAAAAGGACTCTGAAGTAGCAACACTGCCCTGTGCTCCCATCCACATCATCAGGGCTGATTTCCTCATCCTATTTATCTTCTGACTAGCATCTTCATGTCAACAGTAAGCAGTATTCAGCCCTGCACGGACACTTACAGTAACAAGGACTCACATGCACAAACCCCACAGAATACACAGGTTCATGGCACTAAAGCCTGAGATGCACAGTGGGTCTTAAATCTACCTCAAATTAAATAAACAAAGCAATTAAAGTAAAATGTTTGAAACACTGTCTTGTCACAGATCATCTCAATTGTAAAACACATAACAGGAAACTGGGTTTTGTCAATAACCAAATCTTTACATGAACTCCTGCCATCATGCAGTGTGAGAAACGCAGACATTTCCCACCATCGTATGTGCTATGTTAGCCACTGAAGTACAGATAGAGGGGGGCCTGTGAAACAGCAAAGACCAAAAAATGAGTCTCGTTTTGAGATTCAAAGCCAGATTGAAAAGGCATACATACAGCCTGGTTTGGGGATAGATATTTTACCACATCGTTAAGGGGCAAGTAAACAAATCAATTTATTCTGCTAAAGAGAAACAGAAGCATCAGGTTAATTAATTAATCGCACATCAGATGGGAAAATAATAAATACATAAATAATGAAACCAGCTCCACGAAGACCTCGTGCCATTATTTGCATTGCAAACAGCACACAGGGTCAGCTTTAGGGAGCAGGCAAAGAGATAAGCACTAGCTCTGCCATTCCCGCTTCAAAAACCGTATGTCATTTCGGCGGAAAGAGCAAGAGCTCCGCTGCCTCGCAGATTAAACACCATCCCTTCTCACCCCGCAGGCCCGTCCCTCCCGCCTTTCCTGGCCGACAGCACCGCAAGCCGCAACTCCGCTCAACTTATTTCTACCTAATAGCTTCCCTGCCGCTTCCACCGCATTTCGCCCCGCGCGGCGCCGAGGGCAGCGCCGAGGGCGCTCTCAGCCCCCGCTCAGGGCCGCGCACGCCTCGCGGGCTGTAGCCTTAAGAAACTTGATAAGGGAATAAAAGGGACGGACTCCGGCAGCACCGCTCCCGGTTTTTAATCTCTCCCGACACGCCAGAGCCAGCGGGGAAACGAGGAACCAAAGCGCCCCGCCCGCCCGCCGTGCCCCGACGGCGCTTACCTGCCCGGCGGCGGCGCGACCTGCGTGGCACTTTCCCCCGGTACGTGCGTGTGCTGCTCGGCGAGCTGCTATTTATAGTCCGCAGCTTCCAGCGCGGCGGCAGCGAGAGGAAACGAAGGTCTGCGCTTCTCGGCACCCAGAGCCGGGCTCGCCCGCCCCGCCGCGAGGGCGAGTTGCGGCTCCCGCTCGCTGCGAGCACCGGCGTTCCTGCCCCCGGCGCCGCCCTCGGCCGAGTCTCCTCCCAATGTCACCGCAGCCGCCGGCGGTGGCCGCTCGCAGCCCGCGTGGCTCGGAGCCCTGCAGCAGGCAGACAGGCGGCACGGCACGGCCGCGCGGAGGTGACCCGCTGCTGCTGCTGCTGCTGGAGGAGGCGAGACAGACGCTGGGCTGTGGGAGGAAGAAGCCGCCGCTTGCCATTCACCTCCCGCCGCCCAGAGGGAGCCCGGCCTCCGCGGCCGCCTCTGCCTCGCGCCAGCGGCGGGAGCCCGCCCGGCCCCGGGGGGCGGCCCGGCAGGCGGCAGTCCCTCGGCGGGCGGCTGGCGGCGGGGCCGGGCCGGGCGGAGCAACTCCGCCTCTTTCGACCGGGCGGCCCGAGCGCGCTGGGGAAGCGTTTGTCACTTCCCGCGCCCGGAGCGGGAAGCGGAGCGAGCGGCCGCGTTTGCGTTCTGAGCCGCAGAAGTTTGGGACGGAGAGAAAGACGCAGCCCGCTCACGGCAGCGAGGCGCCCGGAGGGCTTCACCTCGCGCTCCGCGCTGCTCTCGAGGCCCCCGGGGTGGCGCGTGTGTATGGAGCTATCCGCCTCGAGGCAGGAGCACCGCTGCTACGCTTAGTGGTCCCCTTGCTCGTCAGAGCAGCCTCGGGGCATCCCCAGAGCGCGGCGGAGCCCTTGGGCTGCGCTAATAAATACCTTGCTTCTCCTGCTAATGAATTTCAGTGCTTCTGACTTGAATTGGTGCTACCCAGAGTACTTCCACACCACAGCTGGACCCAGTTTGAGAGTGGAGCTGAATAAGCAATTCCTATGCCACCATGCACAAAACACAAAGCCAATATACATTAGATTACTTCAACCCACTCAGTAACACTTCCTGCAATGTTGGGATTGAGTTTTCTACATCAAAACATTTGTTATTGACTGCTTAGTCACCTACTGATATCTGGACAACACAAGAAATTAGTCCCAAAAAATTTAAGTCAAGACCAAGTTGCACAGAGTCAAAATTGAAAGCAGGAGGGAAGAGCTAACCAAATATTTGCTTTAAATTAGATAAAAATAGAAAGGAAAACCTTGAGAAGACACATGAGTAGGCCAGGTCTAAATGCTTAAGCAATAAAAGTAATGGATAAAGACCTAGCTTGATGGGACCACACATTTATGTAAAGCTATTCAGTCATAAGTATTTGCAGAATTGTGCTCATGCTGAGCAAGCCACTGTAATGAAGTGAAACCGTATCTCATGAACATTATTTTGCTTCTCACAACAGGAATTTCTTCATAATCTGCCTTCTTGTTTGATTTTTAATGTTTTGTAGCATAATACACAGCACAAAAGATCCTACTGGTGTATGAACTGATACCAGACTGCCTCCAATGAGAAGTGACGTGCTAGGCAGGCAACTAGGAGAACTTAACCAGATGGAGTTCTACAGTCTGTCTCTTTCTCTGTGCTCCCTGAAGAACTGAATATAGTTCAGGTTTACTCTGCAGTTACTTTTCAAATGAAATACTCTTAAATGTGCTACAGAGCACCTGCTTAGTTATTTCAGTAGTGAAACCTTAATATCTTGCAGCTTCTTCTACAAGGAGCTGTTATCAATACAATGATCTTGACCATACACTTTATTCTCAGGCAAGGCTTTGTTGTACAGCAGGTCATACTGCAGAGCACAGGAAGGAAGCAGTCAGATTTTTAGATTAGACTTCTATGTTAAGACAAGGTATCACCAGAAGATGCCCGTTCAGAAGACTCACCTATCTTCTTTGCCCCACTGAATTGCATTAGAGTTGTATTCCTCCTCTGAAATGTTTTTGAATTGTTGTATAGTTTAAAACTTTCATCACACAAAGTTTTCAGAGCTCAAAGCTACACTTAAGCATAAAAATGTCATCTAATGTTCAAAAGTATTGAGCCCAAAATGATTTCAAATATGTTTCAGTGCTCACTACTTTCTTCAAGGGCCTAACTATAGGTTTTGGATGTTTAACTGCATCCATCCAGGCTTGAAAATTTTAACCTACATATACCTGTGATTCATAATAAATGCATCAGACGAGCCATAAAAGCATTCTCAAAAAAGCACTGCAAATTTGCACCATTAGAGCATGAGACACTACCGTGATGAAGCCGCTTGGCTGTGTAATTCAACACGTTCTGGCATATGGAAAGCAGCATCTGAAGCCCAGCCTTTAATAGACAGCTGGAGTAGCAGGGAAAGAATCAAAAGCAAATGTGTACTGAGGCAGTTTTCCTATTATTTGTTTACTGGTATTCCCCCAACTATATTTTTCAAATCAAAAATGCTGCCTAGAAAGTCTTTCCTTTTCTGCAAGCCTAGCAGCTATCAACCCTACTCCTACACATGACCTCTTGTATTACATCTTATAAACGTTAAGGGTATCTAAGCTTCCTACTCTGATTTATTCAGTTTGACTGTAGAATCAAATTGAGGGTTTCTCACTCAGTAAAAGGGATGAGGATAAGGAGGTGAAGGAGGAAACAAGAAATTAAACTGTGACAGACTGAGGGCTTCTCAGGGGAACAGCATGTGGAGCTACAGTGGAATATCTCTGCTCTGCTCCAATCCAGCTAGCAAGGCTTACTATTTCCAGGCCAAGGCTCAGGATCAAAGAGAACACTAAATCACTAACTCCAGGATGAAAAAAAGCAGTAGGATTTAAAGGTCTGTCAGCATCTCAAGCAGTCTCTCTCTGGTGGAGAAGCTGCAGCACGCAATCTGAGTCTCCCAGCACAGCGTTCATGGGAATATACCAGAGTTTCATGGAAAGGCAAAAATCTAAGCAAGAGAAAACAGAAAACTTTGCTGTTATAGGCCTTTGCTCAGAGTACATCTAGGTGGACAAAATGGTTTGTTTCCAAGAAGCTTTTTGTGTTATATTTGATCAGTGTTCTGTGTAACTGTTTATCAAGGGAAAGGGGTTAACATACACCAAACACAATTCGGTCTGTCACACTAACCTTTTTAAGATGCAGAGTAGTTAGATACAGGCACAGCAGCAAAGGAAAGCTGAAAGTTATCTCAAGTAATCTGCATTCCTGAGTCTGAAACACCTTTAAAGGTGTGGCTAGAGTAAAAATCCAAGCCCACTTGCTCTCAGGATAGCCAGTATGAATGGCTATGTAAGATAATCACATTGCTTCTCTGTGACAGCCATAATACAGAAAAAGAAAAGGTTTTTTGATCACAAAGAAGTAGTTCAAGAAACAAATCTTAACAAAAGCATAAACTGTTTTGTTATCTGTGACTGATAATGGACACCCCTTAAAACCACCATCCTCCTCACTCCACAGCCAACAACCCTGCCTGAAACCAAAGGATGTTCCCGGCACTGAACCAGAATCTAAAGCACCGAGTGAATATTACCAAAAACACAGCCGAAGCAAGACTGAACTTGGCTGGTACAGCTTCCTGCCCAAGTGTCACTGTAGATTACTGCACAGAATTGAAGCCTGTGAACTCTGTCAGGCTCTTAACAAACACAGAATCAGTGACCGTGAACTACAGTTTGGCTGTCAGTGCCTCACACCTTGTTACTTACACTGATGATGAACGTTTGCAAAAAGTTATCCTGCTGATCTAAGGGTGATTTATACCCAAAATACCCATTGCAACACAGCTATAAAAAATAAAAATAAAAAAACTGCAAAAGAAGCAAGAAGACCGAAGTAAGTTCTGTAAGGGAACAGGAAAATATGAAGTACTGAATGAACCAATATCTTGACTTTACAGCTTGTTCTGTGAGGGCAATCCACTGTACCAGGACTCCAGGGCAGAGAGGCCTACACAGGCCACTGGCAACATATAACACCCGAAAACAGTAGAAGCTGTACAGCTAATAAAGCAGAGGTGAAACTGAGACATACCTTACTAGAAAAGACAGAAGAGAACAGTGTGGAACACTTCCTCAGTTATCTAAGACTGCAGACTTCATCAAAAGGCAGTAATGAAAAACAATACAGAAGCACTAGCAAAAAGATCACTGCGATAGCATCATACTGCTTATCAAACAAGAAATTAGTAACTCGAATAATAAAAATCCCACCAAAACAAAGTCCTGTGCTGCACAGATTGCACCTCCTGGTAAAAGATAGATAGAATTGCTTCCTTAACACTTCTATAGTATTTAGTGTTTGTGGTACCAGTAGGGAATGGTTGTAACAAAGTTGTTCTATGCACTGGATGTAAGATATGTATCATCAGCATCCATCTGGATGGTAATTTAGCTTTTTTTCCCCAAAAAGTTAGAAAAACAGTCAACCTTAAATATCTCAGAAAGAACTTTTGCACTGCTGTTTTTTCAATGGCTTTTTCTCTGAAGCTCTTAATTTAATGTCATTCAAAGTTTGTTTTCCTGGTTTTTTTTTTTTGTCATACTTCGGTTGTTTTCTTTGTGTGTGTTATTAGAAAAAATAAAAATGAAAACAAACAGTAACAGCCAGAGTTCCACGGGACAGCAAACACGATTCTATCACTAACATGACATTAGAAACATTGCCTTTGTATGAGTATTAATATGTTGGGCAGAATAAACTTCCTCAGCTGCTCAAAACATGATAATGCAGCGGTTTTATTTTAACGTTCTTTATGTCACGTAAGCTATTTCAAAACTTGCAGAGCCACTGCATCAAACCATCTTCCTCCTTTGACAACAATGCCTAGGCCTAAGCACAGTCATATCCTGCAAGTAAGACAGGCATATTCACATAGAGTATTAAAGACTGCGGAGGCTGCAGCCTTAACACAAAAAAAACAGATTTCATTTTCTGCTCATGGTGCACCCACATAAATGACTACACAGCATAAAAGACAGCAATTAACTGTTTTAGTCCTATTAGTACAAACTCAGCAGGCTTCAAGTCTTTCTACTAGCCTTTACCCAAGGCAGAAGCCATAGTTTTTAATAGGACTGCTGCTGTTTGCCATCTTTCAGGCCAAAAGCCTTATTACTGGATGATGGACGCTTAACCTCTGCCAAATAAATAAATAACACTGCTCTGTTTCATCTCAGAAGGCAAAAATACTTGAACATCTTTTGGCAATACTTGTTTGGGACAGAAGGTGGAAGGTCAAGCCAACAGTTGGTTTATTGTCTGAAACAATAAAGTCATCAGACAAGCTGAAATGCAGAAATACAGCGTTCCCTATTTCCTAACAGGGTTTTGCTATTGCAGCATTCCCACATTCCCTTTACGTGCAGAATTTCAACAGGCCTGATTTAAAGCATATTATTGACATCCAGAAAAAAAAAATCAATATTAAAATATTTCTCAAACAAGAAAAACCCTACAGTCAGAAATGCAGCTTCATGGCATGTATTCCCCCCCATAAACACCCCCTGAAATTAGAATTCAGACTATTGGTTTCCTTCTCAAAAGTTCAAACTGCAACAATTCCCTATTTACAAACATAATATCATCAATCTTCTTAAAAATCCTTCCAAAAACCTCCAACAAATCTAATTTTCTTCTGAATTTAAACCTCTGTTTTTCCTTACCTCACCATTCAGAATCAAGAACTGTTGTCTTCTCAAACAGCAGTGCCTAAAAATTCCCCCTGCCAATGGCCAGCTGTTCCCAATTTTCTCATCTTCCAAAGGAAAGAATTAGCAGAAAACAGCAGAGTTCACATTTACATTATTCTCCCTGGTGTAATTAATTTACATCCCTTTATGCTGAAGATAACTTTCTCTCAAACCATGATAGCGTTTTATTTACTTTGCAGGGTGAAAATTAAAAGGCTCAGTGCAATAGAAAATGAAGTCCTTAGAGCTCTGTGGTGGTGCAGTTCACACAGCAGTTCGCATCCTCCTTTGAAATAGCTTTTGGATCCGTCTGCAGCATCTAAAAAACTGAAAATTCATAAATGCCTGCCAGCATGAAGCAGCAATATATGATACCTTATCATTGGTAGCCTGATAAAATGATTATGTGAACTCTTTCTCATTTAATATGCGTTTTCTTTTATAGCTGCACACGTATAATCCTCTAATGTATGCCCTGCAAATTCACAGCAGGAGGAGTCCAACAAGGTACCACACTTGCCTAAAGAAAACTATGCATTTAAAAACTAAATGAAATAATTTAAACTGGAATTTTAACATAGACGCTCTTCCACAGAAAAGTAGGCATTTAAAGTTTGAAAAGGTGAAACATAAATAAGTTGTGAACACCAACAAAAGAATCATTTTTAGAAATTGTGTTTTATTCCATTTGCTGGCCATTCCCTTTTGCACTGGATTTCAGGCCTTTTGCACTGGCTTCAGGCTTGTATGACAGGAGGAACTGATAACTGAGAGCATGATTTGTGCAAGCCTGTCACTGTGTTCAGAAGCAATTTTCCCCTCTTACTTTAACTTATACTTCCATTGGTCTAACATATGCAGCACAAAACAGTGTGTGAGCATAAAAAATAAAGTTGGTATGGGAAGTTTCACAGCTTTTTGGTGGGTTTCTGACATGCAGGCTAACAAAACATTGGAGTGTTGTAGCCTGGTACCCTGTGCCATGATGTTTCAACCCTCTCTTCTTCCTGCAGGGTAACCACCAGGGACCTAACTGAGATAAACTAACTAAAGGCTTCCAGAACACATCTGTCTTTCACCATACTTCATCCGTGCATCAAGAGGAATGTTATTGCTAGCAACAGTAGATTTACCACATCAAACACTTTCTGGCAAAAATCTAGGTCTGAAAAAAATACACTCACTGCTCAAGACATCAAACAAGCAGCTCTGAATAGCATGTGTATGTGCTATTTAGGAAGGTGTAGCAGCTTAAAGGAGGCATCTGAAAGTAGGGCTGGTGCACGGCTCTACACTAGAAGCAAGGAGCTCATCTGTCATGGATGTAAGATGCCAGCAGTCAGATAATTGGTAGCAATCCTTCTCTAGAGGGAAAAACTTCTGGCTTCCAGGGGGAGTTTGATGAGTTCTTCCTGTTGCTCTTTTCCTCTAATTTAAGGAACAAAAACACAGTTCTGACATCCATTGTTTGAAAACTTGCTGACCTCTGCTCTAATCAGCCAACACTATACAGTCTTAGCTACCTGGATCTCAGAGCATAACTTGGAGGATAACTTTGTATCACCACTTTGTGTTGGCTTATTCATGTGCCTGTAATGTACCCAGGCCTACATTGGACAATGATTTTACTTCTGTTTCCTACACGTTGGCAGACCACATGCAGACACTCACCCCTGATCTTTTTATGCTGGTCACAGCAGGACTTCAAAAAGGATATATTTTACTACAAAGATGAGCAATCACTTGCAAAACCCTTTGCAGCATTTTCCTACCCACTGTGCTTAAATTCACAATTTGATGCCATTCAAAAATAGCAGTCTCTTGTCTACAGATGATACTGCAGCCTGGCTTAGGGTAAATGATTAATCTAAAATCATCACTGCTTAATGGTATATTCTTTTCCCCATACTGCAATTTAAAGGAGTAGCACAAAGAATATTTTGGAGAGCTCGATATATGCCTAGCTGATAACGACCCTTACTTCTCATTTCCTGATCTTTGATATACTTTGGACTTTGACCCTGCCTGTCCTGTAGAAACTTGCATGTAACAGAAATAGAGTAGCTAAGAGCTAATAATGCTCACTGCTTAAAGGGGTCCGTATGTTCTGCCAAGGGCTGTTTCTTCTGCCTTGCATTGTAAGGTAAATGAAAGCAATGAAAATAACTACTACACAGTGATTGGTGGTGAGAGCAACGGGTTTTAGTTCCAGACATTCACCTGAGACATAATTTTGGGACCATAAATTTGCATAGATCCAACTCACTTGCAAAATACCTGTAAACCCCTTCACTGACCTCATATGTCAGTTAAGTTTGATCCCAGGCTACAATTGGCTTTTCAGCACCAATGTGCCATTCCAGCCAAAAAATATAATTTTACTTCACTTTGACCAAGATGACTTAGTGTGAGGAAAGCACTGGGGAAAAAAAAAAATCTTTCCTTCATGTGCCATAGGATTAGCTTAGAAGAAATTGGAATTGTTGGTGTGGGAAAGGTCATAAACCTTAAGAAGGAACCATATGAAAAAGAAACTTCAATTATTTCTCAGACGATTGTCTGGTTTACTCTGTGTCTAGAACAGAGTAGCCTTTAATTGATTGAGGTGTTCAGCACAAACTAAAATCTTCAACAGAGGACCCCACACAAGAGTGAAGTATTATTCATTCAAAGAGGAGGAAAATATTTAAAATAAGTCAAGTCATATGTCAGGCCACATGAGAAGTCTAGCCCATTCTTAGCAAGAGCAAACTTCTATCAGTTTATCTAGGTAGCAGAAAATAACTACACCCACTCTATATGAAATGCACATGGAGCTTCCTACCAGCCAAACCCAGGTAGAATTTACTTCCCGCACATTTGTTATTAACTAGCTGTAAGGTGAAACAATACAAAGATGGTAACAGATATTCAAAAGGTTATTTATAAGGAAAACTCACCTATATGGATGCCTTTGCCAGGAAATGCTGAGGCAATCTCCACCAGGGAGCAATCTCCAAGAGATGCTGCCTTTGTGGTGGTCAGCCCTTACGTGAGGTCTAGAGGAGGTGACATCAAGCTCCACCCCTTCTGGGAGCACAGCTAAATTACTCTCACCTGTGCTCCCACAGCTGACCCCACACTTGCCTCAGCTGATTAATCAGAGGTTCAGGCTGTGATCACCAATCTCCTATACACCAGCAAAACCTCAGAAGAGTGAGCCAAGTACCCTAGGTCTATGGTATGTGTTGGGGAGGGTGTGATAGATGAGAAGAAAAAGGATAGAGGTGGAGAGCAAACCCAAGGCAAAGGCTTGGCAGTTCCTCAGAGCTCCTGGAAGCAGCCACTCCTAGAAGGTTTTATTTTGCTATGGGAGAAGAGAAAAGCTGCACTCAACATCACATGTGCTGTTCTATGGAAAGAACAGTAATCCTTCAAATCCTGGAAACATTCACTGGGTAAAGAAAGCTAAGAGTAAAAGATGAAAAGAACACTGGTCTCCACAAAGTTCTTAACCAGTGGTCTTTGCCAAAGGAATCGGGGAGACATCTATTTCTTCTGTGAAAAGCAATTCAAGTTCTCATGCTGTAATGAGATGGAAAGCACAGCAATAATAGCAGGGTGGCAAAATCCTGAGGCAAGTAAGGATGAGCCCAAGTACACCAGCTATGAATCAAAGAAATAAAAACAACTGCTTACCTTCAGAAGGCCACAGGAACCTCCAGCAAGAAATGCCTCCACTGCCAACCCTTACACGAGGTCTGGGAAGGGATGGGTCCTGGCTCCACTCCTTCTGGTTGCTCTGATACTCAGCATGTAGCTGAGCTACTTGGGGTTGGCTCTGCATTCCCAGCAGGTGCTTAATCATTGGTTCTAAGCCTTGACTTAGCATTTCCACTACACGCTGAAATGTTACATTCCTCTTGCAATGTATACTGAGACCAATATTGATTTTTTTTTTCCTTTAGATTTCCTAAAAATCTCATTGCAGAATATCTTGAATGTTTTAATTTATTTTTTATTTGTCTTTTTTACCTTTCCTGCCTCTTCAAATAATGGTCTGCCTGAGGAAGTTACTTTCAAATTTCTTTTAAACAAAGAGAGAAAAAAAAATGGAGAAGCAAAGGCAAAAAAAGCCAAAATAAAAACCAACCAAACAAACAAACAAAAAAACCCTACATGGGAAGTTTGACATTCTGGGCTTGTATATTAAATGTTTGGAGACAAATTCTCCTTTAGGTGGAAATAGGCCTCCAGAGGAGAGGGTTGGTTTTTTTGTTGTTTTGGTTTTTTTCCAAATTTTTATTGTATGGCAGAAATAATGAGTGTAGTTTAAACAGGTTCCTTCAGTCAGAAGTGCTTCACCTCAGCCATGCTCAGAGTACATCAGAATGAGCTCTAGCTTGCCTGCAAAAGATTGGGTATATGTCCCTTGTTGCTTGAAGAATGAAATTAACTTGCATGTAATACTAGCTTGAGAGGAAGACTAGACAGTATTTATATCACAACATTACTTCCAGGTCAGCCATTCATTTTCTTCTTTTTCATTTGGGCTGGGGTTAAAGTATTCAACAATTACTGGTGAGGATAAGGCACAAGGAAAAAGCTGTGGAATTGCAACTAGTAATGAGTCTCTAAGGACTTGAGTCAATCATGTGCTTTCGTGGGTGCCTTATTTCAGAATACACTGCTGAATGCAACTTCTCTCGATTAAACCCATAGATATATGTTTCTTGTCGTACTCATTTTCATATTAAATTTAGAAAGCAAGGGGACCTGATATCAGATTTCATGCAGGAAGGTAGAAGTATTTCAAAGCTTCTTGCCATTCACTGTTCAGATGTTTATTTTTCATCTTTGTTGAAATTTTGTATGATTGGTGCAAAAGACAAAAAAATCAAAATTTGGGAACGTGATAGGATTGCAGAGATAATGCAGACAAAATGAGAGCAAGAACAAAGAAGCACAGTGAGATCTGATGTTCTTCAAGGCGTCCCTTTCCTTCATTTAACACTGATGTTCAGTACCTCAACAGCTACTAGTAATACCAACTCCCCTTCTTTGCCAGATGCATTCTGGTGCATTGTATTCTCCTTTTGAAAAGCGTTGCTATAAACAAAGGAGATGAAAGATGAAAGCAATGATAGCAGTCTTATCAAGGAATTTCTCCATCTGACTGTAGGCTGATAGTTCCTGTGCTGTTACACCTAGTATAAAACGGAATAGGATGCTTTAAATCTCTGAGTACAATTTCTGTAAATAAGGTTGGAAAAAGGAATACAAAAAGATACCGTAACATAAAAGAGTATCTAAACCAGGACAATACTGGTTTAGATGCCAAGTTTATGTTTTTCACGATGTAATTTACTTTGATAAGTGTTGAGGCATTTATTCACCTTACTTTAGGATTTCTAGGAGCAGTGTACAGAAGACTAGTAAACAGATCTGCTGTTTGGAAAGAGTAGTTGGATTAATCCATGTATCTCTGCAGTACTGTTAACAAAGGAAATACAAGGAGTGTTACAATAAAAAGGTTAAAACATCAGGAAAATTGTCAGAATATTTCTTCAAACTTAAATCTACAGTTGCTGATCAGAGAAGCACCATCTAGCTTTTTTCTCTCCTGACATTTTGTTTATGCTGTTTACTCAGCTGTGAGATCAGGTAGTACACATAGGAAAAGTATTTATCATGTTCTGTGGTACCTTACAGGCAATCAAATCTCTACTTGTATATATCAATAAAGCCAAAAAAAACAAAAACCCACATTCCTGAAGTTCCTCTATTTACTGATCAAGCAAGACCTCTAAAGCCAAGAGAAAAACAAACCTGCAACAGCCAGACAAAATAGTTGTCTGAAATCTCTGATACACAGGTATAAAGCGAGACATATTTATTTATATTTTCAGTGAGGATGTTGGATTTAGACAAACAAAATCTACTGCACCTGGTGGCTGGACTGAAATGTATTGTGTATTTTAATTATATTTTGGCTGTTCAGAAATACGGGTAAGGTTTTTAAATGCCTGCAAAGGGGAAAATGCTACCTTTAGCTCAGTTTGGTGTTACATATAGTAATAGCAGAGAGGCTGAAGGAAATATTTAGAGTGCATTTTAGAAATCTGAAGTAAATGAAGCCTGCTTTGGTTCCCTTGCATCACCCTTTAATCCAGGTCCATCAACATGCTCAGCCTGTGTGTATTTATTGCTTCACAGCACAAGCATGCAGATTTCACTCTTTTAAGATGAAATGTAATGACCATATATGCCACTTCGACTGTTTTCAATGTCTCCTTATTGGATTTTCAAGCAAAATCCAAAAATCAGAGGGAGATAAGCTGAGAGAGAAAGCAACTGATCTTCTGTCCCCTGTGAATGAGGAACACAGCAGCATGTTCAGATTTAGTTGCAGCCTTAATGTAATGTAGTGTCCCTCCCTTTTGTGCCTTCTCCCAGCCATTAGTTGCCATAAAAAATACTGCAGTATTGTCAGGTTGCAAGCACACTAATCAAGTCACACATTTGGGTAATAGCACGAACAGCATAAATACCTATTATTGCCATAATAACAGTATCAGCATTGGAGCCAAGAGAAGGAAGAATAGGGATAGAAGAAAATAAGGCTGTTATGCAGAGATCATCTCTAGGAAGCTGCTTTTCCTTTTGCAACAACCTAATCAAACCCTCACTGCCTTTTTTTGATGGGGGAAGGGGTGACAGTACTATTTTTAGTTCTGCTCTAAATCAACAATTTCATGGATTTATGTTTGATTTTTCTTAATATTTTCAATATTGTCTTAATATGACTGTCATTTATTAGAATAGCAGAGATATGGGAGCAGGTAGAACTTACAAGAGAAAGACAGATGAGAGGAAGAGTGAAAACATTTTATGGAAAAGATCCGTGGATCTTCTAAGATCTCTGGGGTTTTGTTTTTATACATACTGAATAGTTTAACAGAGAATTCTCGTGCAAAATTGAATGCAAGTCAAAAATCTCATAGAAATATCCTGATTTTTTAATAGGAATAAGTGTTACACAAAAGCAACTTCTAGGGTAGCCAGCCATCTTAAAATACATATTCATTAAGGTGCTGAGCAGACCAGTACTAATGTATTGGTTTTAAATGTACAGATGGAAACAAAATGTACAGAAGGTATATAAGTGAATGAGTAAAGGGAAAACTCACCAACGGTGGTGCCTTGACTGAAGCAGCTGAGGCAGTCCTCCCTGGTGAGCGATCTCCAAGAGATACTGCTCCAGTGGGAGTCAGCCCTTAAATGAGGTCTCAGAGGGGATGGAGTCAAGCTCCACCCCTTCCGGGAGCACAGCTACATCACTCTCACCTGTGCTCCCACAGCTGACCCCATACTTGCCTCAGCTGATTAATCAGAGGTTCAGGCTGTGATTACCAATCTCCCATACACTCCACCCCTTCACAGCGTGAACCAATGATTAGGTGAGTTTTCCCTTATCACAGAGACCCAACGCGACGCTGATACAATTTCCCGTCGCACCGAATGCTGATGTTATTCAAATGATGATTGGATGGGTATTCACGATCTTCCGTGGGCCAGTGCTTGATAGATGTTACTGGAGACAAGCCATCTCGAGGTGCAGGTCCATTTGCGTTTCATCAGTCCACACAAATTGTTCTCTGATGGTCCTAGAGGCTTAGAATCTTAGGGAGAGTAATACAGATGTTTCAAGGGTACCAGGAGAGGAAGGTCTGCCCTCCAGGGCAAGATACAGGCCGTATTCTTGTCTTGGGTCAATACTTCTGCTCGCACCGGATTATGTCCCGGCCTCCGATACCATACCCTCTGGCCAGATATCTGTGGCTGTATAACTATATCTGGCACCAGAGGAGGAGTCCTGATCTGCCATAGGGACATGATGGGTGTCCCTTTAGCAATAAAGACCGGAGTATTGACCACGATGTCAGTAGGCCATGTACCTATCACCGAGGGGGTAACTGAACCTCCCGCCTCCAATAGTCTCCCCCAAGGTGCAAGTAGGCCACACCACTTGGGTCCTACTTGCACCTTCCAGGGCCAATTTATCTTATGGATTCCTGGTTTTAGATTCTCAGGGGCAGGGAGCAGAAGATTATTGTCATTACCAACCTGCGGTTTTACCTCATTATCAGCACCTGTAATTTGAATCCTAAGAGGGGAGGCCCATATAGTGTGTAACATTTTCAGAGCACTGGGTCTGCCATCCCGAGGTCTTTCGTTCAAGTCCCGCAGGGTTTCGTATAATCTTTTTGTCCACCCCTGCAGGGACTGGGAGTCTGTCTTCAGGGCAGCCTTAAGAATACCATTGTAGCGTTCAATAAGGCCTGCCCCTGTTGGATTATATGGCAGATGGAATCGCCATTCAATGTTGTTCTCTTCTGCCCAGCGCTGTATCATCGCTCCAGTAAAGTGAGTCCCTTGGTCGCTCTCGATGACTTGAGGTGTCCCATATGCAGACATCAGTTTAGTGAGTGCCTTAATTGTATATGCTTGATTTGCCTTTGGTACGGGATAGGCTTGCAGCAGTCCACTTACAGTATCAACGCAGGTCAGGGCATATCTCGCCCCCTCAGACCGAGGGAGGGGCCCAATGTAATCAACCTGCCATCTCTGAAGAGGACTATATCCTCTAGCAATGTGGGATGTTGTTTCAGGCAACGGTCTTGGTCTCATCTTCGAGCAAGCGTCACAGTCCTGACATGCTTGGACGATATCAGATAACTGTACAGGCAGCCCCCATGCTTTAGCAGCTGCCCACATTATCTTTTGTCCAGCATGCCGTAGCTTCTGATGTAACCATCGGGCAATATTTTCGGATTGTGAATTCCCAATCCATCGAACTCGGGCCAGTGTGTCCGCTTCATCGTTTCCTGGTGACTGCAGGGGTTGATGACCAGAGACATGGTAGACACATACCGTCCTGTGTTTGACTGTATTCCAAATGTCTACCCACATGTCTTTCCCCCAGATCGGTCGGGCGTGGATAGTCCATTCCTGGGTAGCCCACTGCGTAATCCACAGAGTAAGCCCCCGGTACACGGCCCAACTATCCGTACAGATGTTCAGGATGCCATCACCAGGTTCTTTAGTTATAACCATCCACACGGCTCGTAATTCTGCCCATTGGCTGCTCTGACCATCCCCCTCATCAAACCAGATTGTCTCAGTAGAGGGATGGTATGCTATAGCTCGCCACTTGCTCGGGTTGCCTCTGCTGGACCCATCCGTATACCAGGCATCTTCAGGAATAGGATATCTTCCTTCCTGAACAGGGCTCTTCTCTGGTGGAGCGACCATTGGTTCTTTCGGCGTATCACTGCGATATGTCACTGGGCCTAGGATCTTCTGTAATTCCTCCTTGAGTGGAGACGAAGACAGGCTGCTTCTTTGACTTAGATAGGCGACCCATCGTGCTACCGTCTGTGCTTGGGCCACCCCTGTCTTAGGAAGGTGAGTTAGATCTCTTACCCACCCCTGGATCGGTAATGTAGTTTTAACTATAACCTCTGCTGTTTGCGTTATTGGCTCTACCGCTTGTAACGCTGAATAGGCAGCCAATAACTGTTTTTCAATCATGCTGTATCTTTCTTCTGCTCCGTGCCAAACCTGAGACCAGAATCCAATGGGGGTTCGAACAGAACTCTGGCGTTGCCACAGGCCCCAGCCAAAACCATCCTGGGTAACATGAACGTCTAGTTCAGCTGGGAGGGTCGGATCAAATATACCCAATGCCTGGGCTTGTTTAACTGCCAGCTTTGCCTGTTGGAAAGCATCTTGTTCTACCTTCCCCCAGTTCCACGATTGACCCTTCTTGGTAAGCTTATACAATGGCCTCAACAACTGAGCTAAGTGAGGTATAAAGGAGCGCCAATACCCCAATATACCTAAGAACTCTTGTAGCTGTTTCGATGTTGTAGGGACTGGGAACGCTTGGACTTTATCCACTACTGCACTGGGTAGTACTTTGGTTTTTCCGGACCAAATTACTCCCAGGAATTTTACAGATAGCCCCGGACCTTGCACCTTCTGTGGGTTTATAGCCCACCCTCTCTTCTGCAGATAAGCTATCAATAAATCTGCTGCTTGTCTCACCGCCTCTAACGAATCGGATGTTAACAGGAGGTCATCGATATAATGATATAAATTTACATTATGTGGCTTCTGCCACTTAGCCAGATCACGCGCCACCAAATTATGACAAAAAGTAGGTGAATGCACGTACCCTTGCGGCAGAACCTGAAAAGTCCACTGCCTGCCTTCCCATGTGAATGCAAACTGGTCTTGTGATTCTTCACTAATTGGAATACTGAAGAATGCATTCGCTAAGTCTAGGACACAGTGATACGTTTTAATTTCTCTACTTAGTGTGTCCATTAGGGAGGCAATATTGGGTACGGCTGCATGAACGGGCGGCGTGACCTTGTTTAATTCCCTGTAATCCACTGTCATCCTCCATGTTCCATCCGATTTTCGCACTGGCCATATTGGGGAGTTGTACGGGCTATGTGCAGGCCTTATAATACCCACTCTTTCTAATTCCTGCACTGTTTTTGTTATTTCATCCTGCCCACCTGGGAGTCTGTACTGTTTTACATTAGTAATCCGACGTGGCTTGGGCAGACAAATAGGCTCATGTTTTGCATGGCCTCTCAATATTGTCTGAATTGCCCGGATACTAATGCATCTCTGCCGCAACCGGAACTCTCCCACTGTTGTGTGGAGAGCCAGACCCCACAAGATATCAATTCCCAATATGTACTCCGGAATTGGAGCAATAGATACCTTGTACTCCCGTGGTGGGAGGCGCCCGACCCCCAATTTTACCCAAGTTTGGGTGACTGGAACGGTCTGTCCCCCAAAGCCTCCAATCATTACTTTGTTCCCTCTGAATTTTGTTGGGTCTCCATAAATTATAGATGTTTCCGCCCCCGTATCAACGAGGGCCATAACCTTCTGCACATTTTCTCGGGACCAATATATTGTCAATTCCACATAGGGCCTCCGGTCCCATCTAGAGGCCCTAGGGTGACTGACGTCCCTCATCACGCCATAAACTGGGCCAGATTCAAGTCTTTTACCTCTGATGCCTCTGGTACTGTGACCCGAGGCACCTGAGGTGGCCTCTTTTTCCTATTTGGCACGATAAAGTCTTCTAGATTCCAAACTGTTGTTGGTCGTCGTTCTATAAGCCTTATCCCCGGTCTTTTGGGGCGGTTTTGAAATTTTTGTTCATCCTTCAGCTGTTTCCACAACTGAAGCAGAACGTGATTGGGCTGCCCATCAATTTTGGCAAATTGAACACCTGCTCGGAGTAGATCATTAAACATTTGTTTTCGGGACACCCTAATGGGTCCCGCCCGAGGGGTTCGTGGAGCCGATCTCCTGGCTCGGGCTATTGGAAAAACTTCAGGATCTTCAATTACTCTAATATTGCGCTTGGTTCTTAGGCGCTCCGTTTCCCCCAGGTCCGCTACCAATTGGGCAGCATGCTGGACTGCTGCCTCTGCGGCCACTAGAGGATTCAATATAGAAACCAATGTTCCATACATATGTGAGGGAGCCTGTTGTAAGATTAGGTCCCTCATTCCCGCGGAAAACTTCACCATGTCCGGACTAACAGATACATCTTCATAGACAGCCTCTCGCATGCCTAGTTCCCGGATATAATTTTGTAGGTCTTCCATAGAAGACCACATTCCTGTATGTATTGGCATGTCTGTTTTATTTGACCATACCATACGGCAGGCAGCCATTATCCAATCTACGATCGAATGATTCTCTTCAGGGAACTGGGACCCTGAGTACAATCTCTGCCTCAGGGCAGGATGGACTGTTATAGTTGCTAGTTTAGATACCTCGGAGCCGCTAACTATTACACTTTCAGCTCCCGAGTCCCATAATCGTAACAGCCAGGCTGGGACACTTTCCCTTGGTCTTTGCCTGAAGCGCTGTACTAGATCCATAAGTTCGGTGGGTGTATATGGACGTGCTGTTACGTGTAAATAGGAGTCAGCAGGGGTCCATTGATCAGGAGGCACCCCTGCTGGTCGCTCCTGGACTTTTTTTGTTTTTTGGGTTACCATAGGACGGACTTCTAATAAGTCCGTCTTAAGTGGCTCTTCTAGGTCAGATTTGGTGACCTTAGTTTGATCCGATGTTTCAGGATCCTTACTATCATCCATTGTAATATATCTAATTTGGGGGGTGTTTGAAAAAAATGATGAATTTTTCCCCGTTAATAGATTAATTTCGCCCTCCAATTTTTCAATGCGGGCTTTTAATAATTGATTTTCATGTTCAATCTTATCTGATTTAACCTCTGCCTGATTTAAAGCATTCAATAAAGGCCAAGCAGCCATGGATGCAGCCATTTGCCTTTCTTTGGTTGTCAAAATATCTTTTTGCAACCCCTGAAAGTATTCAGTTAGATGGTAAGGGGACATATTGCCCGTTACCCGTAAGGGCCCCCATTGTTCTATAATCGTCGCTAATTGAAAATATGGGGATGCCTCAAACCCTGGTATTTGTCCAGGGAGGATTTTCCCTAAGGGGGTGATCTTCTCCCCCTTGAACCAGCTAAACACATTCCACAGGAAAGACATTTTTTTTTCCGATATTTGCAGGCTCCTGGCTGGCTCGCCAAATGTATTGGTTTTAAATGTACAGATGGAAACAAAATGTACAGAAGGTATATAAGTGAATGAGTAAAGGGAAAACTCACCAACGGTGGTGCCTTGACTGAAGCAGCTGAGGCAGTCCTCCCTGGTGAGCGATCTCCAAGAGATACTGCTCCAGTGGGAGTCAGCCCTTAAATGAGGTCTCAGAGGGGATGGAGTCAAGCTCCACCCCTTCCGGGAGCACAGCTACATCACTCTCACCTGTGCTCCCACAGCTGACCCCATACTTGCCTCAGCTGATTAATCAGAGGTTCAGGCTGTGATTACCAATCTCCCATACAACTAAGCAGATGATTTTTTGCTAATGAGATGATTGAGTGTGAAACTTACTGTGTTTTAAAATTTGAACAACTTTTACAGGTTACAGGTATGAAGCAAACACACATAACTCTATGAAATTGTGTAGCTGAGGAAAAAGGCAAGTCAACAGCGAACCTCCCTCTAATTTGGCAAAATGAAGATTACCCATTTCTCCCTGCCTTATCTCAAAACAGCAAATTGCAAGTGTAGACAACACTCAGTTCTACTTCTACCTCCCTCACTATAATTTGAAGATGTAGCCATTTGTAGTCATATCTCTGTCTCTTTAGCATAAAACTAGGTCAGTACCCTACTTGAATATTCCTTCCTGGCTCCATCCAAATAAACAAGGCAAGCTTGCTATGAAGTATCCCTTCTATTTTCTCTTCAGCTAAATGTCTATAGGAACATTGCCACTTGACCATGCCTAAACAAAGCCACATAAATGCAAAAAGACCAGTTTGCTCAGCCTTCTCACTGGTGATGAGATTGAAGCACCAGGAAGCAAATGTTACCATCCTTCATCATGCTGTAAGTACCTTACCTTGCTCATCCTCCTCTGGGCTTTCAATAGATCAGCGGCTCTGAGGGTCTAAAATGCTCTTTCAGACAAATCAGCTCTTTAATACAGAGCAATATTTGCAAGCCAAGTGTCAGATTCCTCCTACAAACCTGCAGGACGGGAGTAGCCCTATAGAGTCAGTCCTCCCAATATACTTCCAGCTAATTCCAGACTCTTCATTTTGGTAATCCTTGCAATATTTCCCATGACACTGACATATGTATTGCCCCTATTGGATGACTCTGTAATCCAGCTCTAGATGGTTGGGTGCAAATGCATACAGAGTTTTAGTATAGCGTTAATAAAAAAAAGTAGATTAAGATCAAAAGACCTTCCATGAGGTTAACGTGAAGAAGTGATGCGATGAGTTAAATTACACTAAGGAATAAATGGCAAATGCCTGCTTATATCCGTAAGTGAGGCTTTCATGAATAATCCAGCATGCTTGTTAATGATAATGAAAGTGCCCATCTCTTATATATTAGAATTCTCCCTTAGTCTCTGCAGGCTAAAAGCTTTGCCTGTTGTTGCACACCATGCTAGGATAAAGAGCTGCAAAGGCAAGGCTTGATTTTTATGTTGTTAATCTACTGCAGTTAGAGGTGAGTTTATGTTATTTGCTTTTCCACAAGCCTACAAAAAATGGTACTACAGACCTGTGCCATGATTTAAAACTTTATATATATATAAATATGTTTTATATTTTTTAGTTAGTGTTTATCATTTAAAAACATATATCCAAAAAGTAAAGTCAGCTAAAATTCTGTAAAAGCAAGTATATTTGGTACCTCTGATGGTGGCCCAGCAGGTTTATTGAAGTGGGGAGGCAGGAGGATCAGTATGGCCCAGCCTGGCTTTAAATGCAGAATGGGGGTGACAGATGCAGTCCCACACTTCTTTTTCTATTTACATCAGGAGGTGTGACGTCAGATACAGAGCTGGTGGAAAATAACCAATTCTTTTTAATCAAAAAATTGTACTGACAGGGATAACCCCCCCAAGATTACAAAACTGAAAGCTGCGTGGCAGTGGGAATGAATTACTGGCTGGTCAGTTTATTAGGGCATCCAGAATTTGTATCTTACTCAAGAGACATTTGAGTTACAGGCTAATCAACTGGAAAAAATATTTGGTGAAAAAGGATATCTTACTTGATATAATTCACAAAGCATTAGTTAAGCCTCATGAGTCTGATGGACAACAAATTATTGTTGAAACAGCTCAAATCTAGAGAACGTTTTTCTGTGTCATTTGTTACAACTTGTTCTTCTGTGTCGCCTGAAATCAAGGAAGTAGCTCTGCAGCATGCATTTACAGCCTACATCAGCGGCAAGTTGATTCTCCTGCCATTTCCCTCATACTTCTCCCTGTCTGAAATAAAATGGGCAGGCACTACCTTTCTGTAAGCAACGGCAGATTTAAACTGGAACAGTCTGCTCTTCACTGCTCTAAGACCAATTTACTTTGCTTTGGCAGCATAAGAGAGACTAAATGGATGTAAAAAGGAACTTTCACTCACTTTAATTCCCCTGTTAGGTTGTCAGTGATGTATATAGCAGCTTCAGAGTGCCCAATAATCAGCCCATAAATGCTAACTGCTATGATTTTACTACATGCATAGTATTGCCACAGATCTATAACTTGTAATATTTTGTCCTGCTGCCACCACATAGGATGATGTATAAATTATAGCATGGTCTCTACAGTATTATTTGTATCTATTCTCCTCATGTGAGGTCAAAGTACATGGAAACCTTGCATGTTCAGCAGATTGTGATTAAGCATTTTAATTCAGTATCAGCCTGCCAGGCAACTCTCCAGGGCACAAGATGAGATGCCAGAGTTTATTTGCTTCATTTGCTAGATAGAGATTTCTCTGCAAACTTGTCTGGGTGTGCATTTCTGCCAGAGGATCTTGACAAAACTGTGACATTGATAACATTCCCAGTGAAGGTTTGCCTTGGATCTTGGACCACAGAAGGCCCTGAAGTTAGAAACTGCTTTGATCTGTTGCTGATACAATGTTATAGAAGAACCAGATAGAAGAACCAAAGCAAACCAGAGCAGATCCAGTTACTCATTATTCTTTTTCCACCCACATGCTAAAGCACATGCCTGAGGAGCAAGACACGTGGTATTCCCAAGACCCTGACAGCCTTCAGCCCTTTGCAGCTCAGGGGATTCCTTAACCAGGCTTGATCTCTGGACACTGAGCATCCCTCATGACATCCTCATCCAGATGCAGAAGTGTTAGTGTTCATAGCATCCCACAAGGCGTTCCACAGGCTTGTTACCCATAGAATGGCTTGGGTTGGAAGAGACCTCAGAGCCCACCAGGTCCAAGCTCTACCACGAGCACAGCTGCCCCCCACCAGCTCAGGCTGCCCAGGGTTCCATCCAGCCTGACTCTGACTGTCTAAGGGAAGGGACACCCACAGCTTCTCTGGGCATCTGTGCCAGTGAATTTGGCTTACATTACCTCTGTCTGATGTCCTTTTATTCTTGTAGTGGAAAAAAATTGTGAACAGTCAATTGCTATCCACTCCTCTATGTCACTAGCTGCTTTACACAACTCTTTTTCAGTGTGAAGGATTCCAGCCTTTTTAATCTTGTCTTGGAAAGGAATGCTTCTGGTAACTTTGCTGAGCCTATTGTCATTTTCTAAACCTTGTCAGTTCTTCTACATCCTTTGAAATGCCAGGACCAGGGAAGCATTCTGCATTCAAACAAGGGAATTGGTTCTCAGTTGTTTCCTCTTTTCCTCATGATTTCTAATGCTAGGTCAAATTTCAACTTTATTACTTCTTTTTTTCTGTGGTTGTGATCAGACATTTTCGTATAGCTGTGAAACTCAAGTTATCACTCCTGAGTATCACTACTAAAATTGGAGGTTGCGTAAACCCAGGATGTTTTGTCCCTCTTTACATTTGAGTTGCACTAAATTTCAACTGTCATTGTGTTATTATTAAGATAATGGGTTCTTTTGTTAGTATTTCTTAACTGTTGTGGGTTTTTTCTTTGTTTTGTGTTTTTGTTGTTGTTGTTGTTTGTTTGTTTTTTTACTCTCCTGAATCAATTTCATTTATTGAAAGATATTTCCCTTATGTCATTGCTGAAATTTTCCTTAAGGGACCTTACACCTAACCACCAATCTTCTGGAAATCCAAATGGACTCCATCAACTCAGTAACCACAACCTGAATGCTCTCTGACTCTTAACAGTCTCCAGAAGGCTTGTGAGATGCAGTTTCTCCTTACAAGAGGGATGTCAGTTCCTCGCCAAGGTTCTATAATTGTCCATCGTTTCTCACACTGCTCCTCACTTGTCACTACCTCCTCAAATCTAATCCAGAAGATTTTAATTTTCCCCATTATGAATACAAAGGAATGGCTATATTTGAATTATTAGACTTTTATAGCCTATTACTTTTGTAAGTCTTTCCTGCTATAATGGATAGGCTACCCAGATGTACCTACATGATTAGGGCACTTTGAAGATCCTGTCGTAGCAGTTGTCAGTTGTTCACATTGGGCTGAATGTGAGCTTAGCCTCCTGATTTGACATAACAAAGACCAAATTAATTCCTGTCCCATATTAGCACAAAGGTTGAGTGCTATATAGCTTTTTCCTTGATTATAATTTTTATCAGTTTGTGCAGCTAATAGTGGATTTATTCATGTTGAATGGAAAATGACCTTAATTGAAGATATACTTAACTTACACACTCCTAATGTTTTATCTCCCACAGTCCTGATGAATAGTCTCATTCATTTGAAATCCAGCCCCACCACACCAATGCCTACCTTGCCATTCTCTGCTCCACTGCTTAAATCAGTGCTTGCTACAAGCCTGTCTGTTCTTGCCATGTCTACAGTCTTCTGATTCCAAGGTGTCTGTGTTTGCATTTGAGAGTAGTCCTGGAAAAGACTACTCTCATTTTAAGTGGTTCCCCCCATGGCTTTCCTCCCTCCACCCACAACCTTTTTTTTTTTTTTTTAATATATTTCTCAGTTATCTCCATAATTAGGAAATTCACTTTCTTTTAGAGAAACAGGCAAATGGTATTCATTCATTCGATTGAATGTATATGACAGAAATCCAAGGATTTACACAGAATCTGTTTTATGCCTCTCAAATGAACATGAAGAACTGTGCATAGATATGGAGTGCAGGTTCTGCTCTAGACATCAGCCCAAGGCAAGCTGTTCCCACAATTACCTTGCTATCATCTTATTAATCAGTGGTAAGCTTTCTGAAAGTCCAGGGATGCTTTGAAAAAAAGAAGCTGCCCAGGAACAAGAGGACCAGAAAAGCTAGTTGGATTAAACAGCCTTTATCTTCCCTGCAGTACTCCTTGGAGGCCAGAGAGCTCCTGTCTGCAAGGCCAGCAGCTGTTGGGCCAGGCACTTGGACAAGGAGTCCCAGTGCAGTACAGGGCTTTCAACCCCTCTAGTCTGCACTCTCAACCTACTCCCCAGCCTCCAACACTGTTTTCAAGTGAAAATACAACTTTGTATTTGTCATTTGTTTCTCAGCTTAGCGATGTAAACAAAGCAAAACAAAAAACAGGGAAGTCATCAAGCCCCATCTCTCCATTTACACTGATGCACAGCCCTCATCTCCTTTCCTTCTTATCATACCCTGATTACAATTCATTGCAAAGACCTGCAATACCAGGACTAATTCTGGTTGGATGTTATTAGGCCAGAAATATGCTGTTACATAATCAGCTGATCTAATCTTTTCATAAAGATGCATTTCTTTATCATAAGAAGATACAGCGTTTGTTTGGTACAAGATATGATACTTCAATAATAGAAGTCAGGTTGTTTATTCACAGTCAAGGTTTTTCTGACTCCTGAGCCAGTGATGCCCAGTAATTAGATCTGTAGCTTTTGGCTCATTATTCAGTGTTGCTGTGTTAGAAGGATTACATTTATATATCAGTGAGCACAAGAAGATTTTTCTTTTATGAACACTGAAATTCTAAGAGGTTTTTTGAATTAATAACAGTGGAATTAAAGCTTTGAAGACATTTTTATTAAAATGGTGATCTCAGCGGACACTGTGCAGTAATGCTGGTAAGAACGTGGAACATACATTGGAGAGGAAATCCATAGACTTTTTACAGTTGTTTTAACCACGTGTCAAAGCAAAGTGTCAAAAATACCTCGGTTGTTCATGAAGCAACATGTTCTAAAAGATTTAGATTTACTAAGGCTCCCATTTCTTTGCAAGGGTGCAAAAAAGACTGGGAAATATAAAAGAAATCCTTTTGTCCCATCCACAGCAAAGTGTTTTCATAACACACCTTGGAATATGAGGAGGTTGATGCATTTTCATGAAATATTTTATCTCACTGCACTTAGATCTTTCCGATGGAAAAATCTGCAGCTTAAAAACTTGCTGAGAAGTTGGACTGTGAAATGAAACTGTGATACACGGTTGCAAAAAAAACATGTCAAAATCGGAAACGTTTTGACTGAGAAGTGTTTCTGCCAATGTGTTAAGCATTACCACGGCACCATGAGACCACACGAGTGAGCCCTCACCAAACTATTCACTTCTTGGCAGAGTCAAAGATAGCCCCATCTGAGGCAGCGTGCAATTTAGATGTTATCAGGCTCACTACATGAAAAAAGAAAAAAGAAAGAAAGCACAGAAGCAGAGAGACAGAAGATATAAAGACAGGAAGTCTGCAGCAGAGCAAAGACATGAACCTGTACTTGCTCTTAGGTCAGTGCCTTGATCAAAAGACCATTCTTCCACTTTTGATTTGCTTTCAAGTCATGGGGCTTTGAGTTTCTGCTGAACTTCAATTTGGGGCAAAGTTCTCCTCATTTTTAACTGCAACTCTATCAGAAGCATTCATTTCCCTAGAGTTTATTTTGTATTTTTTTTTCCCTAGGCCACTGGAAAACTATCAATCATCTTCTCAAGTTCCACATCATAAAATGGTGAAATTTCAGGTATTTCTTCCTTCTATGAATATTGCTAATGTTCATTTTTTGTTGTTTTTGTGATTCTTTTTGTTACATTTGTGCATTCTTAGGCAAAAGAGATTTCCCTAAGGGCAGGATAACAGCTAAATGAAATGTAAATGCAGGGATTGCATTAAGATATGTTACAGCACAATACTATAAATATTTTAAGTCACTCCGTCTTCTGTATTATGATGTACGTGTGAGTGAAACTGACCTAAAATTAGACTATGTTTTAATGCAAAATTTTGTTATTTAGGTGCTTAACAAATATCCACAATTCTGATATACATACAAGATCTGGATAGATAACATTATTTTGGCATAGGTTTTCTAACCCAAATAGCAAACTTGTTGATTTTCTTCTGTGTCCTCCAATAAGCAAACTGCTGCCACTTACTAGCATTGCTATCCAATACTGCATCCTTACAGTATATATGAGCCAATAACTGCAGTCACAGCCAGCCAGGGACCTTCTGAAACTTAGTCGAAAGGATATTAGTAAGGATGCCCAAGTAAGGGAATAGTGCCTAAAACCTCATATTTTTGGTTGCTTACATTTTTAATATGCAGACCATATCTGCTGAACCTACAGCCTGTGTGCTCCTTCATGCAATCAACAAAACAGATTTGGCATAGTTGTTGAAGAGAACAGAGGATGCCAGCTTCTGTTCTTCCATCTCACAGCTGTTCTCACCTGCGCCAACACTGGGGGGAAAAAAAGAGCATGAGTTTGTTAAAGACAAAACAGTTTGTAAGAAACAACTGTGAGTACCAGATATTCTGCAACAAAATGTTCAAATATCCCTGACATTTCCCTGCATTATTTAGGGTTTCTTTTCCTTATTAAATTTTCATCCCTCAGACCATAAGTTCATTTTACTGGCTTCATGTATTTCAAAAAGCACAGTTCTTTTAAACGAAGCTTCAGATATGCTGTCCTTCTAAAAATCCAGGACATATCAAATCTGGAACAGTCCACTTTTCATGTTTCCCAGGGCTAAAGCCTTTTTTACGACTACTTAACCTCTTCTCCTGATTTACATAAAAGGCTGATATGTCACCATCTAATTTGATGGCAACTTATTTATTTATTTTTCCTTCCACATAGGGGTAAAGAAGAAATCTTTTTCTTTCTTTGAACTTCTTTCCTTCTTTCTTTCTTTCTTTCTTTCTTTCTTTCTTTCTTTCTTTCTTTCTTTCTTTCTTTCTTTCTTTCTTTCTTTCTTTCTTTCTTTCTTTCTTTCTTTCTTTCTTTCTTTCTTTCTTTCTTTCTTTCTTTTTTAATGAATAACAAACCCATGTTTCTGCACTATGGCTGATTGAAAAGCCTCAGAAAGATTCCCTACAAAATTAAGAACACTTTCTTTAGAAAAAGAAACCTCTCTTTTCTACAAAATGGTCCCTCCAGATGAAAGTAGTACCACTGCAGTGGTTTCAGACATTGATTTACAATAGGGCTGTATATTGTTTGAAAGAAGTAGGTCTAGAGGGCAGTACTAAGAACAAAGCTGCTATGGCTTTTATAACGTCAATAACACATTTCAGAAAGCATTGTGCTACAGAAAGGCTCAAGTTCCCTAATGAGAACCCACTGGCTGTCAGTGCTGTGCCTTAATGTACCTGATACTTGAACTTCTCTCTCCACACAGCAATCATGAAGGTGGCTCAAGCCAATTCGTGTTACCTCACAGCTGATTCGTGAGGAGCATATTGAGACAGTGAGCTACCACAGCTGAGTCACAGTAAATTGATAGCTCCAAACTATCTGCCTAGACACTGTGCATTTGAGCCTGAGAAGGAAGGGCACAGGGGAGCTGACGTTCTGCAATGGATTTACCCCTTTTTCTTTTCAACACAATCCTCCATTTTCCTTGTAATAAGTACACCAGATTACAGCCTGAAATAATACATCTAAATCTGTTCATCTTCTGAGTAGGCCTTAAACCAGTTCAGTCCTTCTACCTGCTGAAATCTGCATTCACGGATTGAACTGAGGAGGGAAATACTGAAACTGAAATCTCAATTTCCCCTTAATCTCATCTTCTGCACTTAGTAGAATCCCTCGTAGCTTCATAATGGTCTAGCATCCTCATCATATTAAAAGACTATAAATGACTGTGAAGAAGACTTTACTTGGAACAAAAGGCTTTCATTTACCTAGAAAAAGGAAAGAAGAAAAGAACTTCTGCTTTCTCTGTAATAACCCCTATAAAAATTCTGGGGGTGACCAGTGGCCAAGAAGAAGCAAGCCCAAGATCTTCCTCCAGCAGCTGACTCTCTCTGTAACGTCCCGTCTTTCTCTTTGCACTGCTGTTTATGAAATTGTAATGATAGTAGTAAAACAAACACAAATAAATAATGAATGGATGAATACATCTTGGGATGAATAAATTATGGGAGTCATACTGACTTTCAAGAGTAAGAGTTGTTACAGTTCATGCTTGAAAGGGGCTGTAATGGGGTTTTCTCCTGAATCCTCCAGCACTTGCACTTCGGTGCTAGAGATCCTTGGAGAGGGCATGCAAGGAGAGAACCAGCCTGCCCACATAGGCAGAGGCTGGCTGCAGGGTGGAATTAGAGGTATTCTCCTGGAGCTAGGGCTCCCATCATAGTAACGACTCCTCACATTAAGAAAATACACACACCAAGGAAGAAAGAAAAAAGTAGTCCAGAGAAGTCTGAAGAAACCCTTCAGTTGTTGCAGACATCCAGGGGAAAGCTGACCAAGGCTTCTGAAATCTTTGCCTTTCCTACTTCCCCAGTAGCCTTTCTCCCAGCTATATGTCAAGACTTACAAATCAATTACTTCACTCTCCCTTTTGCTCTGTGAGGTTTTTCACCCCTTTCCTTTTAGCTGAAGGAGAATAATGAAGCTTCCTTACTAAGGTAAACTGGCATAACTCCACAGGCTGCTCTTTTTCCCAGTAAAGGATTAGATGTTGATACAGTGACACTGAAAAAATACAATTAGATTCATCCTGTACTCAGAGGTGGCAGAAGAGTTGGAGATCTCTGATAAGGAACTTGGATGAAATACAAGTCTCAATTTTTTTATTTTTTTGCTTCAAAATGGGACAGAGACTGAACCAGTTTCTGAGTCAAACTGCAAACAGATGTGAGCCAGAACAACCTCAGTAACTTCAGCTGTCCCTTTACCATGAGGAGCCGTAACATAAACTGCTTCAACTCCCTCCAATGAGTGGGAGTGCCAGTGGGGATGGACAGCTATGCAGACAGAGTCTGGAGGAAAGTAAGCTCACTGGCCTTCCTGAGAGGTATGTCTGGTACAAAGATACAGCTCAGTCCACCTTTCACTGCCAGTTTGTTGTTTAGAATAAATGTTATATAACTGATGTGCTGAATCCAACTGCCTAGACAGAGACATAGTCCAAGGCCTAGAGAGATGGACCAAACCCTGCACTTGGGTCACAACAACTCCATGAGGCATTATTGACCTGGGGAAGAGTGGATGGAAAGCTGCCCAGCAGAAAAGGACCTGGGGCTGCTGGTCATCAGCTAGCTGAATGTATGCCAGCAGCATGCCCAGGTGTCCAAGAAGGCCAGTGGCTCCTAGCCTTAACCAGAAGCTATGTAACCAGAAGGACTAAGGTACTGATTGTCCCCTTGTATGAAGCTCTGGTAACACCACACCTTGAGTAGTGTGTTCAGTTCTGGGCTGCTCACTACAAGGACACTGAATTGCTGAAACACAGTCAGAGAAGAACAGTATACCTGGTGAAGAGGTTAGAATTCAATACATATGAGGAAAGAACAGGGACTGCTTATTCTGGAGGAAAATAAGGGGAGACCTCATTGGTCTCAGTAGGTCAGGTTAGTGTTTATACTTGGTGACCGTGAATGTCTTTTCTGACCTAGATGATTCCATGATCTCATTCTTGTCAACTACACATCCAAGACATACAGAAAGACTGAACAAACAGCTTTCCTTAACATCACTGGATTTTCAATTCAAAAGATGGACCTCTTAGTTCTCCACAAATATAAATGAGTCAGTGTTTAAGTAAGTCAGTCTGAGAACACAAGCTGAGCCCTAATTGTCTCTTTTCATCAAAGTCCAGAGGCCAGATTCTGTCAGCACCTGCTTGTCTTAAGGTGGGACCAGCAAAATCTTTGTATCAGCCCATATGTGTCCAATCTGCTGAAATCCAGTTGGTTGCTCTGTTGGAAAAATATTGCTGAAATTCATTCAATTCTTTCTACTCAATACACCCAATTCATTCCATTTTACTACACTTAATGAATTTTTACTAAAAAATGTAGCAGCAGCTTAACAAAACGTGCTTGTTTGCCTGCTCCCTTCAACAGAAGAGAAACTACATTAATCTTCCCATTAATGTGCATAATAAAGCAGAGATATACTAACTCTAAAAAAGCATATTTCAGTGTGGTTGTAGATACTTTTGCTAAATAGTTATATAGTTCTGTAACTATACAGCATATACACACACCATAAACATAGTATATGCTGTGTATAATATAGATAGTATATAGATAGTATAGGTATATCATAGTGCATGTAATTAACAGATATTCATACATAAATTTTATATAGATATAATACTCTGAAATTATTTGTATATATTTTTGTTAAAATAATACAGTGTTTAAAACAAAAGAATTATTTAGCAAAGCACAACCATGGAACGTCATGCTTTCTGAAGAATCACAAAAGAATCACTGATCTTTCAAAGCAGATCCATCACAACAGCACAGAAATGTCTCTGAAACATGTAACACAATATACCATAAAATAGTCCAAACACAGTGAAGCTGGAATATTAAGTAAGATACTAAGTTTCTTGCCAGGAGACTCAACTACAAAAAAGAATTTTTAGCCAAAATGTAATTATTAAAATATGGTACAAAGGCAAGACCATTTTTCAAGAAAATTTATTACTTAAAACATTCAACTTTTCCTAGGTGATCTCAACCTCAGGTTCTAAGGCCTTTATAATTGCTAGAGATTATTATGCTTTATTATTGCCTGATAACAAACATTTAATTACCTTGGTGATAATTTCAGCGCGTAATGCTCGAGAAAGGCAAACTGAATGAATCATCATTATCTCAGGCTGTAAAATAACTAGCTTAAAAACTGTACTGCTTTAAAATCTAAAAAAGCAAGTTGGAGGTTTCTTTCAAAGTCAAACCAAAGAGAATTTTCAATAGGCCAACAGTAGCTACAGTTCAGCTTACAGTAGGCAGGCAAGTTTCATTTTACATAATAGAAAAAAAAGAACGGCAATGGGGTTTCATGTGCCACCCTGATGTATGTTATTCTTTCTGTGATTGTTTCACTCTTACAGGAAGGATAAGCTGCTAAACTGTGTCTAACCTGAGGCCTTGGATCTGCCACCCACAGCTGTCTATGTCCCAGCCACATCCTGACTCCTCTATTTTAGGCCATGACTCATTTATGTCCCAGATCCCTTGTTGTCTTCAGGTTTTGTGGAAATGGAACTTACGCACTTTAGCCAAATGAAAGAACCTAGACTTTAGCTAAGCAACTCCTTAATTTAGGCAACTGAAGATTGTATTGTGTGTCTATGCATTCTCTGTATGTTAGCAGTTAAAGAGAGCTGAGGTTTGTATCACAGATGAGAACCATAGATCCACAGAACAGCCCAGACTGGAATGGATCCTGAAGGATCACCAAGTTCAGTCTTTCATGGGAAAAGAGAACCTAGATGAGATTATCTAGAGCCTTGTTCAATTGCATCTTGAAAATTCCCTCATCCAGATCATCAATAAATATATTAAATAGGATAGACCCCATTACCATCCCCTGTGGAACTCCACTCGTGACCAGTCACCAACTAGATTTAAATCCATTCACCACCACCCACACACACCATCACTGAGCCATCCACTCAGCTGTTTATGCAGCAAAGAGTACAGCTGTCTAATCCAAGAGCTGCCAGCCTCTCCAGCAGAATGCTATGGGCAACAGTGTTAAAGGCTTTACTAAAGTACAGATAGACTATGTCCACAGCCTTTTCCTCATCTGCTAGAGTGGTCACCTGGTCATAGAGGGAGATCAAGATGTGCTGCTTTGAAGATAGATGACAAATCATCTTTAATTAATAAAACAGATACTGACGAGAACTACAGACAAGGGTCTCAGGACCATGTCCATGTTCATTCAGCTCACAACTTTTATTTCATTTCTGGTATGTCACCATATTCAGAATGGAAGAGACAAACTAATATTTTTCACTCTCTAGCAGAAATCTTTCCATTTTCTGCAGTATCTAAGTTTAGATTTATGAGCTTTGACATTGAACTCGGAAAGATTTACTTCTTAGCTGCTTGTAAACCCTACAGTTAAGTAAGGAAATAATTTTGTTGAGAAAGTCTGAAGGACTTTAAGCTACTCAGTGTATTCCACAACACTTTCTTAGTTTCTCCTGGTGGTTTCTTTGATAAAAAATGATATTGAATTTCAAGAAGACAAAAAGTCATTTAAAATTGCTGGTCTTTCTGATGAGAATAAGGAATGCGTGGTCATGTTGCTATTTTAGCTTCAAGTCTTTGAGGCTTGTGTCTTTAGCATCATAAAATCCCTCAACTAAATTATTTTTACAGGTTCTGTCTTGAAGGTCCATAGTTCATCCAATAAAGATTCACACTGAAAGCGACCTCCATGCATGCTATGCATGTTAATCTGTAATGTTAGCATTTTTCATATTTGTGAATTATTAGAATAACTAAATAAGTAAAATACAATTTAGCAGATGCTCTTTAATGACTTCAATGATTAAAAAAAGAAATCAAATAGGTTACCTTCTGCTGCAGAGACAAGTGATATTAAAACACGTTCTAGGTTCATCTCCAATGTAATCATGATTACTCCCTTTGAATTGCATAAGGAACGACTAGCCTCATGTTATTCTGCAGTTTCTAAGTTTTTAACTCCAAAAACACTGCATAAAACTAGGCATATAAAAAACATGTGCTAGTCCTTCGGAGTAATAGAAATAAGTTTTAAAAAGGGATCAAATTAAAATTAATTTTAAGTATTATTCAGTACGTAACAAGCAAATCTCACAGGTCCAAGAAGAATAAAGGAAAGTTACAAAATCTGAACCCCACTACAAATTATTATCAATTATTATGATTTCCAGCGAGGATGGCTGTTATTTTTCTGACCTGTTACAAACACAGTGTCTCATTTTAAATACTGAAAGAGTTCTCCTGGGCAGATGAGATGGTGTAAGGACAGGGTATCGAGTTTCAGAGAGACAGCTGGTTTTTAATACAGTAACTGCTGATTGTGCCTGCATCAACACCACAAAATAAAATAAATAAATACATGCAGTTGGTCCTGAATAGGTCAAATGATGGGTATTAAACATATAAACCACAACAACAAAACTAAGGGAAACACAGCTGCTTACATCTAAAAGACTGTTGCACTGGCAAGAACTGAAGGGGAAAAAGAAGTCAGCTTGTTTCTTAATTTAAAGTGTATCTTACTGCTTGTCTGTTGTCTGACGCCAGGCACAACTCATTCTAGTAGTGTTTCATTTGTTTCACTCAAGGCACTAAGTGGTTTCTAAGATGAAACTGATAAGTTGGACTGCTTGTTTTTGAGCTCAGATCTGTCTGTGCCTTTTGTTGTTCTTTTTGTTCTTTTTTTGGTGGATTAGGAATGAGGTGGGACACATTGCAGCCATACAGGACCCTGTCCCCAACAACACCACACTGCTTAGGCTCTGTTCAATGCACAAGGTGCAACAGGGGCCCAGATCTTTGACATCCCACCATCTGGCCATCAACAGCAGTGCCAGGTCAAAGAGGGCTAGTGCAGGCTGCCTCAGCTCCCTGCCATGGCCAGCAGTGCCAGAACACAAACACATCATTCTCTTCTATTGTATATCACTTATTACATACTTTCTTTAGAAGTAACCTAGAATTTAAGACACGAATAGTGATTTTTACCCATGTTTGCTGTTGTTTTGGGGGGCAAAAATATCTAAGTGCAGTCCAGCGGCCTGTTTTTTCAAAGCTGCCTTGAAGTGGGAGCTCATACTTAAAGACTGCTTAATGATGTATCAAAATCTCTTAAAAACAGATGTGGAATTGGCAGCCAAGTGCATTAGCGATTTTGGGTTTGGATATAGGGAGATGAACAAGACAATTCATCTTGTCTGACACCTCCCTTCTGCCTCACTTACATATCGATTTCTGCCTGAGCTGCTTCTCAGCTAAAGCAGCAACGATGTGTGCATTTGCATCCCACGTCACAGGGGTTGCCTTCACTTATTGTTAGATTTTGTAGAGACCACTCAGTTTGCGAATGCATTTTAGTTAAGCCAGCCATTAATGCAGATGGAGAATGAACTTAAAAAGGTATATGTCACGGTGGGAAATAGACTCTTTTGTAAATGCATCTAGCACTTTAGACACTTTAGATTCCTCTGGGGCAAGTGCAGCATCTTTGAGTGATCACTGCATCATCAAGCTGTGGATCATAGGTTAACTGGAAAGTTTGCTAACATGAGTTTTGCTGGGACTATGAAGAACATCACCACTTCTTGGCATCATTTTACTTCAAACACGTGAACACACACTTTCATGAAGTAATAACATGGATTAGTATCCACAAGTTGAAACAAAATATCATACTTGGTCTTCTCTAAGATCTGTGAGGAACTGATTTCCAAAACTGATTACAGACTTCAGAAGTCTTTTATCTATTAATAACACTGGACTAAATGCTGCCTTCCTTACCCAAATTGATTAAACAGGTCAAATGCCCATCAAATTAAACACGAGTTTCTCTTCAGCAAGGAATGCACAGACTATAGAACTGAGCTCAACGGAAATTCAAATCACTGGCAAAAGCTGAGATGTTTTCCTTAGGGGATTTTCCTTATGTATTAAGTAGGCAAACTGTTTAACACGTTCTGACATGTATGTTAGTGCCAGATACCTGCACAGCTGGCATACTTACCAAACAATCAGATGCTTTTATTTTACTGGACTCAGTGTACAAGAAAAGAAACAAGCATAGTTGAAGGCTTTAGTTTTTGAGATGTGAAGAAGCAGCAAGTTCTAATGGGGGATTTCTACACTTTCCCATGATGAATGGCTTTCCTCTTGCTAGACTCCAGTCACTGATAAAGAGCACAAGTTCCTTCAGTCAGCCCAGCACAGCTCTGCTGAATACTGTTTTCTAGCAAGTCTGAAGTGAAAGTTTTTTTCTTGCCCATTCTGAACATGTTCATCAGTAACCAAGGTTAAGTGCAAACAAATTAGAATAGTATTCAAGAAAAAGAGGGTTTGCATGTGTGTGATTCAGATAATAGCCTTGATATAGTTTCACCTCTACCACAGAAGTGATTAACCTGAGCAAGAAACTGATAATTTTCTGTGCTCTGAAAGGTACTGCAAATATTAAAGAAACTGGGAAATGACTGGCATATTGAATAAAATTAAATGAAAAGACCACACAGCAGTAACTCAGTTTTCATTCTGATGTAAAATAAATAAATAAATAAATAAATAAATAAATAAAGTGTACAGAGGCAAAGGGCACACATTTTCCTATTTACCTGACTTGTTCCTTTACTTGCAGCTGTGAATTCTTAAACGACTTCTCTGAAGGACAAAGAAAAAAAAAAAAATATCCAAAAAACCCAAACCTTTAGGTAAAAAACTTCCTTTTGCAGGAAAGAAAGATTCATCCGAAGATTGCCATGTCAGATGTGACAGATCAAATAAGCACGGTGTGTTTGCAAGGGGAAAAATATGGTGAAAAATAAAAAGCAAAAGCCCTGTCACTGGTTTACAAGAGGCTACTCTCTACTCTCACTCCTGCATGATAATCCAGGACACTGGTTAGCAAGAAGTTTTGAATTCCATGGTAAATGTATGGTGAAAGGCTTCCACCATAGGATATAATAAAGAAAAAAACTTATAGCTTATAGAATGTAATTGAGTGTCCCATTCACAGTAACACTTCTTTCCTACAGAAAGAAGCCTAAAGTGCAGAATTAAGAAGAATTAAGGGTAGATCAAAGGCTGCGGGACAAAGAGAATGCGAGAAAAGAGGACAGACTGCATACAGAAGCTCATTCTCCATGGCTATGTACAGTAGAATAACACAACATCACGACCATAGACCCACAACCTGGACATATCCACCCAGTGTGGATACCCCAGCCCTGTTTTCTTTTTTTACATCAGATTTGTGTGCATGATAACCAATTACAAGAAACCTTTCAGTGTATGGAAAGTACAGGGCATTGTTTCTAACAGCGCCTGTAAATCCCTAAGGTTCCCTGGAGGTGTTTGGCCAAGGCCAGGACATAAATCCCGCCATGAACAGCAGAGAAGCCACCAACTTCCCTGTACAGCAGTGCTTCACACGGGAAACTCTTCCCTTATCTCTCACTCCTGAAGTTGCACATATGTAGAAGAATAAGTTTTTAATTGTAATATGTCACATCTGTCAGAACATCCAGCCAATTATATCTAGGGTCCCTGCCATACATCAAAGTAGGATCTTTATGCTTCTCTTCCTTGTTGAAGTGTCTTAAATTACAGCTTTGTCCCCATTGGGCTGCTCTGGCAAATAGCAGAAACTGTACAACAGATGAGTATCACCACCAGCAGCCTTCAGTAGGTGAAAAGGTAGTACAACAGAATGCCTATACAGAAGGAGGGGAAAAGTGGCATGGGGTTGGGCTGCACACCAGGAAAAACTCACTGGAGTTAGATTCCAGCAGAATTATTTCTGTTCTATACCTGAAACCAGTCATGCGTCCTGTGGACAGAAAGACTGACAATTAATCAATAATAAACAGTGCTGCCTGCTTTTCTTGATGAATATGTCACTTTATGTCATTTTAGTTGGTAGTTATATAATGATGCAATTATTACAAACATTTGATTATTACAAATATTTACTAACGACAATTAAATCACAGCATAATTTTTATTATTATTATTTTATTTAGAGTAATAGAATTTCTATAAAGATCCGTTATCGCTCCTTTTTTTGTCTTCAGGGCTTTTAAAAAAGCAAAATAGCCATTCATATGGGTATGCACTCGTTGTTTCAACAAGCTTCTTAGGCAATAAATTAATCATAATTTCGGGTGGCAACATATATAACTTTTATACATCTGCAAACATAAATCATTTCAGCAACTGTACATCCTGGTTTCAGCTGGGGCAGAGTTGTATGGAACAGCATGCAACTGTATTATTATTTTTTACTGTTCTACTGGTAAAAAACAATGCATAAAATTTATTTCAAGCACCCATATGAAAGCAATAAAATAAAGTAAAATGATCATAAAATCTATCACATATTTTACAGAAAATAGGAGCATAAAATCACTTTTTGTGAGCTTCATTTGCTGCCAAGCAATTTATCATTTAAGAAAAGACAACTTCCTGCTGTGTTTAAGCATCTAATGTGTTCAATTTCTTGTGACCCATGCAGGAATGGGAATTGGTTTTATTATTTTCAATTTCCAAAAGCTTTACTCATCACTGGTCATGCTAGCTCAGTGTGCCAGGGGTAGAGTAATTTGCCAGTTCTAATAAGTTTGCAAGAGTCATCCCTTCCCTTTTATACACTGAAGTTTCACGTCTTTTACATGCACTTTCCTTTAGCTGTGAAATATCTCAATTTCCTAATACTGTAGGACAACTTCATTGGCCAAACTTACGCAATGTGCTCATATTTAATGCATAAAACCTATAATTTAAGGAAGTAAAAACAAATTTTATGCTAGACTGATGTATTGAGACTTTCACTTAATTCAACTGAGGTAGTATTTCTAATTTTGCTCTTTAAATAGCTGACGTACACTTCACAGAACACTGGTGTGTGACCTGCTCTATTGTATTCACTTCTATAGTCCTTGATTACTAGCATTATTTAATTTACATTACAGGAAAGCTCTATGAACATCTCTAAGCAGTTAGTTCAAGTTAGATCAGCCACATTACTCCACTTTATTTCCCTTATTTTATTACATGATACTAAACAATGCAAACGTTCTTCTTTGGCAGCCCTACACTTTATCCTATAGCTCTGTTCCTAAAAATATATTTGCTCTCTGAAGGGGAGTTCTCCTCTAGCCATCCCTGCAAGCTCCATGAAATATAGCACCGCATCTTCAGAGGACACTACACCCTTCTGAGTCATTTTTATGCAATACAGGAGGGTTGTTTTTTTTTTCTGTCCAGGCTCTACTCTTTGTAATGACATGTGCTTTTACTAAGGAAAAAAAAAAAAAAAAAAGAAAGAAAAAAGAATGCATACAACAACCATTCATCTTGGCAGGCTAATAAGGTGCAGTACTAAAATCCTGTAGAAATTTATAACTACAGTATTTAGAGACCTACAGTTTTTGGTTAGTGCTGGGCTACTCATAAAGTATTCTCTACAATTAGAGAATAGATTAGCAATAAACAGCACCAACGACCAACAAAATTATGCTTCCATTCAAAGATGCAGCCAGCAGCAGAACAGAAGAAAGGATGTGCATCTTAACCTGCAGTCCTAAACTTTGCTGGAAAAGGGTTGGTGTAAGCTCTGCATTTGGGGCTGGGAGATGAGAGGGGAGCAAGGGAGGAAATAAAGTGTAAAGAATGAGGGGTGCCCAGTCTTTCACTTCTCATTAAGCAGTAACCATTGTTCACATAAAAGTGTACTGCTTCAAGGATATGGAGATCAGTCCCAAGGAAATTGTAAAAATATCAGGCTACAGCATACCTTCTTTGAAGCACGGCATTATGGAACATGCTTTCTCCCTTTACTAGTTTCCTTAGCTCCTGGCTTTCTTCCCAGGCAGTAGTTTCTCAGACAAGTGTGTTGTCATCTAAATGATAGGATGGCTTGTATGCTAACTTGAAATGCAAAAAGCAGTGCATTAAAGCCAGTGATTCTTACCTGCGATGTTTACTGATTCTCCAAAATAATTTGTAAATTTCCTCACAGCAGTCGCTCAGTTTCCCCATACAATTATTTCTTTGGTGTTCTGACAACAGACCTACATACAGTACCGAGATGCCTCTTTCTTTACCACATTCCCTGGTGGGGTATCTGGCAATTTTACTTCATTAACAACTGCTGGTTCAGAACTTTCACAGTCAGTTTTTCTTGCCTCCTATACCATCGCTTATGATAACCTCGAAAACAATTCCTTCCAGACTCTCCCAGGAGAGTTTAAGCAAATGCCTGCTTGTTTGTTTGTTTGTTTGATTTTCCTCAGAACTAGTCATAATAATGTTTATGACCTGGTTACACCACTGTAAATCTGGAATTATTCCGTTGCCTTTGAAGGAGCTAATCTGCATTTACCCCTGTATTATTGAGCACAAATCCAGCTCAGTGGGGCTACTTGTGTGGATGATTTGGTCTTTATAAAATCGCATAGCATTGTTTAACAGCTGTCACATAAATTGCAAAGAAAACATAATACCGAGCTGAAATGTAAGCAATTGACTATTTTCAGCCATCACGCCATACAGCAAGGGAAGGATTTCATAATAGTAGCTGGGCCAACTGTCAAAATGATAGGATGCACTTGATTTTAAGCTTCAGTTTCACACACTAATCAAGCTGTATTAGCATAACGACTGCTTGTCTTTCCCTTTTTCTCCAGGTCTAGTACATCGATAGAATAAGAAAAGATAATGAATTTGGATGTCTGGTATAAACAAACTGAACAACAGATAGCTCTTCAAAGCTTATTGAGAGACGCTGCTTCATCTTCCTCAGCTGAGGGACCACAACTCCAAAAACAGATCAAAGAAACTGGTAGCAGGTTCAAAGGAAACAGACAATGATTTTCTCTCTATCTCTATCTTCTTTTTTTATTTGCTGTTGTTTTGGGTTTTCTTTCTTTTTTTTCTTCTCCTAATCATTTACTTTTCCCTTGTACTGCAGTCTCTCTTTCATCCCTATCTGCGATTTTGTTCTGAAAGAACAGCCTTCTGTGGATATCTTAACTGAAGGGCAAAACCTGAAGAAGTTTGGGATCCAAAGTCATGCAGGTCTCCTCTTGTCAGGTCTTCTTCCTGGCAACAAAAATATCAGCCCCCTGTGTCCGAGAGTTTAACTGCTGTCTCTTCTAGCAGTTTCTAGAGCATTTGTTTTTGGGTTGCTTGTCAAAACCTGCTCATGCAGATGAGAGCACAGCAACCCCTTGCAGATGGGGGCACATCTTCAATGTCTTCTGCAAAACTTCATGTGGGTAAGTAGGAGAGCTCCTGAATTACCACTGCAGTGGGTTCACAGCAACTCTAGGTGAAAAGCACAGGGAACTAATGACAGTGCAAACTGGCAGCAGAGGTTGGATATATGATAAAATAAACTGGAGATGGCAGTAAATAGAGGTTAAAAACAGATGTAAGAACAGAGTCCTTTAACCACTCTGACAATTACATCTCTGTAAACAACAAACTAGAGTTATGCACAGTAGCCTTTAATAAGAAAGAGGATAAAAGCTGAGAGCACACTGAGAAGAGCAGAGGATGATAAACTGTTTTGGTCTTGGAAAGTAGGATCTTTCTACCAGACAGACTTACTCCGTTGTTCAAAGAATGCTGAAAACAAAACACAAGGTTTCAGTGCCTTGATCAAGAACTACCGGTGCTACAACATGTAAAGGAGATTAAATTGCTACAAAGTAGCAAGAGAAAGCCCATTTTTTAAATCCAGACTATATTGTAACATAGATGAAAGGGAGGAAAAGACTTAGCAGGTGTTAACAACAGGTTGAGTGCTGGATAGTTAAGTGCAGCTCTAGGTGAAGAGCTGACTGCCTCTCATTCCTTGCTCTGTGGGCTGCAAGTCCTCATCCTTGAGGAGAACCACGCAGGGATGCCAGAGGGATTTCAGGGAAAGCAGCTGAGTGGGATCCCTATTTGATTATCTCAGGAAGAAACACAAGGAAAGGCTCCGAGCAGCAGGTAGCCGTGAAATAGAATGGCCTGAGGTTTTAGCTGTCCTGTGTGGCGTTTGAGGTGGGATGAGAGACTGCTTCCTTAAGGAGAGTCATAACAGCAGCCTGGAGCTCTTCCTGGTAGAGTAAGGAGGATATGGGGTAAGTCTACCCACAGGTATTTGGGCCAGTCACAGCATGCTTACCCATATTTCTAGCAGGCCAGCTCCACCCAGGAAACCACAGGCTGACATTAAGGTGGCCCCAGGTCCAGGCTAGCAGGCTGGTCTTCAGAACAGCGAGTCCCTTGTGGTGGCAGGACCCGGCCACTGCAAAGCACCAGTTCCTCCCAGAACTGCTGGGTCTCAGTGCTCCCTTTGGCCTGCTGGTTTTCCTGAAGGAGTTGATCTCTCTCAGTAGGGAAGAGAGTTCTGCCTCACATTCACTGTGGTGAATTGCTTTCCTTTGGTTAGATAGGCTTAGAGTTGAACACTAAAGGGGGAGTGAAAGATGTATTTGACTAATGTGTGAGGAAAAAAGGAAAAAGGAAAGCAACATCAAAGACACCACAGCTTCCGACACTTCCAGAAAATAATAAATACAGCAAATTCCACTGCTGTTCAGTTGGTGCATGGCACACACAAAAAGCTATTGAATCTAAATGGTGCCTCTCAATACCCACTTTGCCATACCTAAAAATGAATCGAGCAGTAGTGACCTGGTATTTTCCTTACCTCTTTTGCACATAGACCACAGCAAATGAAGCACCTTTGCCATTCACCTAAGATTCATGCTTCAATTTCAGCCAACATAAGTTCTCACAAAATTTGCACTTATTTTTTTCATGTTCACTAAAACTGTACAACTTGTGGAATAGAAACCTGCATTTGGCACATATATCTCCTCCTACAGTGTGCTCTGAAAATGGCTATTTCAGTTATTGACACAAGGAAGAAAAGATCATTTCTGTTTTGTGGCTGTTTGGCTCCAGATTAGCTGTGTCAAACATAGGTAGATTGCTCCAAAAGTAATGCCTTCTGTTTATTTCCATGGAAACTACAACAGGTACAAAGAGCAAAGTATCACTTTTGGATAGAGAAAATTCTCAGCTACAAAACCTCATTTTTTGACAGAGCCACCACCACTAGCTATGCATTTTTGCCAGAGGTAAACAAGAGCTGCACTTGTAAATATCTGCATAGCGGAGGTGACCCACTCTAAGTGTTGATGCTGTTGAAACGCACCACCCACAGCCTCACTGTGCTCACATCCACTGTTTGGTATCCAGAAACATTCAGTAAGTGTTGATGAATGTCAGTGGGTGCCATTTTTTTCCTCGTGGAGGAATTCAGTGACACATCTTCGCTTCATACCCACTTCCACGTCAGATGTCATTTTGTCAGAGTGCCCCTCTGCTGCCACCAGTCACACAACAACAACATGGAATGGAATATTGGTGGGAAGGTCCACCCTTTACTGACAAACCACCATCATCCACCTCTGACCTTATGAGCCAACATAGTAAAACAGGAGGCATTGCTTTCAGAGCATTCCTTCTATAAACCCACCATAGAAAGTGAAATAATTTCTGAAACAGAATAACCCTCCTTGATTTCTGAGGATTTCTCTCTATGGTGAGAGGAGCTGTGAGCTGTTCAAAGTGAAGTCTTACTTCTCAGCAAGAAAACAAAAACAAACACACAAAAAACCCAACAACCCACTTCCTTGTCAATGCCAAATAACAAACACCTTAGGACAAAACTGCAGTACGCCAAGATGCTATATATATATAATCTTGACACACTACTATTTATTCTCCTTTCTAAAATTAACTGCTAAGAAGGAGATTATGTTCTAGGTGCATGGCCAGTTGCAAGAGGAGAAATATTGTTGCCTGAGAGCTATAAAAAATAGGAATTTTATGTTTCACAGAGGTAAATGCTTCTGACTTATGTACCAGCAGAGCAGAGTTAAATGAGTCAGCATGTTGGAGGGATGGAGCTCTGCTTCATTTCTGGCCTCCTTAGAAGGGAGGCAGTCCCAAGGCCCACTTAAGAGCAATGCCTAATTAAAGCATTACTGTGAAAAAGTAAAGAATTTGTGTTCATAGCAATCTATACTTCAGCATAATATAAAAATCAGTGTAGTACTGAACGTTTCATGTAAAATGAGAAACCTAATGATAAATTCCGGTTAAAATTTTGGGTTAAAATAATTTATTTTTTTAATGGTGTTCAGAAAATGTTCCTTACTGTTTACAAGATGCCTGAATTGATTGCCTTCCCTGTGGGCAATTCAAGCAGGAAGGGCAAGGATTCAGCAAACATTGTGACTGATCTGCCCTTCACAATCTCTGAGGTGGTGACTGAGCACAAAGGCACAAAAGAACTGTCTAGGGGAAGTGAACATTGTCACTGAGGGAAGGGTAGGTAAGGGGAAAACACGCACATATTTATTATGCTGGTACTATTGCCTAACGACACTATGTTCCAAAGTTTCATTGTATGCCTTTCAGTGCCTACTGTTTTATTTCATCTCCTTAATTCAGACAGCCACTGTATCACACTTGTCAGTAGCCTTTTAGAGCAGTTTCAGGCAGTCCTAGTGTCCTACTGCAACCAAGAGCATCATCGGGAACAGGGATGTTGCTTGCCATTATAGTTTTTGCCATGCTGTCCCTCATCCAGATGCACTCCAAACTAATCTAAACCTACTAAAGTGGCAGTAAGGTGGCAGGTGACTGTATGAACAGTTCTAGACTACAGAAAGGTCACCCCCTATATAGACAAGAGCTCCTAGAACAGTTTTTTTGATCTAGTATACAAATCTGATAAGGATATTACAGCTTTGTTTCAGTGAACCTAAATGGATTTACTTTTCACCTCATTCACCTCTTTTACATGTAACAGTGTCACTGTCTCAGTATTCACCAGGATCAGCCACAACCTGAGAGCTGTGAAGTGATGGAAATGAGTACAAAAAGCACTTGGCAATATTCATGTGCTAAGGGCTAGGTTGTCTCCGGTCCTGTCCTGTTCAAAGCAACACTGGTTGCATCCATCATGGCAGGTGCTGACTGCCAGGCATCAGTGTGCTGTGTGTCTGGGAGAGGCAACAGTGCTGCAACCCTGTTCTGCAGTGCAATACTGAAGGTTAGACAGATTACCAGCAGCAGAAAGACAACACAAGACTGTCTAGCAAATGTCTGAGGAAGTCAGATACTTTAGATTTGATTGCTAGTACTGATTCTTCTGTTAGTAATTAGCAATGCTTACAGTATTTTAGTATGCTGTGTGGGAAAAGACCACAGTAGTGAGGATGGAGAACACACAGAAGAATAAAGCACTGCACGTCAGTCAGTCATTAAGTGAGTGTCTGATAGAACTCTGTGTTTTTCTAGAAGGAAGACCAAAAGTTTAGTTTTAGGACCTCATCTCCAAAATGAAGCTAGCATAGGCAATAGTCAAATTTGATATTATCTGCTTATTCAGAAATTCTGCCACGAAACCATATACTTTTCTAAGATGTTATTATAATTGGATAAACTGCCATGAGGTGGACAATGCAAGCTTGACCACAACTGGTATGAGCTGACCACTCACAGAGTGGTCAGGCACTGGAATGGCCTGCCCAGGGAGCTGGTAGATTCACCTGTCAGTGTTCAAGAGGTGTCTGGATGAGGAGCTATGAAATATGGTTTAGTGGCTTGTGGTAGCAATGGAAATAGGAGGACGGTTGGACTAGATGATCTTGTAGGTCCTTTCCAACCCTGTGATTGATTCTATGATTCTATGACCAGCTTGTAAGCAGCCCTTCTGAACTATGTAATCAGGTTGTAAATGTTGGAGGCTCCCTTGGATGTGCCAAGACAAATTCTTCTATGTTCGTTATCCATTTTGTTTATGAAGGTATTTACACTATCTGTTGAAGCAGATTACACCTACTTCTGCTTTTAAAAAATAAGTAAATGCTAGTAGCAATTCAGTCAGTGCTTCTTACTAGGCCTTTACCCCTTAAAAGGGCACCTTGCTTTGCCATTTTACCCATAGCCTTTTCAATGTGAAAAAGAGCAGCAACTGACAACAGTGAAAGAGATGCTCTTTGTTGCATAGTTGGAACAGGAGAGAGACCCTGAAACTATTGATTTGACTTAGGCTGATACCCAATGACATCTTTTCACCAGATATATTTTTTTCATTCAATTAGATGAAAATGGAAATGTATCCCAAATCTCCATCCAGTTAGCTCTCTTTTATCCAGAGGATTCTTGATCTGTCATATCTGCCTACTAGAAAAGAAGGCAACAGCTTCAAGAAGCAAGCTTTCCTTGCCTCATTCTTTGTTTATTTCTTAGTATACAAACTCTGAAACCTTGACACAGAAGAAAACTGATGTCTTTCAGAAATAGACAAAGAGGGGGGTGGCGAGAGCAATTGAAAAGCACGTTTTACATAATGTAAATACACAATGCTTAAAAGGCTCTTTTTAATTTACACTTCCTGATTACAGTGACCTTAGTAGTGACTTACATTCAGTTCTTCCAATTTCAGCAAGAGTGAGAAACCTCATAGGAGAACAAGGTTTCAGAAAGTGATTCAGAATTTGGTATTATCTCTTATACCTGTTAAGACTTGTTCTTTTAGATGTATGTTTTTGCAGTGTAGCATGTAAGTGCCTGCCAAGTGCCACTTCACCCCAGCACAAGGAAGAGAAGAGCGGTGGGCTACTAGTGCTGCATCTCTGAACAGTAATAGAGGGAATCATTTTACACCAAATGTTTTCTTCAGTGTGTGCACTGCCCACCTCAGAAAACACAATCCAGGTGAATGTCCTTTAATTTAAATAGAAAACTTACGGATTTCAAAAAATACAACCTTTTTCCTCCTTATTGTTTAAATCCTTTGTAGACCTCCTGGTTCTCTGGTTACATTAGATGTTTTCCTGCCTCATGAGAACTCTTGACATGTTTCTCCAGAATGACCTTTATCTTACACTGAATAAAAATATTCAGAGAGTAAACATAAGGTCTTCCTCATCACTTCCACATTCATTTTGTTGCAGGCTCTATCTGATCACAAAGTTGACACCACCACCACTTCGCAGGAACATTTCCTATTTAGAAGAAGAAAGCAAATAAAACATCGTATAGAAATCATGTCACAACAGATACTGATTGCACACTGTCCTCTCCCCCAGTCAATAATGAATCACTTCCTCAGTCCTGTGTGAAGAGGGCATGGAGTTACTGGAGGTGCTTGATTTCAAAAGAAACCAGGAGACATGGTGCCATGCTGTACTTCCTGGAGAGAACCCAGGAAATCAAAAGATACAGAAATTTCTTTGGCTAGTGGTTACTTTCATTTTTTGCCCTACTGAATCTAGAGCATTTTGGAGTTTAAACATAAAACACGGTAAAAATGAGGGCAAATACTCAGCCTACAGTATAACTCAGAAATCCTGCAGAGCTCTGCACTAGAGCTTTGCTTTTACCCTCAGTACACAGTGCAGATGGGGAAACTCCTCCAGGTCACTGAGGCTGGACTCATGCTCCACAGATTGTGTTCTCAGCTGATCCCCCTGGCCCTGATGTGTCAAATAGTGACCAGAGGAAGAGAAAACCTCCATCTCAAGGTCCTTAAACCAGCCACCATTCAGTATTTTGCAGAGCTTTTATTCAGTATGAGCAGCCTAGCACAGGTACCCAGACGGATCTGTAGCTGTTTGCCTGTTCCCTGTGCAGACTGAAGTGGCTGTGATGCTCCTCACCTCTGTCTCACACCATTATGTAACGAGGCCATGAACTATTGGATTTTGCAACATTTCAAACAGGTGTGGCTGCAGCTTAATGGGAGATTAACCGTGCCGTACATATAATTCGTACATCAGTTCTGCAAGCAGCCTGTTCTTGTGTTAGATAAAGTGATGAATCTTTCATCATGGATATCACTGGGAAAGAGATCAGACTGTATTTGTAACTTCCAGATTCTTTGCTGAGATAGGCCACATACAGGCAGTGTTGTCATTTTTTATTAATCACAGGTAGCATAATTCTGGTCACTGCTATAGGCTGTTTTGTCACTATATATAATCTCGCAACTTTCACACAATTTTTTGCAGAGCAAAATGAGAATGAGGAACCAATTCCCCTCAAAACATCTCAGGGCTTTGAGGAGAAGAGCTGTAACCATGTGTCTAGAGGCTAATTGTTCAAGTCCCAGCTGTTCTGCCAACTGTGGTTAATATTTTTCTGCCCTTCACAACCCAAGACATTGCACTCAACTGCACAGTAGCTATTATTCCCCAGTTTTGCAAACAAAAAAGAAAAAGGAAGCCAAACATGATCTAAAAGTGATTCGGATGGCACCGACAGCAGGACTGACAAGCCAAGAAGGGCTCTTGCACAGACTGAAGGTAAATGAATTCAGATGCTTCTAGAATAATTTGTTTCCTCTATACTGTATCGACATATGACTTTGAAGACTGTGTTAATGCATCTTTGACAGCTGTGTGTTTGTCCATTTGACTAACAGTGCCCACCCTGCACGATGAGCAGTGGCAGCCTCTGTGCTGTGGCTGTGAGGCTGTGAGGGGCTCATAGGATGGCACCACTCAGCAGGGCAGTGCTGCTGCCTCCAATACTGCACAGCTCGGGATATTGGCTGGCACTGTGGGCAGTGATGGCACCCAGCAAAAAGGAAGGAATATCTTTGAGCGTCCTTTGTCCTAGGCAGCTGTGCTCATATTCCCAGAAACAAGGCAATTGGGTCTGTGCAAAATGCAAAAAGATTAGGACTTAATAAGCCTCTTCCCTGAACACAAAGTGTGGCAAGTGAATGATACAGCCTGTCACCTCTTGATACCGAATGAAATCCTGCCCAGCTCAAGGAGGGATTAAAATTTGTTCCCAGCTAATTGATATTTGGAGTCACCACACCAGATTAGTCTCAGCTCCAGTTTCTGCTCCATGTATCTGCTGCTGCAGCTTTCAGGTGTCCTTGTAGGTCAGGCAGTAACTCTCACCACGTGTCTGTGCAGGGCCAGGCACAAGGGGTGCTGAGACCTCCAGAAAACCCCTGGTAGTAAACCCGCAGTGATTTGGTCTGATTCTGTAAATGCTGCCAAAGCCATAATAATCTCCCAGGGCCAGGCTGGTGGAAGTGCACAGAGCAGCAGGCAGATGAAAAAGACAGGGATGATTATTGCTTAGTATTGTAGGCTATGGTCTAATTTTGGGATAGAGACATTTTGGGATTATAAATGCAAAACAGTGACTTGTCACAATCAAGTACGTCCTTTGTCCCAAGGTACAAGAAAAGCAACTGTAGCCCAAGTTGGTAGCAGCTACCGAAAAGGAAATAAACTTGAAGGCTGGCAAGAAAAGGCAAATTATTATGACTTTTTTCCCATTTAATCAGATTGTTAGCAACATAAGCTCACAGCCAAAACACGTCAATAAATTATAAATGTTTCCATTCTGCTAATTTATGCAAAGACATTTTAAAGAAGATCAAAACCCAAGACACTTCATTCTGCAGCTGTTCAGCCAGACGTTGAAATGCTTTCCAGAATATTTCTTCTCACTTTAAAATAATTTGCCATCAAAGTAAAAGATATAGTGAGGAAGGGAGAAGAACTACCAGCCAGAACCTTGTTTCTTTATAAAAGCCGTTTTGATAAAACGTTCCTGATTGGCTTTTAGCACATGTGCTTCTTTAAAATTATCAGGAGAAAAAGAAAAAAAGATGGAAGTTGGAAGGACTGAAAGATATTAGAATAAAACTCCAGTTAAAGGAGGACAACCGGCAATTCTTTCTGATTTAGAGCTAGGAGCACGTTAATACCATTTTTTTCCTTTGGGGAACTGTTTACCCTCAACCAAAACAACCCTGTATCAGTTTACGAGAAATTCAGGAAGAGCTGCTATAACAAACTGCCAATTGCGATTCAGTCGGGATTTCATCCTACTCCAAAAACCAGCCTTCATAAAATTTTTACATTAGAAAATACATCCTGTTACTGTACTTTAGGGTTTCATATTATTCCAGCTATTTCTTCCATTACTAGGCCTCAGTCCACCAATTCTGCTTCAGCAGCCTGCAAGCAACATCTCTCCCATATAGAATATAAGCATTTCCAGAGCAAAAAAAAAAATATGCTGCTGTGGGGCCTGTATGAAATTGGTAAAGTGCTTGAATTTCCTTACATCATGGCTATTACTCGTATCTGTTCCTGCTTTTCCTCTAACATGGTAAAGAAGACAACAAGGGGGACATGGTGAAAGGAACAACTGGTACCATTTGAAGCTGCCCTACCCACCCTCAGAAGATCACTCAGTTATACCTGAACAGTGTCATCAGAGATAGTCTTTGTATTCATGAAGATGGTGTGCATCCATAAACGTTTCCTGAGTGAATGCTGACAGCTTTATCTCACTGCACAACAACAAAAAGATGAGACTGCAGGCATGCATCCGTACCGCCCGTGCTGTAATCCTACAGGCAGACATCACATTAAGGTGGTCACATCACAGCAAGAGCCACAGCAGCAGCAACAGCTGTTTTTGTGAACAAGGGTTAGTAGGGAGATATGCAGTATGGTCTTTTTTGACAGAACTGGAAGCAGGAAAATGTGACTGTAAGCAACTGCAGGTAAGACTGACAGTAGAAGTCAGACTAAGAATGACTGGTAGTCCACAAATAATAGATTTAATTCAGTAATACTCAAAGATTTACCAGATGCCTCACAAAACTTTTCTAGAGTCACTGTCTTCGCCATACTCAAAAAGCACAAAAAGAACAAAATGAAAAAGGGAATTTTCACAGTACTCCCTCATATCTTGAAATATCTGGGTACATTCTGCAAATATTTCTACTTTCCTGAGAAGGCCAGTAAAGGGAGAAAGGGCTATTTGTACAGAGGCTAAGCTGTAGCTCCAGTACCAGCTAATACATAATACAAAGTTTATCCTGACAAGCTGTTTGAATATTGCTCTCTGAAAGCATGAAGTACTGCAGTCAAACCTACAGTGCTGATAACATTGCTGCGTGTAGTGGAGCCAATTCACAGCTGCCAGGAGCTCTTCCACGAGATGCCCCTTCAGAGCATTTGTAAACACCTACACACATGACCGAAGAGGATTACAGAGACTTGCAAAAGGCAGAAATAAAGTGCCTATAAAAAGAAGCATTTTCTTATTATATATTTTTTTTTCCTTCTGGGGTTTTCTCTTCTGGCTAGCTGAAATAGAAATATGGTAAACATGGTTTCTTGATTAATTGACTTGTGCCTGCAGGCAGATAAACTCAGCTTATTTTATCCATCTATTCAACAATTATGATCACCATGGTTATGTTCTATGTGATTTAAGGAAATTTCTTTGTACTTCCTTCCACTGAATTCTTTTACTTCACATTTTGCTGGTAAGACAGCAACATAGGAAATAATTTAATTAATAAACATTGTATAATTGTCAGATACACTGAGTAAATGATCACACTTATGTAGACTTTCATCAGACATAAAAATAGAAACAAATGAAACTACCCATAACATTTCTAATAAAATAATCCAAATTAATACCATTTCAAATGTTTATATAACACTAAAACAATGTGTGATCACTAGAGACAGGCAAAAACAAATGGGCACAAAATTAAGAAAAGAAGTCATAAAAATGAGCCTTCGTATAGGAAAATGAAGCTGCACCACAAAAATAAATATGATTGAGGTGATAAAAAATGCATCAGAGATGATTTGTTCCATATGCATTTTATTTGCCACTAAGCACTCTATCAACACCATGTGGTAATATCAAACTGCTGCAGGATTATGACTTAACTCTGCAAGATGTTTGGAATAAAAAACAGTCTTTCTCATCACACAGTCTTGCTCCTTGGCCAGGTAGTAAAGACTTGGAAGCTTCTGATGTAGGGTCAGGATTTTCTTGTTAAAGCAGAGATTGCTGTGACCAAAGTATTTTCCAATTGTAATTAGGAATGTTATGGCTGGATTTGATAAATAACAGGGCTACACCCAGTATTTATTCTTATTAAAGGCAGCAACAACTGAACCCTATGCTTAACAGGAAAATATATGTACATATTTAGATCTTTCTATTCCTATCTTGTGTCCGGTTACCTGGGAGCCTTGCTGTCATAAAGCAACAACTCGGGGCCCAAGTCAGTAGGAGCCACTTGAAATAACGCAATGAAAGTTAAACACATCAGAACTCAGATAATCAGCAGTATAAAACCCTCAAGACAGCCACAGCACAGTAATTATTCACATCTTCTAAATCATGCGCAGCTCCAGCTAATTTTCATAGTAGCCTGAATTGATGTCTTAAAAAAGATGTGTTAGTTTAAAAATTAAAAATGGTTCTCTTCCTTTACCCTGCTTTCCTACTACCCAAGTTATGGAGTATTTGGACAGGATTATGAAGATTTAACTAAGTTAAACATTAAAGATGGTTCTCCTCCTCTACCTCTCTTTCTTTCCTACCACCCAAGTTACAGAGTCTTTGGATAGGATTATAAAGCTTTAGCTAAGCTTGCTTCCTACACACTATCAGCAGTACAAGGGCTTCGAAAGGGCAAACCACAGCTGGCGGAAAGCTGACCAAACTAGGAGAGGTGGGTGGAAAGCACTTTTTCTACTGCAAGTCAAATAAGATGCGAATTGCACTCAAAGAAACAAATGATGACATAAGCAGTGTTTTATCCAATTTCCTTAGAGTGGAAGATAGGATACCAACAGATCCATGTTTTTATAGAAGTAGACACATTTCTTTTTGATGTCATTCAGCACTCTCTTGCAAGGATATGGTAAAGGGAATTCATTTCCTGATATCACTTTCAAAACAAGTGTATTTGAGCTTGTAACCACCAAGATACATAGGAACACAAGCTCTCTCCTACCATAAAAATATGACTAATTTGCCAATGTTAAGTAATTTCTAGCTTGATTCTCTGGAAATGTGATTGGCCAAACCTGCTGAATTTCAGTGCTGAATGTGAGTTATCTTAATGCCAGACTCTGGAGCTAAAATAGATAAGAGCACATGCTCTGGAATCCAAGGACAGGACTCTGATATATTGCTAAATGAAATATTTATTAAAGACCAAAGCCTGTGGGGTGCCAAGCTAGGGTTTCCAGTTCATTTCAGACTGCTCAGCAGTGCAGGAGTATCACTTTTTTTTACATCTCTATAATCTGATATCTAGCAGAGATGTATGCAGTAAATACTTTGTTAATGAGTAAATACTTTGTTAATTACCTCTGATATTATGGGTTTTTTTGGTTTGTTTGGTTTTTTTTGTGGGTTTTTTTTGTTGTTGTTGGCTTTGTGTGTGTGTGTCAGTGATAGCTGTTAATTAAACACAGCAGCTCTTGTAAATGCAAAGACCAGAACGAGGGCTCCAGGGCTCCAGATGCAGGCATTTTACTGCCTTCTAAAAAGGCTATATAAGAACTTCACTGAAGAAGCCAACAATTACAGAGGAGGACTGCAGGGCCTTTCTGAAATGATCTCATGCCATGAGGGAGGAGAGAACCCTTCAGCAAGAGGGAACCACGGGGAGAGCAGTCATAGCAGCTCTTCATTTAACAATTTGTTAGCCTCCCTACCTCCTAAAATTCCCTTAATTAATAAACTTGGGGAAAATGTAAGCAAATTACAGAGCTACAGTCAATCTTCCCACCCCTAGGCTCTAATTCTTTTTCTCTTTGGTCAGCTGGTTAGTCAGGTGAGAGGAGATATTTGCCATCATGTGTAAAATCCGAGTCCTCCTGCACTCAGCAGAACTATCTCTATGTTTGCTGGTATCAGGGTTAACTCTTGACCTGAAATCTCAGTGTCTGGCCCTGGGATGATCAGATGCCAAACATTCCACTTGGAAAAATATTGTTATCAGAATTGCTCTTGACTTGCTTGAGTCTCTATGTGTCAGCCACCAACATCCTTAACTTGAAAGAAAAGAAAGCCCTCAGTTCCTGAGCAAAATCACTAGAATGTTTCTGCATGACACTCAGGGCCTTTCCTGCAGCATGTGCCCAACCCAGCCAGAAGCCCTGGCTGGGGAAGGTTCTCCTGGAGCATCCCTTAGATCCCACAAGAAGATCCATGGCACAGTGATCTCAGTGAGCATTCCCCTGCCTTTCAGCAACACTTCTGCTGATACTGAACATCAAGAATCACTCTGAGGAGTAAAAAAACCTCCATTTAACTGCCTCCACAGAGCTGGTGGTATTTACTGGTTTAACCACTAAGCTATAAAGATAGACAGAGAACCATAAACATCTGCTGGAAATACTACACTGGAGTTTCATTTTAAGTAACTGTTGCTTGGCTGTGTTCAATTAAGAAGATTAAAATTGCTTCTTAGTAGTAATTTCCCGTCATTTCCAATGCCTTTGTCCCTCATTCAGGACCAGAGAAGTAGCAACCACATTGACAGTAATGCTTTCACAGTTTGTATGGAACAGAATGCTTTCATATAAGGAAGAAAGGAGTTATGCATGAATAAGATAGTAAAGGCACAAGGGAAGGGAAGAGGAACGCGATTTAGCAGAGCATTTCAAATGCATTAATAAATCATAAATTTACACTGAAATGTCACTGTAGCAACTTTCCCTTCCACTAATCACTGAAAGAAAACATAAACTTTGTATGCGAATATGTGAAAGGCTAAAATGTGCTGCCGTGTTTGCCCAGCATTTCTGAGGAAAATACTGCTTGGAGCACATATTTTTTTCAGTTTTTAGTACTATGAGTCTTTTCACATGACGTCTAACATAGCCTCTCTTAGTTCAGCAAGGGAGTACTGCAGAAAAGCAAATGAAATATCACAAATGTACAATATAAGCTACGGATCTCATTCAGAGTCCCTAAAAATATAAAATCCAGAAAAGACCGGATTCCCATTATGTTGAAAATGGAACAACTTTATGCTCTACTGACTTCTTAACGCAGCATATCTTGGGGAGAAGATGTAAGATGATGCCACGCAGAGATGCAAGGGAATATTTTTTGAAGTGGAAGAATCAGATAAACCATGAATCACCAGTGCTGCTGCTAGATCTGCGCATGCTCTCATTGTTATTTTTAGATCACTGACCACCAGACCACCGTCCTTGCCCAAGGATCTCAAGCACTGTTTTCAAAGACTTTTAAACAAAAGAGAAATCAGCGTAATCGCCTGCAGTACTTCCTAACTCCCTCTTCTACTCTGAGCTGCAACTTTTCATCTAAATCACTATTCCATCCTCAAATTTCAAGTTTAAAGCCAAAAACTACTTGTGGATACAGCTACAGAATGATTGATGGATGAAAGTAAGTGTCAATATGAATGCATGTGAATCATCAGAGATAAGCAAGTTACCAAAGACACTGAAAATCTCGTCTAGTTTTGCTTCCATAGGAAAGATTCAACTATGCCAGAAGTAAATATTGTAATTTGATGTTGTTTTATAGAAAGCTCTCTTTGGAAGACAGATTACAAGTAGTGTATTCTCATGAATGCTGCTACATTTAAATATTGTGTTGCTACAGATCTAGCTTGTGATGATGCTAAATTCAATTCAAAAAATACATTCTAATAAGAGCAAATACTTAACTTATTTTTTTTAAAATGAGCTGCCATTTGTGGGGCTGTAAGCTTTTGGATCTGAGTTGTTTAGACAGAGCTTTCTTGAACTTTCTGCAATAGCACAAGTCAAAATTATAAAAATAAGACAAAAAATTACAGTAGGCACCAGAGATACCCTTTCCTTTTCTGCTTCACCCTCTCAACTTCTCCTTTTTCATCTCAGTTATCTTACCAGATATTTTATAACAACAGGATCAGAACTATTTATGTCAAAAGTGGCTACCAGAGATCATCTGGTCCACATCACCAGCTTCAAAGTTAGATTCAGCTTCAGAATTAGGCCAGGTTACTCAAGGTCACATCCAGTTTCACAAAGGAGGGAAAACCAACCTCCCAAGGAACACTGATTTAGTGAATGATTGATTAATCCCCCCCTTTTTTTTTTTCTTTTTTTTTTTTCCTTTTTTTTTTTAATTGCAGTCTATCTGAGATTTCCCTTTCACTACAGCTTGAGACAGTTATCTCTTTCCCTTCTTAGTCTTCTCACTAAGCCTGCTTTGTAACAATCTACAGTTTGAAAAGGCAATCTATAAAATGGAATTCAAGTCTTTGTCCTCTGGAGTCCTTCTTTCTTTGAGTCCATGTACTCTCTTGGCTCCCTTCTACAGCTATTGAGGTGAAAATTGGATACTACACACATTGACTTCCGTTGCTTTAGAAAACTGAGGTACTGCAATTAGTCCTTGCCACTTGCCTCCTAAATTTTGTGCAAAATGAGCATTTCAAGTGCATAATCTTTCAATTAAAGACTTCATACTGACATCTTTGATCAGCCTGTTGCAAGACACATACCTGGTTGGCAAGGAAACTAATTTTCTTTGTTAATACTGAGATCTACACCATTTAGTATGTTTTAGCAAAGATTCGAAAAGATATCTTTACCAGTCTGAAATCCCCAGAAAGAAGTTCTTCAAAGAAGTTAATGCCTCCTGCAGAAAATGAGGATAAAAACCACTGCGAGAAGTTATTTTCTACACAGACCTTACATAGCCCAAGGGAGAATGGCAGCAAGAGGGAAGAGCTGTTTTTAACAGAAAACATCACTGAAGCAGTATTTCATATAAGTGACCTAATAGGTAAGAGTGGGTAATAAAATCTCAGATGTTACTGTGTCAAAGAAGCACTTAGATAAGTAAGGGAGAGTCTAGGAGAAGTCATAGTGCAAAGACATGTGGGACAAACCATGTGCTGCGTCACTGATCTCCGATCTTTGTCAACTGTTCTGAAAAGCAGTGACAGCTGAATGAGTGGTTTCCTCTACATTCTGAATTCATGTTCATTATTTCTGTTGAATGTTTGGTTTGATTTTTCTACAAGTTAGAAAGAATGAGTTAGAGGTATTGACAGTTTGACATGATAGTTGAGATTAGATGTTGCACTTTGTAAAATAATTAGCCTGGAAATAAGGAATCAAGCTCAGGAATGTACTAAATGGAGTAATCATCCAGCACAGTGAATAGGAAAAGGATTTTGCATTTACAGTGGAAGAATCACTGAAACATTAATCTACCAAGTGCACATATGCAATAAAGAAGTGGGCAAATAAGATGCTATGTTTCTACATACTCTAGAGTGTGAGCAGAATATAAACAAGAGATGTTACAAGATTTACTGTATGAGTCCCTCTGCCTGTTGTATGGCACACCGTGACTTTTGAGAGCTATTAAAGCAATAAAAATAATACCAGGTCTCGACATGTTAAGGCAACTGCTGTGTAGTCACAGATGCAGTTGTATGAAAAGATACTTCAGAGTGGGCTACCAGAACTGCAAATTGTGAATCGGACTAGTAAAACTGACAAAAAATAGAGTTTTAATGCTAGCAAGATGATATTTTTCAAGTTAGGGAAGATAGCTCATGCTAGCTTACTCTTTGTTTGACTGATGAACTCAGACAGCTATTTCATTCAAACACGAGCATTCATACAGAATAAAAGACCAAAATTAAGTGAAACAAAGACAAAACAAATTCAATCAGTGCAAGTGATTGTTTGATTATTTTCTTGAGAAGGTAGAAAACATACACAATAAAAAGGTAACCTGCACATGCAGATCTCCGACCATATCTAATGTTTTCCAGGGGAGCACTGAAAAAGCTCAATTTCATGGTCACACTCAGTCAAACAGGCAGTTTTGTGTGAGACAATGGTTATATTTAAACAAAATATGCCTTACTGCTTTCTGATCAACTTCCTGTGGGTTTTATCTCAAGCATATTTGGAAAGCAGTATTTTCATCCCAGAGGCAGTAGAAACATTCCAGCCCAACCCATCAGGATCACACAGAGCTGTTCTTGCCTCCACCTTATTTACAGGGACAGCTGGGAAGAGATGTGCTTCACATGTGTGTTCCTGGTCTGAACTAATATAATGCCTGTGCTCATATGGATGTAGCTATAGTCTAAACAAGCTCCTATTAGGTGGTACAGCTCCATCTACTGATTCTGATATTCGCTATATAACAGATGACTCTGCAGCCTGAGTTCAAGCAAATACTTCTGTTTCCCTATGAATGACAGTGTCATTAGAAGACATTCAAGGACAGGAACACCAGGAGCAGGGGCAAGCAGGGACATATGCTAAGAAGCTTGAAGAGTTATAGAACAGGTTAGTGCCATTGACAAAAGAGGATGCTCAGAGCTTTAGGAGCAGAGTGCCAAAAACTTCTCAGTAGTCCTCATCAAAGGCAGAAATCCATCTGTTAACACTCCCTTGAAGTCACACCAGGGATAAATTTGACCTCTGGTGGAAAGGGAACATAACCAAATGACATTAAGGGAAAGGTTTTTAATTAAGTAACACAACTTTGGTTATATTATTTTTATTATATTACTATATTTTTGTTATGTATGGCTTATTCTCCATTCGGTGTTATTACAGTAGTATTCCCTAGGTTGTATAAGATTTTATTAACACTTTGTCTTATTTGACGGTTTTATTCGTGCATGAGCTCAAGAGATTTTATAATTGTATTTTCCATTACTATTATATTCCTATACGAACTCTGGAGTAAGGGTAACAGTATAATTAAAAGAAAGGGAATTTAATTTCCTTCTATAGTGCAGAGGTGATCCAGTTTCCAGAAAGTAACGAAGAGTATCACAGCCCAGTGCCTAAAGAAAGAGGGAAAATTTCTTCAGTGGTCTGCTAAGCCCCACACATCAGATAACCATGAAAGAGGAGAAGGAACCTTTAGTGACTTTCTTGGTGATGCTAAGGTCCATCAGTATTCCCTTGGGAATGATATCCAGCCGCCCTTAGATGCCATGTGAAAATCCCAGTTTGTACCTTCCTTCAACCCACTCTTTCACATACAGTGTTGGATGTTGGGAACTACAGACACTGAGTTCATAATGTAAAAGTTGATATCTTTAAATCTTTTGTTTCAGAGCACTCATTAGAGGAGAGGGAACTACCATTATTAGCAGTCTCGCATTTTTAGCACAATTGCAAGCAAGCAGCCAGGTAGTTGAACAAATCGAGGTGTTGCTAAAGGAAAACAGCTGAGAAGTGAACACTTTCAGTTTTGTTTCCCAGGTGGAATTACACTGACATCTATGCATGGACACAAGAATGGAAGCAGAAACCGTGCTGTGTGCCTTCATTTTGGCTATGGCTTTGCTTTTACTGAGCAGAGACACAAGTAGACCCTATGCTGGGAAGCCCCAGATGCACTGGGAAACACTCTCTGAGAATAGTCTTGAAAACGCTCAGAGATTTGCTTCATTCATTCATCCCACAAACCATTGTGTGTGCTCAAGTTAAGACTGCCAGAACCTCATTTTACATTTTACATTAATCTAATGAAGGGAATGAGAGGAAGGAAGGAAAGAAAGGGAGGGAGGGAGGGAAGGAAGGAAGGGAAAAAGAAAGGGAGGAAGGGAGGAAGGGAGGAAGGGAGGAAGGGAGGAAGGGAGGAAGGGAGGAAGGGAGGAAGGGAGGAAGGGAGGAAGGGAGGAAGGGAGGAAGGGAGGAAGGGAGGAAGGGAGGCCGGCCTCTTTTTCTACTTGAGGAAATGAGGAGATATGGAGAATCTTCATCCCAGACTGAAACTGGGATGGGAAATGTCTCAGCCCAATGAATTAAATGTCATTGGTGATTCGGATAAAGGTGCTTTCATAACCAAGGCATGTTTTTGCCAATTGCTTGCACATTAGACTTCAGAGGAAAGCAAAGGAAACTGAAGACACAGATGTGTAAGGCAGTGTTTTTCCACAGCTTTGAAGTGGTGGCAATATACAGTCTGACTGCAGAACTAGCCACACCACCAGCTGCAGGCAGCCGCCTCCAGCCACGAAGTTTACAAACTAGCCTTGTGGTATCTCTTGTTTTGCAACTTTAAAATCTATGACCAGTTTACAGATGCCGTTCAGGACAATGTTATTTTCCTACTGAACAGACCTGCAAAGAAAAACCCTAGATTTCCTGGCCTGCTCCTCTGTTCCTCAGCCCCATTGAAATGACTGCACTTAGGCACTGGTTCCTACTGCAGCCCACATGTGCTGCATCGAAACAAGAGAAGCTAATGAACTGAAAAAGGTCATAGCTCCATGGGTACTGGGAGAGGATGACGGGAAGTATGCCAGTAAGTAACAAGTTGATACATTATAGTAGCTCATGTCTACATTTATTCCTCCTCAGACAGGCAACACCTGCATTAGTAAAAAGGTAGCTGAATGCATTAAGTGTTGGAAATAATACATAAACGTTATCATTTTAAGATGGCAGTGGCTTTTCTGCTAAAAACTTCATGACTATTACAATTTCTAATTCTTGTACTTCATCTGAGCTAAGTTACCATGAGTTTCAAGACCTTATAAAATTAATTGGAGGAATTCGCGGCATCAAAAATGTGTTTTACATGTCTAGACAAATCTGATTATCATCATGCCCTTCAGAAGTGTGCTATATATTCCCAGCATGTCAGATTTTACATAGCATTACCATTAAATAAGGCCTGACTTCAGCTGACAAATCAGAGAGCAATGACTAGGATGAATCTGGTAATTTATTTGAGATTTAAGTGGCTATTATGCTAATGACAAGCAAGATAAGGTATTGAAACAACAGCATTAGGGGTTTCTTTGACCCCCAAAATATTCACTTTATGTTAAATATGTATTTTTAGAACTATTTTCAGTACCATACATAAGTAATGTAAAATAAAAAAGGAACATGTTTCATTGAAGAGTTTGCTTAATTGGTAGTCGAATATTTTGAGATTAAATGGATTTTCTTCTTAGCTAAAAGTAACTGGGGGCACTAATCTCACAGTAAAGGTTCAGTCCCAGAATCTACAGATTTAAAAAATTGTAACTTTAATGGAGAAGCCTGGAGACATTGAAGGAAAAAGTGGCTCTAATTCTTCTTCCTGAAGATATTACACATTTTGCTGATGGTTACTGTGAACAAGACAGATCTCACTCAGTACACTCAGTTAGAAACTCAGGTTTCGCTTGCTGTTTCTGTTTTGCATCTAAAGCCAGGTGTCTGGGTGTCTTAGATTCTTACTGTCAAGCCCAAAAGCTGAGGACGACTTCATAGTTAATGTAATACCTGTTTGGGCTTCTTGAGAGAGCAGGTTATCTCTATTCCTCCAGATACAGAAAAGGGACTGTATCTTATCTTATCTTCATAAGAATTACATTAATTTAACTCAGCTGAAACTGGGCACCTTGTAGTCAGATGGGGTGTTGTGGGCAGTTAACCATGAGATGAGACACTTCATTCCTTTGTGGAGTACTGGCAAAATGAATGCACGACCCTTAATCACACTTGATTAAAGTGGATTAGATTAAGCTAGATTAAGGTGGACTTTTAGACTTTTCATAGTAGTAATCCTTAGCACTTGCTATAATCAAGGTATCATTGTGATTGTGCTGTTCTCTCAGTAATATCCCAATCAGAAATGAGATTACAGAGCATGGGAGCTGACTGAAGGCAAGCCCCAAGGTGATCTGAACAGTTTTTGTTTCCTCAGGCAGGGATACCCAGATCTGAGACAGCAATGGGAGGCATAAGAGGTAGCATGAGGTAAGCTGGTTGAAGGGAAAGGCACAGCAGACACTCAGAGAAGAGGGAAGGCTGTAACAGGCAGTTTGAGACTTGCATCCCACTCAATCAGCCCAGATCTGGATCCAATTGTGTTGGTTGAAAGCTCCTGCCAGTAGGACTGTCTCTTTATCTAGATAAATATGAGGCACAAAGCCATGCCAGAAGCATCTTAAATCATAATTCTCAATTTCCTGTAAACAAAACAAAAGCTTGGAGGGCTTCATTATTATGCTAATGTTTACACAAAACAAGAATTGGATGTACATTTCCTGTCTGCGGTAAGAACCTGCACCACAGCATCCAGCAAGCAGAAAGGACAAAGTAAACCAACAGCACTTAGTATACTCTCATGTTCTGCAGCATCTTATTAATTTGCAATGCTGATTATTTCCATTGTGTTACTAAGTGCGCTACTGGCACTATTATAGTTATCTTCTCCCCACCTTAACTACTCAAATGAAGCAAAAAGCAGTTCCATTTCACTCTTTCCAGATAAATCCCAACTCCTTTTATTCAAATATCTCTATCTATACTTATTTCCAACATTACACTGTTCCACTGAACAAAGCATCTTTTCATGGCATTTCCTCTGCAATCTTACCATAAGGGCACAAGTTTTGACACCAAAGCAAAACTGAGAAAAATACCTTTAATAATCTTATCTAGCTGATGTTTGCTTATCTCCAAACCATAGAGAGGCTCTTCTTAGCACTGCAGTGCCAAACAGTCCCTAAATGAGGTTCACAACTTACACGTTGCCAGATACATCTATGTACATAGAATACTAACTTTTTTCCTTACCATGGAAAGTTGGTGCATTATTACTCTGTCATTCCTGCAAATGTTTGCTGTAGAGCAAGCCATATCCTACTACTTATTGTAAAAGCATACATGAAAAAATTAAACCAGTTCTAGAACACTGCCAATGCGTATATGAGCTAAGTGAGATGAGATAATGAATAGGGGAGCATAGAAGTAAAAAGGAGGCAAGCAAAGCCAGTAGAACAAGTAGGAACACCAGGAGGCCAAGGAGCTATTTTGTATCACATAAGGAGGCAGAGAGTTGGCAAAAGAGAGTAAGATGGCTTTGCAGATACTTATGTGAGCATGTGAAGTGTATATTCATCAGATAAAATGTCAAGGTGTTTGCAGAAGACAGTTTTCAAAAGCAACTAATTCATTCTGTGCACCCTATTCTGTTTTGGTAGGACTGATGCTCATAAAGCACTTTGAAAATGTGGGATATTATTTCTTGCTCTCTCACTTTTAAAATATATAATGCAATGCAAACAAATAAATAGAGTTAAATGGCTTTACCAGATAATGTCAAACATAATTCGCTGAGAGTCCTAAGCGCTGTAGAATCATTTTGTGGCCTTTGGTGAATCATTCAGAGTGTCTGCAGCAATATCTATTTCACAAGCAAGTTGTGAGCTACAATTAATATCTTACAAGGATTTTAGGAGACAAACTTTAAATGGCCTGGTATGAAAGAAGGCCTTTTATTTTGAAAAGCACTGGTTTTATGTGAAGTATTGGTAGGGAGTGGGACTCACAAATATCCGACAGAACACATTCAGGCAGGGATGCCTGGTTTGACAGCACAGCTTTAATACAGGTATGTCTGATGCCTTAACTGACATATCTTATAACAGTGGGTTGCAGGACAAGATGTTCATCAGTCATGGTTCAGTTGTGTGGCTTGGAAAGGGAGTTGTCTGATACTGATAGGAGACAAGAATCAATAATGATAGGAAAAATAATCAGACACTACCTTCAGACATAAGGCTCATTTGCAGTCCCTTCCAGCCTATCCTGATCTACTCTGAGAGGAGGATACTTCTCCAGCACTAGCAGAATTATGGACATGCATCAGGTAAATAGTAGAAGTAAAGTAAGGTGAGCATGAGCTAGGAGGCTGTTCCTTTGGCAGTGACAATAAATAGTGCAAGATACATGAGACATAAATTGTTGTGTAAGAATTATGACTGGGATGAGAGGATGGAGTGGAATATAACTGGTCAACAGTGACAGAGGTGGTAAGGCTTTAAGACTCCCTTGAAGGTCATACTTAAGCCAGACTTTTGTCTAAAACCTGAAATGGCAAATCTTTTCACAGAAAAGAACATTCCACATATCTATCAGATGTCTGGTTTATCTTAGTCTAAATAAGCACTCTCAAACCAAAAGCAATTTCTAGTCTTTCAAATGAAAAATAATTTCCACCTCTGTTATCCAGGGTTTCCTTCAGTATTTTACGACATTATAAACTTTCCATGATATTCTTGTTGCCTCTAAATCATTCCAAGAGAATGAAGATTCCCATCTACACACAGAACAGCCACTGGGAAAAAATATTACTCTTTTTCTACTTTTTATTTGGTTAAGCATATTTTAATGTTTTGGGCCACCAATAATGTCCCAAATAAAGCTTCATTTCTTCATACTGTAGATGCTAAGTAGAGAGTTTTGTATTCAGTTAAAAATTCAAAAAAATTAATGAAAACAATTAACTTCCCATATATGCTTATGTCATGTTCAAAATGAACTGTTTTACTTGAAATACATTCTGTCCCCAAAAAATAAGATCAGTGGAATAAGGGCACAAAAGTTCATAGTTCATCCTGACATGATGCAACACAAATAAGCCCCACGAGTTTGGTTTATTGTCCAACTGTGTTATTTACAACATGGAACATTTGCTTCTATATTTCATTGCTCGAAGCATATTCTTTCCAACCAATTCCAGTGTGTTCAGAGTGTCAGAGAAAGACAGTACTTCCCTCTGATTAAGAGAAACCTGATACTGAAACTGGAACTAATTGAGACTGTGCCCAACTGTTCAAAGAACCAATTATTTTACACATTAACCTAAGCTTCCTTCAGCAGCTACTGTAAGTGAAGAATATGTCAGATCCTGGTTTAAGATGAAGACAAAATACCATCGCCATTGAATTATCACCGGCTCCATCTGTGCTGAAATTTAAAAAGGAGTCCAAATAAAAACGTGTTTACACAATTTCACATCTCAGAGTACATATCTGACCCCACATCATTTTGTATATTCAAATACTGGAGCTGAATTCAAAAAGCAAGGAAACTTACAATATAAGAGGTAACTGAAAAATTAGCTGAGCAAACTCTTAAAGAAACCCACTGAACCGCACTGACATTTCCAGCAGAAGATAGAAACTAATTGCATTTACTACATTACTACATTACTTCTATATTACTGTACTGTATCTTAGGGCTAAATTACTCCTTGTTATGTGTCCAATCGCATGTGACATCTTTAAGGATGTCTGTAAAAGATCAACATAATGCACTTGTTATGCTGCTCCCAATTTTGGAGGATCTATGCTAGTGGGACTGCATCTGACTAGTTCCATTAAACATGGTTAGATATTTGCAAAAAATACTCTTTCTGTTGTTGGGTTTTTTTCATGACCAGGGCTGCTACATTCTTTGTTCCACAGTACGTCATTGCTGGGTGCAGTTACTCAGTGCATGACACGTGCACAGTCTCTGTAGTCTTATGAGAAACCTGGAGCTGGAACTTAGACACCTTAACTTGGTGTTGCAAGGAAATGAGGTGTATCTGATCACATTCATGTCGTGCTTTGACAATTTTAATGAAATTTCCCCCCACTCACGTTTCTACAGAGGCACATATTTGTTAACTACAAGAAGGCTTCCTCCACTTCATGGGTTTTTTTTTCTCCGAAATCCAATTTGACCTGATTGAAGAGACTTTGTTCAGGCAATGAAGGACCTATCCATCCCACAGCAATGTGTACTGCAGAGATAGCGGAACTGCTAGCAACCAAACTGCAGTGTCAGAAGCTGCACCAGCTCAGCTGTGCCCCCATTAATACAAAAACTGCACTGCTAATTTTATGAGCAGGATGCAGACGTATCTGCTGAGGCTGGAACTAAGATGGGTATCTCCATCATGCAGGGTAGGTTAGGCACAGTCAAAATGATGATAGAACATGAAAGGAATCTTAGTCAGACATTTTTGACGCAGGGTGTTTATTGAAAAATTCAGAGTATCATGAACATAACCAAAGAAATATCAAGTTATGACTCATCAGCACAGACTCTCCTTTAAAAATGAATGCTTATTAAGTAAAGAATTCCTCCACATCAGTAAGCAGCTAGCTACCAGGAAAGAGTTAAAAATCAGAAGGGAGCTTTGTGTCTGGTTCAGAACCGCTGTATGTAGTTCTAGTTAACACAGAGGAAGCTAATGATAAAACTGAGACATACTAAGTTTTCCTTAAAGTCAAGAAATACCAATCTAAACAGAGAACGAAACAAAAAATGCAATGAGAAGTATGGGACTGCTTTATTACTGAAGAACCTTTGATTTTTAATGGCACAAGTGGAAGAAAAAAATCACAGTCATCACTTGAGATAAAGCTCTCAGACACAGAAAAAAAAACAATGCTTAATCTTTGGCTAAATTATTAGAACAAATTCATGCATGAAATGTTTGAATGCTGGCCAGTAGAGATGGCTGTGCTATGGAAATGAGAGAAAAAAACTGACTATATGTACTCAGCTAGAAAATAAATTTTTAAAAATGATCAAAAAGAAGGTATTTTGTATATATGTATGAATACATATATCTAAAAATACATACATCTATTTGCTTGTTGTATTACATATACATGTATGGAGCATGTATGGAGCAAAATGGAGCACCAAGAGCTCTATTTGAGTTAAAAAACTGTGCATGGATCTTACATGCAAATGCAAGGCAAAACAAGATGCAGAGTAATACACAAACCAAGGTGTAGGACATAGTGTTTTACTTAGGAGTTGCCTGCACCTGTCAGTAGATCAGAAAACACACAGGCAATGCTGACTGCTTTGAGCAGCACAGTATTCCTGCGGGAAAAAAACATAATCTATTTGTGCCACACGTCCAAGGAGTTACTGAGACATTTTCTGTTGTTACTTCAGAGCCAATGATTTTTTACAGGCCGAAATGCAGAGTCTGTAGAAAAAGTCTTACAAATATATGTGAAAAACTACAAAATGTAAGCAGAGATGCTTGATTCCTCGTAGAATGTTTGTATCTTCCAATAGTGGCAAATCCTCGGGCTCAAATAAGATGAAGCACCTATTTTAAGGCATACCTCAATAAAGCCAAGGGACTTAAAACATCAGGATAAACTTTTTGTTTTGTGAAACTTAACTTTCTCCTTTTTTTTCCTGCTTTCTCCACACAAATTTCTTTTTAATGATAATCTGCATTTGGTCATCCTCAGTTATTCCTTAAAATGTTATCTATGAAGCCTGTATCTAAGAGCACAAACATCTTTGATGTTTACTCTTGGACAAATAACATTCTTTTATGGGTACCCTTTATACACATGGATGATATAGAGAGAAGGAAGCAGGAGAAACCCTTAAGTTTGAAAGGTAGTTTCCATTCCTCATTGAAGAAACTGCAATAAGAATATGAAATTTATGATTCAATTTGCTCCTCCATTAAGCAGAAGATGTGGTAAGTGTCAGCCAATGTCTGTAAGAATTTCAGTAGCGGTTCTGCCTAGTGGCTCATCAAAACCTGATAAACAAAAAACAAAAAACCAGCACTCTAGCTTAAAGCTAAACCTGGTGCTGTTAAAAATGAAGTATGCTGTCATATTTTTACAAATTAGAATATGTATTTGGGTGCCCGTGCAATACTGAACCTTTCAAAAATATCACAGTGAAAAATCTGCTAGGGCAGTTGTGCATAATACACAATGAAGTACATTGCTTAGTATTTTCCTTCACCTAGTGGATCTGTCTAGAGAAAGCTGTGATATTTGACACATCTTTAGGGGCAGATTCAATGAAGAATGCATTGTCCTCAGCCATAGCCTCACAGCTGACTTTCACAGCTCATATTCCGTCTGATTTCTGAGTCACAAATAACCTTGAAACCAATCTACTTTTATTATTTTGGCAGATAACTGGGCTGATGTATAACTCTATTCCTATAAGCAGCCTATTTCCTCAGCGGGAATCTGAACTTTATCAAACATAACATTTATCAAAGGAAGTTCTTCATATAAGCATGGCTTTTTTTGTTTTAAGAGCTATCTGCACTTGAAAGAGAACTTCACCATTACGATTTTTTTCTTGGAGATAGTATTTACCACTGCATATAAATTCCTATATAATACCACATTTTCATATGAACACCCTCATGTTGCATCTGTATTGCAAATATATACATGCAAAATAGGCATCTGCACAAGAAAAATAGATAAAGAAGTGCACAGATTAAATGTTTTGAGGATTTTTTTGCATAATTTAGTTTGATTCTCTGCATATAAGCATGTAGCCTTATACATCCTAAATATAACACAGTTTATGCTGACTTTAAAATCTGGGACACTTACTGCAAATATTCCTCGCTGTGCAAGGGAAAAAAAAAAAAGAAGAGATATAGAGCCCCCCAAAGTTCACTTTTTAGATTGTCAGGGCCTTGAAAATTGATGTAGCAGTGAAACATGAGTTGTTTGTGTGTACATTGTGCCTGGGTAGTTGCTGTGAATGTCTAGATCCTTTTACATCCTTCCAACCTCTGTGGCACTAAATTCTAAATTTTACACAGATATAAACAAAGAACAAAATCAATGAGTGGTCAATGCACTGCTAAGTTTCCAATTATCCAAATACAAATTCAACAGCTATTGGCACTTTCTTTAGGGAATACAATTAGATAATTGTAGTTGGAATGTAGCTGTTAACTGTAGTTGCTAACAGTCAGGTTAGACAAAAAAGCTCTTCCAAATCAGAGTTTCTCTCCTCAACAACAAATAATTGTGTCGTGATAACAAGTTTTACCCTCAGTAAGATACTGTGGCCACATGCTGAGCTCTCTTGATTTTTGGATAAGCAAACCTATGCCCTCTTGTTTATTGGATGAATAAACCTTTGGGACACGTGACAGTGCACAATTAGAACATGTTGATTCAACTATCAGGCATTTTTAATCAACACTTTGAAAATTAAAATAATTAATACTTGGTAAACATTATCTAATTGAACATTAGAGTGCACTCCAGAACCTAGTTACTACTAAGCATACTTCACGGATACCAACGCTGCAGCTGAGTAAGCTGATTGCTGCCACTGGTGGACTTGGTATCAGGACCATTATTAGCACTCAGAGGTTCCTGACTCATGGTGCAGTTTCATGTTGCAATGAAACTAATCCATCAGCAAGCTATGACTGAAGAGGAAGGCCAGTCTTGCAATTCATTTGTACTCCTGACACCCATCTTAAACTAGATTTAGCAGACTTGCAGACACACAGCTGATAGCACCAGATGCCTTAAACCTACTGCAGGTGTCTGCAGATCCTTCCTCTCAGAGACACTAAATTCACTGTACCTGCAATGTGGCTATCACTATACGTCAGCAGCAAGTTCAACATGTTAGACTTGTTCACAGGGGTGGAATAAGGAATGGGCAGATGTTGTGTCAAGAGCCTCACCACCAGTCTTGAAGATGGCCCGGCAGGATATCCTCCTTACCAAGATGTTCTCTTGAAAAGCAGTCATCTCATACATAAGGTGTAAAACGTCTGTAGTCTGACAGGATATTTTTAACCTTTTTAAATATTTTTAAATATTTTTTAATAAAAGGTTTCATTTCTGCCTTACTTCCTCCAAGATTTTTGAGTTGGAGATATCATTATGGTTAACCTTTGGCTGTTATTTGTGCTCTTACAGTAAAAATAATTATTGTTCAAATTTGCCAATAGTCTTTGTTTTTGATGAAACATCATTGTTTTTGTTTTTTTCTTAGTTTTTCAGAGGAAACATTTGAGAACATTTTATTCACTGAATAATCCACTCTAGTCACAACTCAGTAATATATTGGTACAGTGGAGGTAAATTCAACAGAGGAAAAGTTTATGTTCCAAAATTTATCTGGTATTGATATTTGTACATCTAACAGTAAGGTTATCATTAAGATCAGTCTCACAGCTCAGGTTATTTTTATCTCTGAAGTCAGAAACATACTCAGTGACTCAAGCAGTAACTCATAAACAGTTGTTTGTAATTACTGGTTATGCTGCCTGAAATAAGCTTATTAAATAGAGAGCATGTACACTTGGTCATCTGAGTGCAAACACAAATACCATTTCCAAGTTTCTTTGGTAGAACTACATTTCCCTGCCTCCAACAAAATGGGTCCAGCTTTAGTTTTTCTTGTGACAGTAAATTTTCAGACCTTTCTGTGGCTTTTCTGGAGAGAATTTCCCCAGCAGCAGGCAGCAATCTGCCTCCCCTCCCACCTGTGACACCATGTAAATGAAGGAGAAATCACTGAAGAGCCTGCAAAGTTGGAGCTGCTCTTGTTTTCTACACTCCCCATATCTTCATGTGCCTGCAAGCCATCCACACTTCCAGCTTTTCTAGCTCTTTCACACTTGTTTCTGCTATTCATAGCAAATGCCCCTCTCATCATCTCTCCGCAGTGTGCCTCATGAGCCTGCCACACCACTTTGCTTTTCATCATATCTCCTGCTTGTTTCTCCCTGGCATATCAGAGAAATTTGGAGCTACTAACACCTCCAAACTTTCTCCTATTCTCCTTGTGATCCTCCCCCTACCTCCTGGGTGCTTCTAGCATCCTGATTTCAGCCCTTCCCCTCTTACACTGAGTTTCGTTTGCAATCCCGAGTAGGCTGCTCTCCCATTCTGTCTTAAGATGATACCATCAGTAATTCAGAACAGAACAGAAATGAGATTGAATAACTGAACTTAAGAAAAAAGAAGAAAAAAAAAGAGAAGAGAAAAGAAAAGAAAAGAAAAGAAAAGAAAAGAAAAGAAAAGAAAAGAAAAGAAAAGAAAAGAAAAGAAAAGAAAAGAAAAGAAAAGAAAAGAAAAGAAAAGAAAAGAAAAGAAAAGAAAAATCCTGGTACAATTAATGCAAACAAAGCATTGTGTTCCAAAGCTTTGCAAGCTATGTAACCCAGCCACTTGTTACAGGTTAATTTTTTATGGGTATTAACTACAGAGTCCTTTGGGGGGGAGGGGGGGGAGAGAGCAGGAAAAAAAAACTGATATAACTCCAATGCACACAAGGATAAAAGATGAGATACATAGAAACGTAATTAAGATATTGGTGGTAACAGCCTTTTGACCTTTGTATCTATCTCAGAGAAAGACCTTGATCAACACAACTTGCACTGGAATGTAATGATTTCTGGAAGCGGATCTCACCTGTGTGCAGCAAGCAAAGCGTTGCAGCATGGAGGGGAAAGGGAGCAGTTATCTGAACACCTGAAAATATATATATGGGGGGGATTCGATTTTCAGCACGTTGGTTTTGCACTGTATTTTTCTGACAGCTGCGGTGCCTTACGGCTGACTCTGCTGTTTATACCGGTTTATAGCACCCTTAAGCTCACAGCCCGAAGGCCGGTTTCGATTCTGCACCTGTTACACAGTAAATGACACCGAGGATCGGCTCGGTTAATTTCCCAGACTTTCTTGCCGCTGAATTGCAGGCGCTGCCCGAGCACCCAGCCCCGAGCTGTCTGCATTGTGCAACGGGGAGCCTACGTGACGGCTCAAGGTGCGCTTGCGGCAGACTGCGGCTTCATTCCAGCGCTGTGACCTTTGCTGTCACCTAACCCGGCAGAGATGGCGCCCACAGACCTTCGGCCCGGCGGCACGCCGCTCCCCCACAGCCCCGCCTCCTGCCGCCGCCCCCCGCCCCCCATTGGCCGGCGCCGAGGCAAGGAGGCCGCCGGCGGGCGCTTGCGCAGCTCTTCGCTTCCTGTTTGTGCCGCTCCGCTTCCGGGTCGCCGGGGAACGCTCGGCCGTCGCTGTTGGGGTCGCGGCGGTACCGCAGCGGCTGCGGGGCCGCCGCCGCCCGGGTGAGGGCGGGCGGGAGCGCGGTGGGAGCGGCGGCCGCCGCCGCCGTCGGGGCGGCATAGCGCGCCGGGGCGACGGGAGGGCCGCGGGGAGGCGGCGGCGGCGACGACGGCGACGGTCCCCGCCGAGGCCCGGGCCGGTTCGCCGCCGCCCGGCCGCCATGGACAAGATCCTGGAGGGACTGGTGAGCTCGTCCCACCCGCTGCCGCTGAAGCGCGTCATCGTGCGGCGGGTGGTGGAGCTGGCCGAGACGCCGCTGAGCCAGGCGCAGTGCCGCGCCATGTTCGCGCTCGGCACCCGGCTGGTGCTGCAGGGCCCCGACGCCTTCCAGCGGCAGGTGGGCCGCCAGGTGCTGGAGGCCTACGGGCGCTACCACCGCACCGAGTTCGAGGCCTTCTTCGACCGGGAGCTGGTTCTCGGCCTCCTACAGCGCGGCTACGGCGAGCTGAGCTGTCGCGACCCGGCCATCCTCGACTACATCCAGGCGGGGCTGCGCCTCATCATGAGCTGCCCGTCGGTGCTGGAGCTCTTCGAGCTGCTGCAGGTGGAAGCGCTGCGGCTGGTGTGTGAGCGGCCCGCGCCGCCGCTCTGCGCGCGCCTCTGCCAGCTGCTGGGCGACTTCCCGCAGTGTCTGCCCCGCGGCAGGAAGCTCTCGCTCGCCTTCTGCCAGCAGCTGGTGCGCAGCATCGCCCACTTCCAGAGCCAGGGCAACCGCGAGGCCGAGCTGCGCCTCTACGTCTCGCAGGTGACGCAGGTCAGCGGGCTGCTACGCAGCGTCTGGAAGGCCGAGCCCGACACGCTGCTGCCCTCCCTGCAGGAGCTCTTCGCCGTCATCGCCGCCTCCGGTGAGCGCCGCCGCGGGGAGCGGGGCGGGGTCGGAGGGGGAGGAGGAAGAGGAAGGGGCGGCCGCCACCCCGGGAGCTCGAGCTCAGGGAGCGGGAGGGCCGCAGCCGTGGCACCGCGGGGCTGCCCTGGGGCCGTTGAATCCTCGCTCCCGTGCTCGGATGCCGACCGATGGTCAAGGATGCGGCGGTCCCCAGTGAGAAGGTAGGGGGTCGTGGTGCTTGATTGGACTGGGAGCTCGCAGTGCGTGAGTTTGGGAATGAAGTACCGTAACGCTGTGTAAGATGTACGGGAAGACCGGTTTTGAGTGTCTTTCCAGATAAAGCTAGAACTCAGAGGGAAGTCGTTCTCTCTCTCTGGGAGGGTATTGTTAGGCTTTGGGACTGCTCATCCTCCGTAAGTGGAAGAGCATAATGCTTAGAAAGGATACACTGCCTGAGGGATGTAGATGAGATTCTTAAATTGGTTCTTTCTGCTGCCAGCCAATTTACTAAGTACTGTGTTGTTAATAAATGAAAGTTGTTCTACAATTGAGTCCCTTACAAAGCTTTAAAACACAGTAGTTTGTCATGACTGGTACAGTTGTGGAGTGTTACTGAGATGGAGTACAGCTGGTATTTCATATGTTCTGTCTCCAGTCTTAGCAGCCGGTGCAATGAAAGTTGTGTGGTGCTGGCATTTAGATGCACTTACCAGTTCCATGGAGAGCAAAGGAACAAGTTTGCAAACTCCCACCTTGTAGGGGTATTAAATGACCAGAAGGTGTTTGTAATTAAGTGTTATTCATGTACTGAATTTGTTGAAAGTTTGTTCTGTTCTCCTGTGGGATGATAGAATGTTTGGTGTAGGATAGGCTCATCACTTCAGAACTTCATTGCTGCGACAAAGCTGTTGGAAAAATGAAGCATAACTTTCCAGTGGGATTTTGTTCTTGATTCTTACCACATGGCATGTTCAACTCTTACAGATACTCCATTTGAACCCTCTGTTGCACTGGCAAGTCTTGTGCAGCATATACCTTTACAGATGATCACAGTACTCATCATGAGCCTTACTACAGACCCAAATGTGAAAGATGCGAGTATGACTCAAGCTCTGTGCAGGTACCGTATTTCATTGGGGAAGGGGGAGGGGTTTTATTCTTGCCTTTTTTGAAGCTACTTGTCACTGAAGTTTAAAATTGTTCAATTAAAACACTTTTATAACGGCATATGAAGCTATGCGCTTTGATTTGTTAAACTAAGGTATATTTCTGATGCTGTGGATGTTACCAGCAAGGTTTCAGTTTAAGGTTACAGCTCTCATTGCTAGTATGGCTTCTTTCTCATGCTTTGCTAGGGCAGTATGAAGAAGAGGTTTAAACAGAAACTAGGCGGAAGCTTGCTGTGTTACTTCTAGATGATATTTGCTCTTGAGACAGCTTAAACTAGGAAATGTGGGGTGTTGCAGTCAGGGTGACAAACATGGCCTTGCTTTTGAAAATCAACTGTTCTGTTTTTTCTGAGTGGCATGCACAGAATTGTTTTTTCCATCTGTGAAGAGAGAAATCGCTTAAAAATGAGTTTTACTGTTTTCTGCTTGTATTTCTTCATGACTTTTTAGTAGGATTTGTGGGGGAGCGCATCTCTTTCCATCATCATTCAAACCTCCAGCAGTCTGTTGCGTGTTATTAAAAAACTGAAGAAAAGTAGGAATAATGCAAAAACAATTGCTTATTATACTTCCTGACACTAATATAAACATGAATGAACATCAGGAGTGTAATGCTGTTAACAAAGATTCAAAGAGCGATCTGAGCTTGTCTTCAGAAATGTAAATAGTGCTAACATAGAGAGATGACAAAACAAAAGTAAGCCTTTATTGAAGTTCTTTACTATTCTTTTTTCCTGAAGGCTTTGGAAGAAGCTTCTTTTGAACACAGGGGTAGAAAACGTGTGAAGAGCTTTAAAAGGAGAAGGCATTTAGAAATTTGTAATATTCAGAAAAGCTTTAATATTTTCTAAGTATTGTTTTTCATCTCCCTTTGTGTAAGTGGAGTAATTTATACTTAGTGGAATACTGAGGATATTTCTGAAAACCTTGTGTTTAAACCAGGAAGCCGTTTCTTTTGAAAACATTATACCGTTGCTTAGGAGCCCTTAAAGAGCTCACTCGATTGAGCAGACTTCAATGAAGATGTGTGGCAGTCTAATATTTGAAGTTGGGAAGTTCAGAGGATTTTGTGCATACAGATAACTTGCTGATAGTGTGCTGCTGATTAATCTTTGTGTTAGTTTAATTTTAATATTCATGTTGTGTTACCTGCTTAAACACATCAGGATTGTACAACTGTAGCTCTAGAACAACAGCTCTGCTAGTGCTGCCTCATAATACCAGCTGCGTAGAAGGCTTTTTCATCTTACTTTCCAAAGAGCATGTGGCCCTTACTTGGTGCATTCATGGAAGAAATGGTTGGTTTTAAGAGTGTAATTTTACTTCGGGGAACTGACGTTCTAGGAATGTCCTGTTTTCATTTTTCAATGATTTCATGGCAACCCAGCTTGCTGTGACCCATGTGCAAGACACTGTGCTTGAATTTGTTGAGCTTCATGAGGTTCTCCTGGTCCCACTGTTCAAGTCTATGTAGGTTTCCCTGGATAACATCCTGTCCCTCAGGCATGTTGACTGCACCACACAGCTTGATGTCATCTGCATGTGTGCTGAGGGGATGCTTGATCCCACTGTCAGTGTCACAGAGTGCACTCACAGAGGGGGTAATAACGCTGCTGGAATGTTTGCAGCAGTGAATGACTGTGTTGTCATCAGGCTTACCTCATTCCCAAGAGGTGCAGAACTCCAAGCGCATCAAGGCTTGTGTTAAGACTCAACAGAACTTTGGTTACTGTGGGTTAAAGACCTGATCACTTGATTTCTAAGGACAGCTATCACGAACACTACCAAGCCTGACTGAATTTGAGCGTAGATTAAGAGAAAATTAAAGTTGTGCGTGTTGTGAAAATGCTCCAGATACGATTGTGTCCTTTATCCTGTTTGTAAAGAAATAAAACCTTCCTATAGTTTCTTTGTTTTGGGATGTGACATGCCTAGTAGTCTGAGGGTTCTTGTTGTTTGCCTGGTTTTTAATGGGGCATATCTGTACCTAAGCTATTTTCACAAAAGAAGTTGCTGTTTTAGGATGCAGAGGTGAATGAAAATCTTACTCTGTCCGAAGGTCACAAATACCATCTTTGTTAAGTGCATGTGTGAATAACAGACCATCATGGGGTGATTTGAGGAAGAAGGTCCTCTCAAGGCCTTTAGGATATTTTTCTAGACAAACAAAAAGATCCTGTTTGTATACATGATTGTGTTCTACATCTGTCTGTGTATTAAAATACAGTAGGAACTAAGTATGATGCAGAGAGGATCTGATAACTGCCGTGTCTGCTGTCATCTACCAGATCTCAGGTTTTATGCTTCTTAATACAGATCTGAGCAGATGGAAAAGTTTAGTTTTGTTTTTTTAGAGCATCAAGTCAGCTTTTTAAGAGCAGAAATAGATTTTCGCGATGGGAAATCAACATATATTAATTACATGGAGAATGAGACTTTTCTTTACAATGTTAATCATACTGAAATAGTAGTTGTTGTTCTATTATTAATAATGGTATATAGTTTAATAGTAATTATATTGAATAGAGATGACACACGGTGTCAAGTCATATGACCAGTGTTGGGATGGAACACAGGAAGCCCCAGCTTCCACCCAAAGCAGTGTTATTCATTTGGAGTTCTTAAATTAGCGTTGTTGAAGTTGCATGTATTAAAATGGTTGTATTTCAGAACAGAGGTCGTTATGTGGAGCTCTATAAGAAAAACAACACGCTTTACTTAACTAAAAAGTTAATTAGAAAATAACATGGCATGTGCAGCTGATGATTTTCAGATTGTTTGTACAGATGAATTCCCTTCCAAAGCTTTGCATGTCATGTTTCACCCTGAAACTCGTCTTTCCTGGTTGCAAATGACTAAGTGGTTTAAGCTAAATGTTAAAAATTTTAAGGTCTAATCTAATTTGATATTGGTTCTTACATCAGTGACCTACGTGTTTATGTTCTTTACAGCTTTGTCCTTTCTTTGGAAAAGTGCAGCTTGTGTTCTCTCACTACATAGGACTGATAGATTACCTGGTGTTTGAGTGACATGAAGCTGTGCTATACTAGCTTTCTCCTACAGTTGCATATACATGGAAAAGCTGACTGCTTAAAGCAGTTGGATTCTCTATGTTCCTCTTGGCTGGTAATGGCAGAAAACATGACTATATGTAAAAGCTTTGCATGTCAAGCTTGTGGCAAGATACATTTGTATAGCATCCGTGTTTTTTCAGTACTTTTTTCATTCTATCAGTTGGGGTGGAAGCCTGCTAACTGAGCCTGTTCATACTCATACCAGCTGTTGGACTGGTTACTTGTAATCTGTTCAGCTGTGCTAGAACTTATGCTTGTAAAAAATTAATCTTAGAGGTTCTTTTTCAGAAGACAGTAAATCTACTTCTGACTTCCCCTTTCCATAGAATTATAGGACAGAACTGTTACATTCTGTAGGCTGAAAGCATACTTTGGCTGTTGTCCAGTGCAGTCCAGTTCCAAGTGGGGCTAAGCACTGAAGTCAAGTCTCATTTCTCAGGGTAGTGTCCAATTGAGTTAAGAGCTTTCTGTGGGTATGGAGGTGCCACAGCCTTGCTGTGTAACATGCTTCAGAGTGCGACCACCCCCATGGTAAAGGAAAATAAACTTTAACACAGTGGTGTCTTTTTAAACTTGTCTGATCTGTGCTAAATGCTATAGGGGGGAATGTTTCCAATTAATGGCACTTTTTCATCTTTAGTTCTAAGTTGTTTTTTGCCATAAAATGGATTTTGTCTTAAGTTCCGTTAAAGCTAGCTTCATCTTGAATACAAAGACTACACAGTACTTCATTTGCTTGCATATTTTTAATTATTTCGTTACTTCTTGTGAATGGTATATACTTTGGTTTTGTTTCATTAATGATTTTTTGCTATCTTTCAGAATGATTGACTGGTTGTCTTGGCCTCTGGCTCAGCATGTGGAAACGTGGGTGATTGCATTGCTGAAAGGACTAGCTGCAGTCCAGAAATTTACTATCCTTATTGATGTCACTCTGATGAAGATTGAACTGGTATGTTGGAAAAGAATGAAAGTGAAGGAGAGGAAAAGGATTTTTTTTAAAGTCTTACTCTCTAGATTTATTAAAAGTGTTGTTTTTTGTTGTGGATTTTTTTTAGGTCTTCAATCGTCTTTGGTTTCCTTTAGTAAGACCTGGTGCCCTTGCTGTTCTTTCTCATATGTTACTTAGTTTCCAGCATTCTCCAGAAGCTTTTCATTTGGTAAGTTCCTGAAAAAATGGTTCAGTTCTTTTAAAGGTAATTCACTTGGGATTTTTAAATTGTATGTAAAAAGAAATAGAATTCAGGGATTTTGACTTAATCTCTGAATGACTGACTGCATTTGTTCAGCAAGATGCCTCACACATTCCCTTTCCTCAAAGTCAGTGCCTAGGTTGAAATTGTTCTTAAGTGACAGATGGCTCTCTAAGACTCAATCATAAAAACTTTGTAGCATGCAGGTGTTTTTCATTCAAGCTGCCTGCAAGGCTCCTAGGCTTGAAGCAATCTCAAGTGTGTTGCATAAATTAGTCAGAGTAATTGTCTTAAGTCTGTTATGGTATTTTTTTAATGATCAGTCTTAAGTTTCTCTCTGTTCCATCCACTTCCTTAATCCTGACCTAGAACACAACACAAATGAAATAAGCAAGTTGCCTTGCACATGCTCAGCATATAAATATCGTGTTTTTACTATCTTCTCTGTTGTTCTGAGAAATGTAAAATATGAGGTGGACAGAAGACTTACTCTACAAATACTTGTTTTTCTTTTAAGTGGGAAAATTTCTACAATGTAATGCTTAGGCAGTAGAGCACACGTGTCTTCCAGACTTAACTATTATCAATTTCTTTTAATTTTAAATAACCTTTTTTACAGTATGCAATCATCTTTTAATATGCTGCTGTCATTCAGTATGCTGTCATGTTTTCCTGCACTTGAGCTACTTGTTTTACATACAGATCACTTATTATAAAAATGCTAGTTAAATACTTACGGAACAGTATAAATAGTATTTTTCTATCTTAGAAGCAAACCCTAATCACTGTAAAAATACAGAAAAGATACCTACTGTTTAAAAATGATAATACTCAGATTAACTGTTCAACAAAAAAAAAAAATGGATTATTTGAAAAAGTAATGAATATTATGTCCTTGGCCCCTAGTTCTGATGCCAAAGCATCAGATTAGTCCTTGTAATTAATTCTTGTAATTTATATACTTGTAATAATATCATTATTTTAGACAGTTTATTTGCTGTCTTCACTATCAAACAGAAATAGTCTCATTTAAAAATGGAGACAGAACTGTGTTGATGGTAAAAGAAGTGGAGTAAATATTTGTTTTATATACCATTTTCAGCAGCAGTGTATTTGAACTCATTTGCAAGTAGGTTGCACCGATGGCAGACTTCATAAGCTTGTGTTCTTACTGATGTCTTGGCTTGAGACTAGTGTTGTCACTAGGTGGAGCTACAAACCATTTTCCATCGTAATTGCAATAGAATATATGTATTCTTTTGCTTGGGATAGCAAGTATTAGAGTCTGTTAAAGAAAAATCATGAGGGTATTTTTAAAACTGCATCTATGAAATTAGAGCTTGTTAGTGGTAGCACAGAGGTAGAACGGTTGCTATAGTATCCTTAATCACAGAATCAAATCATAGTTGAAGCTGGAAGGGCTGCTTAAAGGGTCATCTAGTACAACTGCCTTGCTATGAACAGGGACACCTACAGCTACATGAGGCTGCCCAGAATATCAGCCAGCCTGACTTTGAATGTATTCATGGACTGGTCTTCCACCACATTTCTGGGCAACCTGTTACAATGCCTTCCCATCCTTATTGTAAACAACAAACAAATACAAACAAACAACAACAACAAAAAAAACCTAACCTGCTTCCTTATATGCAATCTAAATCTTCCTCTTTTAGTTTGAAACTGTTTCCCTTTGCCCTATCACAACAGACCCTTGTAAAGAGTCTGTCCCCTTATATCTTGACTTTAGATACTGAAAGGCCACTGTTAGGTCTCCCTAGAGCCTTGTCTTCTCCAGTCCGAACAGCCCTGGCTCTCTCAGCCTGTCTTTGTAGGGGAGGTGTTCCATCCCCTGCACCGTCTTTGTAGTCTTATTCTGGACACCCTCCAACAGGCCCACAGTTCTCAGATGGGTTAATAAAATGAGTACTATGGTTGCGTGACTGATGGAAAAACTGAACGTGTGTTTTCTGTGTTCATGAAGTTCCAGAACTTGGTATATGAGCTGAGGAGAGCATTGAATACTAAACTATGCTATTTTTAAGAGAATAATGCATATATTTTTCAGGTTGTTGTTTCTCAGCCACTTTTTTACTAGAGAACGAAATCTTCCCTGTTTTTTGTGGTGTGCAAAACAGTACTGTTTGTAGAACAAAATCAGAAAATGGAATTGGTTTTTAACACCTTGTTTTGTTCCTTCTCCATTTAGATTGTCCCACATGTGGTCAGCTTGGTTCACTCCTTCAGAAGTGATGGCTTACCTTCCAGCACAGCGTTTTTGATGCAGTTGGCTGAGTTGATACACTGTATGATGTATCATTATTCAGGTTTTCCAGAGCTCTATGAACCCATTCTGGAAGTTTTTAAGGTATATTAAGGATACAAAGATGAGTTGTTTCTCTTTTGTTATCTCAAAGATGAAAGCTATGATCTACTCTCTGTAGAACGTCCTCTTTGAAAAAAGAGTTACCTGCATTATATAATAGTAATTCTAACTGCATGAAATATTCAGAAACAAAGCAAAAGAAAAGTTGTCCTGAGTGTCCAAAAGGCAATTATGACAGCCTTTCTGGAAAGTGTGAAATCAGCTAAGTTATGTTAATCTGCTTTTCACATCTTGGGCCAACATAGTAAAATCAGAGACATTACTTCTAGAGTGGCTCTCAAATTTTGTTATATAATGCACATTTTCTTAACAACACGTTGGTTGTTATTATTGCCTAATTTTAACACCCTCCATGCTTTGAAGCTTAAAAAGCCTCTTGTTAACTTAGCGTTTTGACTTTTTTCTTTTCATTCTTACACTTTGATTTGACAGAGCAGGATTCTGTCTCCATCAGAATAAGGATATTTAGGGGGTTCATCAAGTGCATAGAATTTGAGGAGTTGTTTTGGGGACAGAAGGGATTGCATGAGTAAGCTGATCAAAGGTCTCTACCCACCCCCTAATTCGTGTCAATTGGGAGCTGACAAAAAAAACAAGCCTTGAGGAGTGGTTTGGGTTTCTTTGTAGCTTGTTTGTTTTTGTTTTGTTTTTTTGCCATAGTACATGGCATTAGCTTTTGACTGGCTGTAGATATTTGTGCTCTAAGTATTCGAAAAGGGCTGTTGTAACATGTTTCTCCTGGGTTAGCGAGAGCCTGAAGGATAGAAAGGGAGCAAGGAAAAAGGTAGAAGACTGCTGGGTGTTAATAACTAGTATAAAAGCAAGTATAAAAGCCTGTGTTCATGTTTCTCTTGTAGGATATGCCCAAACCCAGCGAGGAAAAAATGAAGCTGATTCTCAGTCAGAGTGCCTGGACTTCTCAATCCAATTCTTTGCCATCTTGTTTATCTAGACTTTCTGGAAAATCTGAAACTGGGAAGACGGGCCTGATTAACCTAGGAAATACCTGCTACATGAACAGCATTATTCAGGCACTTTTCATGGCTACTGAGTAAGTCCTTTTTACCAGCTCTGTTCGTTGCAAGTTAACTATTATGATTGTCTTGCTTTATGTAGAATATAAACATGCTCTGGGTTGCTCAGCTATCTAGGGCTGAGTGAGTTTCTCTGCACTTAGTTACTGACTGCTTTAAGATCCAACTCTGTGGAACTGCAGTTTTTGCTGTTAAAAATCCTGATACTTACTGTGTATTGTCAAAAAGATACGTGCACTGAGCTTATGTTAGAGTGAGTCAGAGCTAACACTCTGTTTCTTCGATATCTAAACTGAGAGCAATATGACTGACTTCCAGGTTCCAAATAAGTAATTTTTCCTTTGCTCCCTTTAATATTGTAAAAAAAAAAATAAATCATGATTGTATTTCTGTTATAACCTGAAAACTGTTGGGGGAAAAAAAAGAAAAGTTAATTTCTAAACATTTGAATATTAATAAGAACTTTTTAGTGATAAGTTCCTACTGTACGACAGTTTTGCATTTCTGCAATAGGGCAGAGTCCAGGAATTGAGGAAAAGTGTTGCATGTTTTGCTTTCTTTCCAACTCACGTAATTTGAGATGGAATGTTGACTGTATTACTGCTATAAATCTATCAGGGCAACTGTCTGCCTCTTCTTTCAGTTTCAGAAGACATGTTTTATCTCTGAATCTGAATGGTTGCAATTCGTTGATGAGAAAATTACAGCATCTTTTTGCGTTTTTGGCCCATACCCAGGTAGGTGAATTTCTCACCTGTTCTTTCTTAAGCTTAGGTTTGTGTGCTAGAAATTAAGAACAAATGTGATGCCATAAGCACACTCTTGAATATATTCAGAAATGTGGTAGATTTTTAGGAGACTGAGGCTGCATCCAGGTGTTCAGATGACGATGGAATTAGAGAAATCTTATTTCATAAGTGGGGCATTATGGGCAGTAGGAGGATTTCTTTCAGAAGGCAAAATCAAAAAATCTAAACTAGACCTGATGTGATATAGCAGTTGATTTTGTGACTTCATAGAACAAACTGTCACCTTCTAAAGTGTTTTCTGCTTGAAATTTTATTGTATTTCAAGTTGCTTTGTTTATTAAAGTTCATTTTCAAACAAAATATTTTGCTAGTATTAGAAAACGAAAAATACTCTATGGTTAATACCAGCAAACTCACTGTGAAGATGAGGATTGGTCACCTTAAATATAAATCTGGTATTAATGAGATACTGGTATTCTTGTGAAGAAATAAATGTTTTGTACTCGTTTTGGTTTTCCAGCAAGAAGAGTAACTTGCTTTTAGGCATAATATCTGGCTTGTGCTTGCTACATGCTTATTATTTGCTTGCAGGATTCACTACTTATATCTTTGTACTAGAGGAAATTGCTACAAAATTAATGACCAATACGCATCTTTATCCTCGTGATTGTGATACAGAAATGATCTGTATGCAGATCTACAAAGTTTCCTACAGTTCCTTTATAATAATGTAAATCAGAGTCCAGCTGTCAATATGCAAATAATGATTAAATAATTCCTACATAACACTTCTGTTTCTCCCTTGTGTTAACAGAGGGAGGCATATGCTCCTAGAATTTTCCTTGAGGCTTCCAGACCGCCATGGTTCACCCCTCAATCACAGCAGGATTGCTCAGAATATCTCCGGTTCCTGCTCAACAGGTATAGTTATGTCATTAATGGGTAGAACCCTTATAGCCCCGTCGTAGAATAGTGAACTTGTCATTAGGTGCAGTCATCTAGGAGCTCCTTCTATGTGAGTGAAAGTTGGAAATTCTGGGTCCAGTTTCTGACTGTCTCCAATTTTATGATAGATGTATGATCTGTGAAACCCTGGCCTTTGTGAGTTTAATCTGTAATTGAGTCTGAATACACCCTTGTCTCCTTGTTACTTAAAGCAGATTAGATTGGTGGTTATATTTCTATTCTTACAAACCTAAGCTTGGGTCTTAGTTACATTAGCTGTGGTCCCATTGTAAAACTTCTGTGGTTGCTGAAAGCTGTTCAGTCATTTGAAATTTGGTGTTAGTGTATACAGCTATAATTCATATGGGTCAGATAAGTCATGAAGATATGTACCTGTGCATTAGACCTGCTTATTAGACAAGTGAATTAATGTAGACAGGTAAAACAAACAAACAAAACCAACAACCTACAGAATATATTAGTGACTTGTTAATTTTGTCTTGCTGAGTATTTTTACCAAGACTGAACTTATCTCGTCCTTTTTTCCTTGCCTTGGCTTTCTCTTGCTATAGTTTCTAACTTTCTTGGCTGCACAATCCAGACCTTTTGTTCTCCTCAGCAGTAATATAGCACTACTTAAAAAGCTACTTTTTTCTCTTACAAAATTTTACATAAAGAACCAGGCAAATGGGGAGCTGATTTTTTTTAAGGTAATGATTAATGAACATTGATTGTTAGACTTCTTAATACTTGCTGGTTCACATAGTATATTTATCATGTTAGATAAAGCCATTTAATGCAATTTAATGCAATTTTTGTTATATGCTTTTACTTTACACTATGGGATAGTACTGATCTATATGGCTCAGCTTGATTATAGAAATATCTTACATAAAAAACCCAGTTTCTTATTGTTTTTATCTGTTTAACAATTAATGTTAAGTGTAACTGGAAAAAAAATATCTTGAGTGGTGCAGCAATATTTTTGGGGAGAATAGTGTAGCTATTCGGGTCTCTTTTTGTTTGTCTTCAGGCTGCATGAAGAAGAGAGAACTTTGAAAGCATTGTCTTCAGCAAAGTCTGCTGAAAGTAGGAAGAATGAAGAGTCCCAAGCACAAGAAACTGTCCATAAAGCACAAGTATTTGCTGAAGCACTTTGTAAGGGGAGTGAAGAAAGAACTCTCATAGAGAGAATGTTTGGAGGAAAATTGAAGACTACTATATGCTGTTTGAACTGCAAAAGCACATCTCAAAAGGAGGAAGCTTTTACAGATCTCTCTTTGGCTTTCTGTCCTCCAACATCCTTGGAAAGCGCTAGTGTGAAATGTGTGGAATGTTCTGAAGTAAAAGATGGCTCTGTGGTGCAAACTAGTATTTCAGCAACTTCTGCTGGAGAAACACCTCTCAGTAGTTTGGAAATGAACGGTGGATGCAGCACAATTACAAATGAAGGAATCCTAAAGGATTTTTCTGCTGAGCCAAACTCTGAGACAAAATCTGAATTTGACAAGGATCAAGAGAATAGGGATGTTTCTTCTGCACTAGTAGGAAAAAACACCCCATCAGTAACAGACTTATTAAATTATTTTCTGGCACCTGAGATCCTTAGTGGAGACAATAAGTATTATTGTGAGAAGTGTGCCTCTCTACAAAATGCTGAGAAAACTATGCAAATCATTGAGGAACCTGAATACCTCATTCTCACTCTTCTGAGATTTTCATATGATCCAAAGTGTCATATCAGACGTAAAATCTTGGACAGTGTTTCTCTGCCACTTCTTTTGGAACTGCCGGTCAAAAGAGCAACATCCCCTCTAGCTGCGGTTTCAGGAAGTTGGTCTGTTGATGTTGAGATTTCTGATATTGGAGAAAATCTTGCTAAAAAACTGAAGCCCTCAGGTGCTGATGAAGTGTCCTGCCCGCAGCTGGTGCCCTATGTGCTAAGTTCTGTGGTTGTGCACTCTGGTGTATCCTCTGAAAGTGGGCATTACTATTCATATGCTAGAAACATTACTGGTTCAGGTTCTTCAGGACAGTGTCACCAGTCTAAAGCATTCTCTTTAATTTCTCCTCAGAATAAGTTGTTAGCAGAGGAGAGTCCTTGTACTGTTATAGAAAATGAGCTGGACACTGAGATGCCAAAAGAGTGGTTTTTATTCAATGACAGCAGAGTGACATTTACCTCATTTCAGTCAGTCCAGAAAATTACCAGTAGGTTTCCAAAGGACACCGCTTATGTTCTGATTTACAAAAAACAAAATAGTACCTGTGGCTACAACACAAATTCAGCAAATGGACTCTGGGTGAATGGAGACCCGCCCCTACAAAAGGACCTCATGGATGCAATTACAAAAGACAACAAACTATACTTGCAGGTAAGATTAAGGTAATACGTGAAGAACAGCCTCCTTAAGACTTCCAAGAAATAGTTTATAAGGGGGAGGAGGGAAGTGAAAAGGTAACTTTTAAGTATTCTGGTATATCAACCTTGTAAATGACAAGTCTGGCTTCCGTGTTGATGCTTGTCAGATGTCTTAGGGAGGTTAATGAGCTGTCACCATTAGATGGAAAGCATGAGGTGAAATGACTGGTGCATTTCAGTTGAAATGATTTTTAGTGAAGATGCTTGTGCTGGTCCTTTTACTCCTCATAATTCTATGCAGGGAAAGCTTTTCAAGCTACTGATTTTCATTGCCTCTAACAAATTACTAAAATATGTAAAAATATATGAAAAAAATTTGTAGTGTTTTTACAAGCATATTTTCACTTGTAGAGACATTAGATTTGTACAACTGTGATTATACAAATGCTGTCACCATTAAAGTGAAGACTACTTGTTGGTGACTGGATTCTGCTTTCTGTTTGCTTTTCTTTTCTGCTGAGAGCTCTACCTTGTAGGCACCTCTTCAGATTGTTGTTTAAAGAAAAATAGTAAAATAAAATGCTATGTTCCACATTAAAATGTAGTTTGTTTTAAGCACTGCTGCAGTGTTTAGGCTGTGTAACAGTAAAACTGTTTTCTTGTATGGCGTTTGATTCATGTATGAGATGGAGGCCTATTCAAATTAAAAGCAGTAAAGTTCAAGATGAGAAAGAAAAATGAAATCTCAGTGTGAAATTCCTTTTGAATAACTGCAAGTATTTGACAACAAAAAAAGCTTAAATTGCATTCTTGAGTAAAGTGTCAGTCCTACTTTTTTGTGATACTTCTCTTGGCTGCATAATGTAGCCTAAGATAGTAGGGCTTCTTCAGCTTCGATTCCAAGTCACGTGAAGTTTTTCAGAGTTGACTGCTTCCATTGAGGTATGAATGCATTCATAGTAAAATTTCCAGCTCAGTACTTAAGTATCTTTAGCACCTGTGAAAGTGCACGGAGAAGTTTAAGCCTAGTGCTTTCACAAGTCTTTGAGGTTCTTGGTGCTGTTCCTTGCTTTCACCAGGAGGTGGAGAAGCAAAATGAAAACTCAAGGTGACCAGCGTAATTATGAAAACCCTGTTAATATTTCCTCCCATTGCCTTAAGGGGGTAGTATGTAGTGGCCAATTGCCACATGAAGAAGTCTGTCAGTCTGATTCTTAGTGCCTAAGTACTTTTATCGTTTCCTAAATTAAGTTTCTGCTGTCGTGTCAGTTTTCCAAAACCCTACCTCTGTTTTACCTGGTTTAACTTTTGAAGCTCTTAGCCAACTTCAGGAAGGGATACTAAAGACAAACTACTGCAAGGGATGTGGAACTAGTTGGAGAGAGAAACTAGTGTATAAATCCCTGAGGGAAGAGCCTTTGCTCATCCAGTTAATAGAGTCTTAGAAGCCTATCACCTGATTAATAAAGCTCTAAGGAGGCTCTTTTCTTATCTCTACTGCTCATGTAGGTATTCCCTTGAGTTTTCCAGAATCTGACTGGTATTGTCTTTGGAGCATTAGAGAATACTGCACACTTACTGATGTTAGTTGAGGGTTAGTATCACAATAACTCTCAAAAGTTAAAAGTCCACACTGAACATAAACTGAATACTTGTTTATCTTTTTGCATTTTATCTGAGTGTGCTACACTTCTATGCAGTCGATTCCGTGGAATTAAAACATGGGTTTTAAATAAGTAACTTGGATTTAACGTTTTTAGATTTCAGGTTGACAACCAAGAACAAGGGCATCTTAAAAATACTAGAGTATAGATATATTTTCTTTCATTTCAGGAGCAAGAGCTTAGTGCTCGAACACAGGCACTTCAAGCTGCTTCAGCATCATGCTCTTTCCGCCCCAATGGATTTGATGACAACGATCCCCCAGGAAGTTGTGGACCAGCAGGTGGAGGAGGAGGGAGTGGATTCAGTACTGTTGGTAGATTAGTCTTTTGACTAGGCGGATGACCTGGAATACACTGGTTCTAAAGCAGTCTGGTACCACTGAGGACAATTCAACGTTTTAACTTATTGTACGAAGTTTTGAGACTTCATCCTTGTTTAAAAGCAAATGTTAAGGCTTTCTTGCTTATGTTTTATTTGAAATAAATAAGCGCATAATGAAAAAAGAAAAACTACCTCTTAAAAATTCAATTGCTTTTATAGTAAGATATGCTTGCCCAAAAGACAGAAAATTGAGATTTTTAAGTAGGTTCTAACACCACTGCATTAAACAGATGCATTTACATTGTTTTCCATAGACCTTATCCACTGACTGAAGCAATTTCATTATGACACTGGTGACACTGTTGTATGTGCAAGTCTTTTCAGATGGGTTAAACTACATGCATAGTCTCCCATTCCACCTTAATTACAAATCTGATACCTTTATAATTTCTACAGATGATGCAATCATATAATGAAGGCAATAACTTAGTGTGACTAGATACAGTACTTTTAAAAATATTCAATATATTTGCAGTATGAGTGTAAAGAAGAAAAATATAAATATTTGCAAAGCTATTTTCCACAAAAGTGCATGTTCTGTGGGAACAACATTTTTAAATAGAAGTTATGAACTTTGTAGCATTTTTAATTGTTTTGAGAGTTTAAAAATTATTTCAGGGAATATATATGCTATGTATTTGAAAGGAAGAGATTCTGTATGTGCCTTGCAGTACTGTAACTTAAAGCAAGCTTTCTGAGACTGCAGAAAAGAATGAGCATGGCGGTGGTCAATTTTTCTTGTCAGTGTTAGGAATCGAGTGTTTTTAGAAAGCTATTTGGTTGCCAGAAGTCTAAAATGCAGTAAGTTTGTCCATTATTTTTGAATCAGAGGAATATAATTAGAGAGTTGTTATTTTATTGGCTGCATTGGTTAAAGAGGCCGATCGTAAATATTGAACTATACTTATGAGATCATAGGAAAAGGCTACTTATATGGATCCTTGCTGAGGATCTGTGCTACTAAGAGTCCTTCAAAATTTTGCCTTCTGATTTTATTTTTTTTAATTTATTTTTTTATTTTTTAATGAGTAGTAGTTGATGAGTTCAGGTTTTAATGTCTGCAGAAGACCAAAACGGCATCTGTGGAGCAATGTTTACTGGCTTGTTAGGCCAGCATAGGTCAAGGAAACCACTCTTCTAGTCGTGGTAGAATTAGAAACTATGTTTTTGATGTGCAATGAGGAGAACAGAAGTAAATGAGATACACTAAATCTGGTGATTGATTCTTAACTTGAATAATCTTATACTGAAGTGTAAATTTATTTAAAATGTTTTCTAGGACATTCTGCACTGTTTTGCTGTGTTTTTTATATTCTAAGTGGCAAAGTGCATCCTTAAAAAGCATGCAAACCTGGCAGGTGGTAGTTTTAACTGTACAATTTTTTTTTCAGAAAATGCCTTTTAAATGCATAAACTAAGTTTAACTTTGTTCCTATAGTGTTGAGTATATGGATTTTAGTCCATTGTAAGGTATCCTAGCTTGCAAACTATTTTTATATTATCACTAAAATTGTTACTTGCTCTGCTGTAGGTTCATGTGCTGCTGCTCAAGAAAGCAGTTCAACTTCATTTCCATTAAATGGGTTCCATGCTCTGTTTTCACTGTTGTACCTCAGCTATGATCCATGTCTTCATTGCTATCTGAGTTGTATTGGTGGGTTCGGCTATGAAGTCAGAAGTGTTATGAGACCAGCATGAGGAATATTCTCATTTAGCGTGCTTGGGTGAAGTTTTCTTGAAGCTCACTCCACCTTGAAATTCTGTAGTTACAGTCTTAAGAGGGGTTTTTTTTTAATTTCCTTTTAGGTTTCTCTCCCAGTTTGCTCTAGTTTTAAGGTTAATCTGGTTTGGTTTTGGTTGCTTTGTTTTTTGACCAAATTATGGGAAGAACTCGCTAAAAATCTATTTATGTTACAGTGGGAATGTAATGTCTCATTATGAGTTTACTGTTGATTTTAAAACACTAAAATTAAAAGTAGGAGCAGATGTTTTTACTCTATATGAAATCAGGCTTTTGTACAGATTGGTTTTGTTTTTCGCGCTCTCCAGTAAAAGTAGCCTACCTAAAAAATGTGTGGTATGATTTTTGTATACCTATTGTATCTGTGTTTCATGAGCTCTTAAGAAGGCTTTCTACACTCGTTTGCCTATTCTAAATTAAATGTTAAACTTTATAACTTTGTAGCAGAGTAATATCATAGTTTAAAACTGGAAATATCTGAAGGTTTTTTCCACTGTCCTTCTGTTGATTCAGTTACTTTGGATTATACAGCTTAGGTTTTTAAACTTAACATATCATAGAATCATAGAATTACTCAGGTTGGAAAAGACTTCAAAGATCTTTTTACAAGTCTGCCTTCTGACCTGTCAGCCCTCTCAGGCAGATTGATACTTTATGTGGAAGGCTTTAATAAAGCTAGTGGAAGTGGAGAAGTATTTCTTTCTTCAAAATGTACACCTTTTTCATTGTTTACGGTAATGGCGTTGCATGCTCTAGACAGATAAAGAACAGTGTACTTATGGTACTTCAATTTCTGTTGCCTGTGAATGAATGGTGGATGATTTGCTTATTCTTATTCCATCCTTAATTTGTTTTCCATGTGAGTTGAATAAGTAGAAAGATATATAACAATGTTTCTGAAATTTAGTTGTTGTTTCATTTCATGAATAATTTACTTGAGGATGGTATGTCCTCTAAAAATCATATTTCTTTTTAACAAGATTATATTTTTGGTCTCCGTATCAATGGTTAATAGAGTTGCATTAACTTTCTTCCATGAAGTTGATTTTTGTACAGTTTTTCTTCATGTGGACAGTTATGGTGGATTGTTGTGAATATCATGAACATAAGAAATGATTACAATAACTGAGTGTGTTTATCCAAAATGAGGAGATAAAAGCCTTTGAATAAGTTTAAAAAAGAAAGAAAAAAAATCACAATTCTGGCTAGTTTTTTTTCTCCTTTTGTTGCCTGCTCTGGAAAGTTAAAAACTTTATCTGCTCTGTCTTCTGGAAGTTTCCTTTGATGGGTGAGTTTTAATTCTATACTAGTATGGAGTAATAGTTCTTCTAGAAATTATAGGTGAAGAGCAAGAGAGGAAGCATTGTGAGCTAAATGAGCATTAGAACAAAAGGAAGCACAAACTTTAAGTTAGAAACTGCCTGATCACTAGGATTAATTCCATAACAGACAACAGACTTACAGGCAAGAACCTGTTTTAAAGGAAGAGACAAGTATATCTGTGTGAGAAATTAAATGCAGAGCAGTGTCTGAACAGTAGGTGACCAGACCTGATACACTAGAGGCCTCTTCCAGTCCCTTCCTAGAACATTGCTCTTCTCCTGGGCTTCCTCTCTTGACATTGCCAACTTTATTTTTAAGGCTCAGATTAGAGGAAGCATTTTTCTAAATTTGTTGGATTTTGGGCAAGTATGTGGATTCAGGATATGCAGTTCATGTTACATTTTTTCCAGTGTGATTAATAACACTTTGACATATTTTTTTTGAGCCAGTTTTACTGGAATCAGGCCTGACAAAACACACAACCTGCTGTTGCTCTCTTGGTAAGCAGCATGCTGCCATGTGCCCTGAAGCACCCAGCAGGAAGCTGGCTGCCACAGGGAGGTGCACCTTGCCAGGCAGCCATCTTGGGCCTTTGTTGCCTTCAGCACCTCAGAGCAGCCAGTCATGCGGTGCTCCCTGGGGTGTGTATGAAGCTGGGCCTGGCCTCAGGGCCACAGTAGGAGGAGCCTGAGGTGGGACAGCACTGTATTCTGTCCCTCACCCCTTCAGGGATGCCCCTGGGCATGGAGCAGGTAGCTCCAGGATGGACTGGCACCTGTGGGAGAAGCACACAGGTAGGGTAGTAGTATGTGGGACTATATGAGAAGGAGGTGATGGGGACTGTGAGGGAGACATGCTGGTGCTGGGCTAAAACAGGTCTACCAGAAAGGAAAAAATGGCTCTGATTTGATTGACAGTCTCTGTATGTTATAATGATATAATCATGTGCATCTACCATAACATGACTTCAGTGCAATTCCACCAAAACACAGATATTCTGTCAACAGTGCTTTGTTATCCAGGGCTAAGTCCTCCTCAACTCTCTGCTGTGTGTGGGGGAAAGCCTGTCAATAGGCACATGGAATATACTAACTAGTTCTAGGCTTTAACTTGTCATTTTCAAATGACTCGCACTTCTCAACTGTTCCATAAAGAATTACAGAGTTTGATGCTTAAATCCATAAACGAATGTTATTTAACTATTTTGCTGTGTTTTTTCATGGTTTTGGTCTGCTCAAATACAAAGTATAGAAGTCTTGGGTTGCAGTGTGCCTGTTCTTAAACTTTGTTGTTGTAAATTGGATTAAATATTTAAAGATATTTTGTATCTGTTGGAAAAAAAAAAATGCGGGGGCAAATGAGTATATTAATGTACATTTGTGGGACAGTGTAAAGAAGTCAATATGTATATTTTAAATGCCTCAGCAAGAGTTGGAAAGTATCTAAGCTTTCATGGGTGCGATCTAGGAGGAAAGGTATTTGAGTAAAATATAATAGTGGTGTTTTGTTTTTCTTCTAGTATTGTAAATGGTATCTATAAATCTCAGCTTGAAGGAGTATGCAGGTCCATGAAAAATCAGTGAAGGGTGACAGGTGGTATTGAGCCAGATATGTGCAGAGGACCTGATGTTGACAGTAGCTGAATGTCATGTGTTTCAGTTGCATTAAGATGACCATGTTTCGCCTGAGTTGCCTTCTCAGTTAATGATAACAATGCTTACTATGCTTGTTCTGCTTGGGGAAAGGTGCAGCCTTGGTTCAAATTTGTTCAGATGGAATCAACACGAATCACTAATGTCAAATATTTGTTGAATTGAGATCAAACATTACTCATAGCTGAACTAATTGAGAACAAACAGAAGAGCATGCTGGTTTGTGTTATTAGTGGGGAGGAAGAAAAAGCTGTTAACTGGGAGGAGGGTGTTGGACTTGTGGGTTTTGGGGTAGGTGTCTGCCAGGGATCTTCATTGGCTCACTTAAACCTGCAGAGATGATTAGATTTTTCTTTTGACATTTACTCAAGGTCATAACCATCAGTTGAAATGCAGCAGTTATCAACAACAAGGGAAATTATGGCACAAACTACTATAAGTAAAGACTACTATCAATAAAGATACTTTTCAACTTCTTATGTATGGTATTTCTCTTGAAGATTCCTGTGACTGCAAGTTGAAAAGAAGGCTTTTGGTGGTTTGGTTTTGTTTTTCTTTGTTTTCTGACAAAGAGAATATGTAGGAAACTGAAACAATTAACAGGCCTGCTAATAATCTGTAAGTTTCTCCTTGGGTGGTGAATTATGTGGGAGGGAAGAGAAAGGTTTGGGTTGCCCTTAGAGTGTGCACTATGAAGTTGTCTCCTGGTTGGCTGCCCACGCCTCAACTCTGGCATTAGAAACAGATGCCTTTATGTGGTCTCACGGTTAAGTTGTGTGTGGATAAAATCGTGGGAACCTCCCCTTCATGCAAGACCAATTCAGGTTAATTAAAGAATTATTCTTGACCTGAACAGTCTCAGTTTGGCTTTGAGTAACTTGAACCTCCTAAATACCAAGGTAGAGGACAGATCGAGCTTTAACCTAGCAGAGGGCCTAATTGTGGCTTGCTTTGGCTTCAGTAGAACTGCTAATTCTGTGTTGCGAAATACCAGGGCTGCGAGAGGTGTTCGCTGTTGATGAAACAATGAGAACTGCAGCTATGCAGAACTTGTTGGTAAAAGAAATTGGCAGTGGTATAGACAGCAACTACTTAGCTAAAAACCCAAACGATGATTTCATTCGTATTTTGTGTTTGGGGGTTGATGTGAATGAAGACATGTGAGGATAAGTAATACGAATCTAAGGAAGTGGATTAGAAAGCAAACAATACCGAACTTGTTAAAAACAGTTACTAGGCTTTCTGAGGAAGATACTATCTTCTCTCCCCACTCCCATGTGGGATTCTAAGTGCTCAGTATGACCCTATATGCAGCTTACAAGACTGTGTGCACTGTTCATGTGGTCTCACAGGGTGTGCTAAGAGATAGAAAACATGTAGGATATACGGAAAGACAGCAGTGATATTAGTACAGTTTGTTTGCAGTGAACCCTGTGTTCATGTGTTACAGGCCTAAGTATAGCCCTAGGTGAAGAATACTTCTCAGGCTTTGAGTAACATGATATTTCTTTCTGGAACTCCTAATTTTTCTGGCCATAAGTCTATCCAGTAGGCAGCTTGTCTGTCTTCTCCATTTTTGAGTGAATAGTGAAGCTGAGATGAAAATGAACTGAGTAATTTTTCTAACTTTTTTTTTTTTTTTTTTGACAAGGCTGCTTTGAAATTCAGCTCACATTTATCTTACTTGGTCTTTCTTGATGCTATGGATGTGCTGAGCTGGATAGATCAGGATGAACTACAGGGCAGCAGCTCTTAGGCATTCCCCAGGCCTGCATTCTGGGAGTGGGCATGAATGCTCAGCTTTGGAGAAGATCTGGTGAAAGGAAAATAACTAGAGGATTTTATTTTTTTTTTTAAAGGTAGGAATAAGGAATAAGCTGGAAATAAATGTAAGCAAGAGCTTCAGAGAGCATGGGTATGCAAAACTGTGCATTTCCTATTCTTTCAGGAAAAAAAAGTTTTTGTTTAAACAAAACTTCAGCAATTTCAGATGTCGCATACATAAAGAAGAAAATGTGGGGACAAATGTGTATCAACTATTTGGTCGAAGTAACCGTGGCCTTATTTATTTTTTCATTGTTACTCAAGCTTAAACAGATGTCTGGTCTCCTGCTTGCCTGCATTCAAGCAAACTTGTTTGGACAGAAGTGAATACTTGGAGTTTTATCTTTGACTTCTGGAAATAGCTATTGAATCTTTTTCAAAGGAACTCTGTGGCCTGGATGTACTTTTTGTTTTTAATGTGTCATACATGGTCTTACGAGAAGAGTCAAATCTGATGTGGTAGGAATCTCACTTCAGAGGAAAACTGACAGTTGATCAACAAAACACTGGAAGAAGATTAATATACTGTCTTGGCTTCATTTTAACTTATCCTTCGAAACTCCAGAATCTCAGCTTTTCTTAAAATAGATATTCTCCTTCAGATCATTGGGACCCAACAGAAGAATCCTCTTTGCTCCCCTACCCCTTAAGTAATACTGAACCATAGTGCAATGCAATCTTTCTTCTGCTGGGGCCTTGTGATTTAGTGTTGGCCAGAAGGAATGCCAAACTATAGTTTGTAATATTCAGATGGAACCAGATGCACTGGGGTTTGGGCTAACAGAGAAGCTGACTTGGGTTTCTTCACCCAGAGACACAGTGAACTAAGTGACACCACTTAACATAGTAATTGGCCAAGTGGGAGCTTGCTATGCAGTTGTAGGGTATGCGAAGTGATGAAGAAACCTATTTTGACTTCAAATACACCATTGTTTTTCAGGGCAAGATGAACTTTGGAAATTGAATTTCAGTTGTTAGCTGCAAACTAAGTTATGTAGTACTGGCAGGTAGTGTGAAGAACAGGAAGGAATACTTCAGAGTAGAACTACTCCAACTTGTGTATTCTTGTTGCAGTTTTAACTTTTTCCTCTTTACTGGCGTTGTTTTGTGTCCTTTATTTAATCTTAGTATAAGTTTAACTTGCTGCACTGAGTAGCACAAATTTTTAATAAAGGCAGTCCAAGACAGGTAATTCAAGCACAAGTATTTCTACGTGCCACCTCACTACTGAGATTCCTGCTATGGCGTATTCATTTTGGAGTAATTACATTTCTATCCAGTAGAGGGCACTAATGACCCTGCTATCTTACAGGTGACATTGCATCAAATGGCCTGTTTTCTGTGCTGTGGAGCACAGGAAAGGGATTGGAACTGCAGCTTTTCCTAAACTGTTGCATGGATGAAGCTCTGCTAAGTAGGACTGGGGAAGAGAGATGTAGAATTGGAATCTGCTGGAACATCTATAGTAACTTCTACCCCCAGTCTGGGAACATATCATTGGCTAACTATTCACTTTGTCTTGAGCAGTTAAAGACAGTTAGCATCCCTGTTTGAGGATCTGCTAGCAGACTAAATCAGGGTGACAGCTATTGTTTGTGCGAATGTTAAAGGCTGTGGGGATGCCAGTGTTATAATAGAGGTGCCTCTTGCCTTGTAGGCTCACCCTTCTCTGTAGATCTGGCTGAAAAGACATTTCTTGCTAATAATGTTTGGTGTCTGCCTTTGCTTCTGAACCAGGATGATATGTACGAGTGAGACTACCACTTGTCTGAGATGTCAGATGGGGTTTACGACCAGTAGTTTAAAAATGACAATTCCTTTGTTCAGTTTGTGAGGAAAAATGATGAAATCAATAAGAGAATGTAAACACAGAACCAGAATAATGGTTTCAAAATAACTTTAGTATGTCTTAAATTCATATCTTGGGTAAAACCTTTGTTAACATGCGGTCTTGCATAATGTGCTTGTAGTAGCTCAGTGACTGTGTTCCATCGGTTCGGGAGCGTGAAGATGATGCCCATAGGGAGGAAAGGAGGTGTTCCATTTCTTCCTTGGGGTTATAGATGAATTTTAATTATGTGACCAGTGTAAATTAATCTTAATAAATGTACATGCAGTCTGAGGCAATCATACTGAGAGAAGTATGTATTTACAGCAACTCATCTCAGCCTTGGATGGTTTTAAGAATAACTGTCTGGAGGCTATGTCTTTATTACATTATTTTTAAGGACCTAAAGAAAAATAGCAACAGCCACACTATGGAGCACAGTGTGAACTCTTATTGTTACCTCTAGGTTTGTTGTATTAGCTGTTGTGTGGTTTGATTTCTGTTTGAGACAGCAATTTTATTTCAGAAACAGCTCCCTGCTTTTATAGCTGCTGCTTCTGGTATAAGAGATTCTTTTCAACACATGGAGAAAAAGATCTGAGTGTGGGTAAGATGCTGTACTGTATAAATTAGAGCTAACGTACCCATTTCATTTCTCAGCTGGGAAGAAAACTGTGCTGTAGAAGGTTAATTTAAAATCCTTAGTTACAAACTGTTCCTGGCTACAGCTGGGTACTGCTGTTGGGAAGTGTGCAGTTAGCATGTGCCATTCCAGAACGCTTTCAGCCAAACATAGGCTATCTAATTGTGACATACCACCAAGAAAAGGTATCAAAATCAGTTTGCTTAGGTGAAGCTGATTAGAAGGATTTCCAGTTTTTCTAAGTGAAAATGGTGCTTTTTAAGAAGGAGGCCATCGCTGTTGCTGAGATGCATTTGTTTTGTGTACTGCTTTTTTGACAATATGAATGCAGTTTAGTGCACCTACCATGGAAGTTGTTTGTTGGTTTTTTTTTGAGTGTGTTTCTTTTGTGTTTCTTTTTTTTCCATTTGCATTTACCAAATGGTCCTCAAATCTATCATTTGGTAACAATCTGCATTAAAACACTGGGCTGCCTGAAATCCATGGGAGCTTTGCCATGGACTTCAGTGAGTCCAGGATTTCACCGTGGTTTTTGTCTTGCATGACTATTGATATTCAGGGTGTGACAAATGTGCCGTATTCTAACCTCTGATTTATGTCAGCATTTGCAGAGCAGATGTTAGGGAGCTGAATATGTTCATTTTAATCCACCTCTCCTATTGCAAGTGGAAAAGCAGGGCCAAAAGGCTCTCAGGTGTGCTTCTATTCATGTGGGATGGTTGCAGTGATTACACTTTGTGATGAGTCAGAAACATGGGGCTCTATTTAAACCACCGCAGCTATAAACTAAACATGGATTTATTACCTCTCTTATGATCTTGCTGCCCAAGCCACCCTCTTGCAACGTGAGTGGCTGAGTAGAGGTGAGGAGAAGCACAGCTGAAGGGTTGAGGCTTGGGCTGTGCTTGCATTGCAGCTGCTGGCTGGCTTCCTGCTGTGACCATCACCTCTCTGAAGTGGGGCTGCCACCTGCAGCGAGGGACTCTGCCTCTGTATACGAAGCCCTGTGCTTGTGTCTCCCAGCATAAGCACAGATCTGAAGATCCTAAATAGCATGAGCCTTTGAGCATTACCTTTAAAGAGCAGTAAGAAACACCTCCCTTGCTAATCTCTTTACTTCTGTCAGTTACAAAATACCTTACACATCGTTACTTCAGTAACCTCGGGGGGGCGGGTTGGAAATCCAGCTTACAGTGAAGATAAAATAAGATCACATAACTGGCATATCTTAGCCAGAACCCACTGTGGGAGTACTCGCCAGCTCCCACTGAGCCTGGTATTTTCCCATTGCATTGTGTTTACTATTAGCTTACTTTAAATAATAACAGAAATCTTTGAAAGGCTGAAAGAGATTAACACTCTCTATAACTGACCAGAGAAGCATTAAGTGTTTTCCACAGCTGCTGAAGAATGTGTAGCCTGTATGATAAAGGAATCTCATGACTATAAGTTTATTCTCTACTAAAAATGGTATTCTATCCCACATTCAGATAGACTTCCCTGGTTTTAGTGTCTTTTGAGCAGCAGTAGATGAGGGAGAAAGGCTGTCAGCAGTAATTACTAAAATACTCAGCTCAGGTAAGTAGTCACAAGACTAAGCTGCCTGGGGTTTTGTTTCAAAACATGGAATCATTTTTATTATCCTTATAGTATGGAAACAAGGGACCCAAAGATGAATAGGAATATCCTCTTTCCTCACTTCAGTGAAGACTAGTATGTGACAAAGTATTAAAATACTATTGCTGATTAGCTGGGATATGTTTATACAACAGCAGTTAACTAAAATCAAGCTAGGATTCTTGCTGGAAATGATGAGTTTTGTCAGGAGAAGTTGCTGCTCTGTTGGTTGCCCCTCTGAAGAGATGCTGTCAGCCCACAGTGGTCAGACCCTCTAGACCCCCAGTGTTCTGTGAGTGTGAAAGAGCTGCAATAATAAACATTTCCATCTGCTTTTGGTTAGGAGTTTGTCTCATCCTGTCCTCCACAGTGATCTGTGCACTTGAGACATCCAGTCCTGATTATTTCCATCAGCAAGGACCAGGATTACACTCTACACAGCCTCATCTGGTCCAAACCTGCTGCAGATCGCCTGCTGAGCAGCACAGGTCACTGTAAGATCATCACACGTGTCCCATGTGCTCACCAGATCTGCACTGTGTACATTGGCTGTCTTGCTGTTTCCGGCCTCAGCAGTCTGAGGATGCTCATCCTTCTGCAAGCAGGGTTTCCTGCAGTGGTTGTTTTACTCTGGCTGCTGAACTATGCAGCAAACACAAGATTTGCATATAGAAGCCAGAGCACATGTGGTCTTTGGCTTTAGGACTGTGTGTCAGAGGACAGGAGAATGAATGACCGCGAGCCTTTGAACTTTCAGTGTGAAACCTTAATCTCTTACAGGCAGCTTCCCTTAGCTGCCCTGCTGCCGTTTCCCTCTCCCTCCAGCCTGATCACCGAAGTCAAGTAATTTACGCCTACCTGCTGGAAGGAAGGAGGTGATTGATGTGTTGTTTTTAGCTCTTGCAAGGTGCTTGGAGGCTGTTGTGGTGGCTGCCAAGAGAGCTGGAGCCTACAAACACCTGCGGAACTTGGTCATGCCTCAACTGCTTATGAATTCTCTGGGAAGATTAAACACGTGGGAATAAAGCTTCATACTACATCATCTCATTCCTCAGTCTATTTAATATTTGATTAATGCAGAGATAGGAAATTAGGAAAGGTTAAGTTTTATAAGCACTTGAGAATTTTGTTCTAAAATATGCATTTTAAAATAGGAATGGGGCTTGGGGTGGGGGGAAGTCTTATTAGCTCTTTTTTTTCTGGCAACTCTGCAGGGCAAATACCATGTATATACTGCAGTGCTTGACTAATACGGCTTTATGCTTAGTTTTTGGTACACTGTAGTATGTGAAATTAGTGACAGAATTAGTAACAAATAGTTCATAACTATGTAGGATTATTTTTTAAGTCATAACTTTCAAAATGCCTTTTTCCATCTATTTTATACAGAAAGAAAGCAGCTTGGTACAGGTACAGGCATGCTAGTTTTCCAATTCGCAGTTTATCTTTCAGTGTGTTCCTCAGTCCCCGTTCTCTTCCAAATGATCTCTGCATGTCTGCAGGTTTTTCCGCTCAGCATTTCTGTACCCTGTCTCAGGCACATATTGTCACAAAGAAGCCACAAGGAATGACGCTTGCTTGCTAAGCAGAACCTGTTTCTGTTTCAGAAGGCAAGAGCTCATTGGTACATCATGGCAACCAAATTAGTTCTTGTTATCTTCAAGACAGAAGTTTTTTAAACGTGTGATGCAATGTGCAGCCCTTTCCACAAATGAGTACTAAGCAGCACAGAGAAGATGTGGAGAATTACTTCTGTGTAGGAGCTAATTAAACAAACCTGCATTAGGAGTCAGACTAATTGATAGTGTTAATGACTTGTAAGTCCACAAATGTGTCCTAGAGTCTTAAGTTTCATAGGTAGATGTGCCAACTAAGCGGCTTGTAGCTTTGAGAAGAGCATGCCCTTGCATTGTTGGTTTTTTTGCCTTGAGCTGACTTTAGTGCTCATGACTGAATTTAAAGGACATTTCAGCCATAGAATGGCTTGGGTTTGAAGAGACCTTGAAGACCATCTAGTTCCAACCCCCTGCCATGGGCAGGGCTCCAACCCACCCAATTGGGCTGTCTAGGGCCCTATCCAGCCTGGCCTTGAGCATCTCCAGGCATGGGGCACTTACAACTGCTGTGGACAGCTGTGCTACTGCTTTAATACTGTGCTGTTGAATTGCAAACTGCAAATGGAGATTAAAGTATTTAAATGTATTTCTGTTCTGTGGAGTGTTCCCACAGATGGTCTCGCTTTCTTTCAAAACAGTGTGAGGTGCTGGCTTTCTTGTTGCTTTTTTTTTTTTAATGTAATTTTAAGTTTGCTGGGATAGTGAATTACACTGACATGTTTTGCAATGGGACAAGTGCTGGTGTCAGCACAAAGAGGGGGAACAGTCTGCAAGGCTGGGGAGTGAAAGAAATGGCTTGAGATGCTATGCCACAGGAGAAGGGGGTGGGGTGCATTTTGTTTCTTGACAGGCTTTCATCCTGCCTCATTTTTTACCATGATGTCCCGTGTATTCAAAACATTCCTTCCAGAAAACTGAAAGTGTGTGGAAGAGAACAGGGCAATGTCTTGCCTGTTAAATCGAGGATGTGGAATCCTCTTATCTAATTCAATAAGGAGATGTATGTATCATCTCATTCTGATGCGTGAAGATGTTAAAACTTGCAATGGCAGACAGAAAGTACCATAATAATAACATCAAGAATGGAGTTGCCTGCTTTATGATTTATTACTGTTACTAGTGGAATTTGAGCTGATTTATCAAGATGAGGCTTAATCACGTGTAGTAATTTTACATGAGTAGCCCATTAATCATTCATCAGTTGCATCTCGTTGAAAGCCGTTGTATTCTGAAGCCCCCATGGTCATAATGAATTGTTTCAGTAAAGGAAGCTTTTTGCTTCCTCCTTTCATTGTATTTTGATGTTTAGTCTATACCAGACTTGTGATGCCAGCAGCTGAAGTGGCACGAGTTCATGATGCTCACAGGCAATAACAGGCTGCACAGCTACCAGAGATACTTCAAGAATGCCTGGAAGCCTTGATTGCTTGGGGCTCACTGTTCTGAGTTGGGGTCTGTGATGGTTCTCCTGCATGCTTTCAGAGTAAGAGAATTTTGCAACTTGAAGAGTGCAATTAATCTCTATGAAGCTACTTCATTGTCTTTAGTTTGCACTTGGTAACCCACCAGTTACAGTTATCCTCTTCCCACTTACCCTCGCTGCAGCTGCATGGCTTCCTGCAAATCTGTGTTGCAATACATTGGCAGTCACAGCCTTCATTTTCGTATCTGCGTTCAGATTAGCAGCATTATTGCTAACTGCGCTAATTGAAACCAAAGCCATGCCTGGTAAGGGACAAAGGATGTCCAAGTTGATTTAAAATCAGTAAAAGAAAAACAAATAAATAAAAGCAGGCTAACAATATCCGGTGGGAAAAACTGCCCAGAAGCCATTTCTGTCATAATTCTTAATACCTCAAGGCAAGCCAATGAGAAAAATGTTCACATGCAGGGTGGGTTGGCAGTGTTCTTCCCAAAATATTATTATTGGTCTACTCATCTCTAGTGCTGGTGACGTGGCTTCAGGGAAGGAGAGTGCGTATTAGTATGGCATGCACGTTCCTGAAACCATCCTGAGCCCTGGAGGTTTCTTTATACAGTAACAACAACAAGAAGAAGTTAAAGCTGCTAATAAGGACAGAGCCCTCTGGGCTTCGCATGTTATTCTGCAAAAATCCTTTGGCATTACAGGCTCTGAGGTATTTCCTTTCCTTGGACACTTCAGTCTGCCGGTCTGTCAGCTATCTAGGTAATAGAAATGCTTGGGTTGCTTGCTTATTGCTGGATTGAAATGCCGCACTGCATTCTGAATCAGCCCAGGGAAGCCAAGCCCTTCTGGTTTAGGGCTCAGTCTCTTACCATGGGGTCTACCTGGAGGGCTGTGTGCCCTTCAGCATCATAGGCTTTTACTCCACACATTTATCCTCACCTCCATCCCAGCTTCTCCCTGTATTTTTGAAACTTCTGAGAGTGTCTTCCTGGGTCTGTCATTTCCTCTTCTTCAAACGTTTTGGGATAAGAGAAGAAGAACAATTTCTGAAAGTATTTTTTTCTGCTGTGTGAAATGGGTGCAAGGCAACTGTAGCCATGAGAGGTGTATTGCTAAGGGAGAGGTGGAATATTTCACTGCCGACTTGCTGTGGGGGAGTGAGCTAAGGCAGGTTCCCAGGATTAGGAGGAGGACGTGGTGTGGATCCGATTAGGGGATAAATGTATGGAAGGAGGGAGCTCCTGGAAGATGATACAAGATTGCTCTGCATGACACTTTGGGAAGGTGGTTGGCGATGGTTGTACACTCCTGGATATACATACTGAAGATAGGAAGATTTGAATCTAAACAACAAAGCTGTAGTATGTTAGGAGAATAGACATAGAATTGATACTTTTTATAAATTTATCTTATTTTAGGGTACTTCACAAAATAACTTGTGACAGTGGTTAGTAGGGATCTTTAAAAAAACTATGATCAACAGGAGCTAGTTAATTCTCTTTTTATTTGGGGTCTTTACAGTGAGACAGGCTTCCTACAAGAGTTTTGTATTGCTGTAAGCACAAAACAGAAACTGGGAACACAAAGAGAACAAAAGTACTCACTCCGCTGAATTCTGATTACTGAGAACTTTGGATTTCCTAAGTCTCTCTATAGGCAGTGGAAGGAGTGCAGGGGGGAGGGATGGATGGACAGACAGACCAATGGCAGATGGCCTTCCAGGGAGATCTAAAGCTCATAAAAACTGAAATGGCTGCAGTGCATTTCTAGGCTTGACCTTAAAGAAGAATCTAGGTGAAGTATTTTTAGTGCCCATATCAAAGTAACCACATGTCAGTGAACAGCACCGACTTAAAGAATTGATTAGAAAGCAGGGTCTATGCTTAACTGATAGAAAATTTGGATCAGCTGTTTTTGCAGGATTAGGTGTTATATTGCCAAACTAAAGTACACTTCACATTATCTAAATGGTGATCCTCTTAATGCCTTTTAGATGAACAATTAATAACGTGTGGCTGAAGGGTTTCCAAAAACCACAGGTGGGGGAGGAATAGGGAAGAGGAAGTACCAGAAATACAAATCTGAGCTTTCCTTTCAGAAACCTCTCACCTGTCTGGATCAATTTGTGTTCTAAGATGTGGCACCTGTAATGTTCAACTCAAAGCCATTCTGCAGTGTGACTGCATGGGGCTGAGCCTGTGCATACCCCTGTATGTGAGGAACCAGAGGAAGGCAACTCAGCAGAACACAAGCACAGCTGCACAAAGCTGACTTATGTTTTAGGGCTCTGATGCAAAAAGACACGCACATGTGTCTGCAGGACTTGCTGGGGTGCTGGAAGCAGCACATAATGTGCAAGTTGAGCTGCAGAAGCTTTGCCAGTGGTCATGCTGTGTCTATACAAAACCTCTGACAAAAGTATCACTTAACCCCTCTGTGATCGGCCTGAGCAAGGAAGAGTTACCTGGTGGCAGCTGCTGAGTTAGACCTGAAGTAAACTATGGTTAAACCTCCACAGCAAGAAGAAACAGGACAAAAATTACTGCACACACCCAGTATCCCTGGGAAACTGGGATCAAGTCAGCTGACCAAAACTGCATCAATGTTGGTGAAACCAGCAGTTGTGCTCTCAAAGTTGTGTCCGCTGTTTCATGGAGAATAAAGGGGAAAGTGTAAATTGCCTATATAAAGCTCAGCAGGCAATTAGTTTTTTAGAAGAGAATTGCAATAAAATAAACCATGGTGTGGGTGTGAAGGATGGACCTTTGCAGTCTAACTGTGATTGTAAGTTATGCATACTTGTGGCCTGTGGAATCTCTCTATCTAATATGTTACCAAAGTTCAATTTTTTGAAAGACAGCTATATTTAATTTTAGAATGAAGTTATTCTGAATGCCTGAACATTTATGTCACTCTCCTCATCTGAAATTGGATGCTAAAGAAAAAAGGTATACGAGAGTCAAGTTGAAATGCTGGACTTTGGGTCCAGCTGTTGCGATCCAGAATTGTGTGGCCACGTGGGGAAGCAAGCTGGAAATGTGGGATTTTAGCTGAGTTCATGAGCAGGCCAGCTTCTTTTCCTACACTAGCCTGGAAAGGGATTTCAGTTTGATCCTGTATATCATTTAAGTGCAGTCAGATACACAGGCAGGACTTCATACCTAACCTTTTAGATTCACAGAAACTGAGATTTGCCATTTTCAAAATCTTAACCTAGAAGTGTCATAGCAAAATTTTGCTGCTGAAGCCAATAGATTGTTCTTGCCTCTCTGAAAGATGCTCAGAGGGCTGAACTTTCCTTGAAAGCTTCGGGATTTTAGGGTACTTACGCTTGTTGCAAACTGCAGAGTTTCTTTCTTTCTTCCCCTTCCCTCTGTCCAATGTAATGAAAGCAGAAGGAAGCGTTAGTGATGAAATGCTCCAGGCTTCTGTGTTCTTAGGTGAAACAGATGACAAGATACTTGATCAGCAGAAGACCATGAAAGCAGCAGGAAGAGGGAGTGTCCTCTGCATTTGCTACTGATGGAAACAATAGAAGAAAATCTTATTACTATCTTAAAGCCCTTAAAAATGGGAATGAATAATATTAACAATGGCGTCTATTAAAAATGACATCTGAAACAAATCATTGGAAAGTGGAGATCTATTTTAAAAATCTAAAGTGGTCAGAATTTGTTGTTTTCGTGCCCCATCTGCCCGCCAGACAAATCCAAGACTGTCCTAGCCATACGTGCACCTGCTGACAATGGTGAGAGATCTGAGCTATTATGCTTACACTGCACAGGGCAAAGTGGAAATTTTGTCTTGTTTGAAGGGTGACTCACTGCTCTGGTGAGTTATAAAATAGTGAAGATAATTGTATTTCATTGCAGTGAGTTACAAAAATCTACCAGTGACTGAAGTACTATAGTCAGAGTAGGTGTATGGGGAAAAAAGGTGGGGAAATAATGCATTACCGCAAATCTTTATTTACTGTAACCACTATGTTCACTAAATATCTGGCCAAAACACGATTGATTTGTTGAACTGGAACTATAATCCTTCTTGTTGTTAAACTGTCCTTTACAGCATGACTGGTTACAAGTTTCTTCTTTGGGAAAAAGAAGTGTTTTGAAAACCCCTCTTACCTAGGCAAGGGTTTTGTTGGATGCCATATCTAGGAAACCCTTGCAAAATGGAACATGGATGAGAAAGATCCCTTCTCTCAAGGTCAAAACAAGGCGATAGCAATAGGTGTGCTTCGAGTTGTATTTCTGCTGTCTTCAGAATCCATAAATAGAAAGGAAATTCATGAAATGAGCATTTCTTACTAACAGAATTCGAAGACAGCATGTTCTCTTATGTAAGCAACATGTTTTCAATAAATTGTTTCAAGCTGTACAAATGTGTTTGCCAATCCTCAAAGCAAGCATTTGCAGCCAGGTTTTTTGGATGATAATAAGATTAATGATAAAATAACACTGAAAACAATTTTAAAATAACCTTAGGGATTTAACATAAATCCATAAAAACAAGGAAATTCTGAGTTAAGGCAGCCTGAGTATATTTAACTTAGTCATTTTTCTTCCCAACTATAACACGTACACTCATTTGTTAGGAAAGAAGGGCCTGAGACCCCTTGTTAAAAGCACAAAGCCATATGTGCACTGATGTTGTGTTTATCTTAACTATGAATGATGGCGTGTGTTTCTTAGGATGGTTAAATAGCATTAAGGGAAATAGCATGTAATTTATTTCCTCTGCTTATTTTTTAATACTTCGTAGCTAACATTACATCTAGTGGTCATCCACTTTTTCCAGTGTCTGAATTCAGAGCGTGGTGGGAATTTCTGTAGCTAGACTTCTGTTTTCCTGAGAGGTATTAATTGTTGTATAATACATGACAATGACAGGTTTAATCTCACCTTCAAAACATAATTTTTGTGCCAAGGTAATGTCTTTACTATAATTATTGTGCAAGTAGTGGTTATACTTTTTCAAAGCAAAATGTGGTCATAATTTTATATGATTTTATGTTTATGTAAAAGATCAAGAGAGAATACCCACAGAAGGACTAAACTGATACTGAAATATGTTTGTATACTGAGCCTAGCAATACTCACCTTGGCCTTTGTACTGGGTGTTTTTAAAGTAGATGTTTTACGCCAACTCTTGTAAGCTTATGAAAGATGCAAACAAGGAAAATTCAACTGTGTAATTGTGCTGACAATAAGAGGATTTATCAGCCTGCTAGAAACTGTAAATGTGCTGCACAGACCTGCAACTTGATCTGAAGGAGCAGTTATTAGCGGTATTAGGTTATAAACCTTCCTGCCACAGAAAAGCCTTATGAGGTCTGACGTGCTTATTGCATACTGAATCTCTGACGAGCTGCCTTGTGAAGTTCTGGCAAGTCTTTGCTGAACATATGCACAGTGCTGTTTTTCCAAACATGTGCTACAGTGTGAAATTTCAGTTGATTTTCAAAGGATGATCCCTTAGCAGCCCCATGCTCCCCACCCCATGTTTCCAGTACTGGGTCAAAGCTACGTGTATGGAAGATTTAGCATCAGGAAAACATAATGTTTCTTTTCATCCGTATTGTTGGAAATTGATATGCATTAAGGCTGAATCTTTTGTCATAAAAAGTGAGG